>NC_056743.1:306838550-307138550 GCF_019279795.1 Protopterus annectens
CACACACTTGACCTTTTTTGATCCCAATAATACCCTCACAGTATCTGCATCACAGTCCAAACATCTTCAGGAATTCAAATTCCATGCTCGCAGACCAGGAAGATGTAAATGATCAGTCGCACAAACAGGGCAGCAGAGGTGCCAGTATGCCATACCATCCCCAAAAAAGCCCTGTTTATGTGGTAATACACATCCTGGAAGTCCAGCAAGCACATCCAGTAGTCCTTCTGAAAGTAAGGAAGGATAGACTGAATAGTAACTATCTGGAACTTTTTCTTGGTGACAAACCTGTTCAAGCAGGTGAGATCCAAGACTGGTCTGAGTCCCCCCCATCTTTTTTGCACCAAAAAGAACCCTCAGTAGACACCTGTTCCAGATAGCTCTGGGAGGGTGGGCAGGATGACTCGTTTGCTGAGCAGCTTGGAAATTTCAAGTTTGCCTGTCTCCATGTGAGCAGGTGGAACATCTGGGAGAATCTTTCGGACTTTTGTGAGTGAAGAAAGGGTATCAAAATAGCCGTTGGATATTATTCTCAGCTCCCAATGATCTGACGTAATGGCTTCCCAGACATGGGTGCAGAGAAAAGCAGCCCCTGACTACCTCCTGGGTGGGGCAACTGGGCAACACTTCAGGGTTGCTGGAAGGACCTGTCCAGGTGAGTCCCCGCACTCTTGTTCTCTCGAACCCCCTCTGCCTCCAGGGTGACGTCTAAATGAATCATTCCCCGATCTGCCTCTAGGGGAAGAGTCTGCTGGTGCATCTTCATGGAAAGCCCTGGACTTCCAGAACCACAGCTTCTTACCATTTCTTTAATACCTGGAGTAAGAATGCTGAGAAGTAGAAAATCAGAATCCGATGGCAGACAGGGTCTTACCATTCTTCTCACACTGGGCTAAAGTATCCTTCACGGATGGACCAAACAGGGTAGATCCATCAAAGGGGCATTCGTGAAGGAATCCTTGAAGAGCTTAGAGAAATCACAAAGCTGCATCCAGTTGTGATGCCTAGTAGTGATGCTTGAACAGGCAGCTCTAGATGCACCTATCGTTGCATAGGACAGAAGCTCCATAGATATTAGAAATGGCTTTGAGTGGTCAGTCTAGAGGAGAATATCTTCTCTATCGGTAAATTCAATAACCTCCTCGGTGAGCAACCCCTGCAGTCTAGTAACATGCACCATATAACTCAGCACCTTTGGGGAGAAGGTTGTTGACTTATAAACACGCTTCCCCAGTCTATATCGCTCTTGTCTCCCTGTCAGGCAGATGGACAGAGGAGCTCTCCTGGGCAAGCTCCTTTTTGGTGGCAGCTGCAACCACCAAGGCATCAACAATTTCACACTTCTACCAAAACATACCGTCTTGCAGGGAGCTAAGGACCTTGTCTGGGTGCTTGGGTACTGGCTCCACCACATCCGGCTCGTTCCATGCCCTACAGCCAATGAGGTCTACCAAAGGGTCTGCAGGGGGGGGTCACCCAGGAAGTAGATGGGCCTGCTCCTAACACCTCCAGGAAAGTACAGTTGTGTACACTGAACATAAATATAGATGTTTTGAGTGTATTCACTGCTGTAGTCATCACCTCTGGGTTATCCCTGCTGTGGTAGCCCTTGGCCGGCCTGAATACCAGAGTCAACGTTTTTGTGCACTGGCTGCTATCGCCTGTAGTCTGTCAGGTCATCAGTACTATAAAGCAAGGCAGCTGACATCATTACATCAGTTTTTCTTGCCCTAACCTGTCAGAAGTACAAGGGAAAAGAGAGAAGTGGTCCTGGTGGCTAAGAACTACACTGGTAAACATGTGTCTCTCTAGGGGAAGATGTGAAAAGGGGGATGGAGGGAGAAAAACCAAGACTGCAACAGTAAATACACTCAAACATCTACATTTATGATAAGTGTGTACAACTGTACTATGTTCTTCGTGTTTCACTGTTGCAGTCATCACCTGTGGGAGGATTCCCAAAGCTGAGGTAAAGGGTGGAAGGACAGATAGAGTCCTAGGTATGGGTCAAAAGGCCCTGCAGAATTGCAGAGGCAAACCCTGCCCTAGACTTTGAAAAGATAGGTAGGTGGTAATGGTTTGTAAAGGTATGGACAGAGGTCCAGGTGGCCGCTTCCAATAAGTCCCTGGTGGTACTCCTCTGAGGAAGGCAGTGGAAGTGGAGGTTGCCCTAGTGGAGTGGGTACAGACTGACCTAGGGATGGGTTTCCCATGTAGTCTGTTGCAAAAATGGATATGGTGTGAAATCCATTTGGAGATAGGTTTCCCCTCTGCCCCTGGGGCAAAGCTTACAAGAAGCTGGTCAGTTTTTCTGAATGGCTTAGTGTAGTCCAGGTAGTACCTGAGTTGTCTGTGCATGTCTAGTGAGTGTAGAATATTTTCCCCCTTGTTTTGAGGGTTGAGAAAGAAGGTGGGAAGATGTATGGCCTGGTTAAGGGTCACCTCAGATACCACCTTGGGCATAAAGGAGTGATTAGTCTTCAGGGAGACTCTGCATGGAAAATTATGAAGAGCTTGACAGCCATGACAGCTTGAAGTTCTGAGACCCTTCTGGCTGAGGTGATAGTAGGAAAGCAGTCTTCCAGGAAAGGTACTTCAATTCTGTTGCAGCGGCAGGTTCAAAAGGAGGTAAGTTTAGGTTCTCTAACACACAATTCAGTTCCCATGGTGGAGTAGGAGGTCTTCTGGGAGGCCAGATATTAGAAGCCCCTCCGAGGAATTGCTTAATCAAAGGATGAGAGAAGAGAGATGGGTCTGAATCATAATGGGCAGAGATGGCTGAGGCAAGGATTTCAATAGATGAGAAGGAGAGGCCACTATTGAGCATCTCTGCTAAGTAATCCAGGATGGGAGGGATGAAGGTTGGGAGGTACTGGCCCCTTTTGATGGTTTCCAGGAGCAAAATAGTTTCTATTTCCTGCATAGGATTTTCTTGTGCTGGGCCTTCTGGCCTCTGTGATGATGTCCAGGACCGGTTTACTTAACAGTGACTTCTTGTTAGTTTTTATTGTATGCGCTATTCTGAAAGTTTGAGAGTCTGGGTGCAGTACCTTCCCCCTCTCCTGGCTCAAGAGGTCTGACCTTGCAGGAAGCATCTTTGGGGGCTGTAAGGTCAGACTGCTTAGTAAGGGGTACCAATGCTGTCTGTGCCAATTTGGAGCAATGAGGATAGCCTCTGGTCTCTCCTCTCTTATTTGAATCAGAACCTTGGGAAGAAGGAGCAGAGGAGGGTATGCATACTTAAAGAGAGAGCTCCAGGGGAAGGTCAAGGCATCCACCTTCCATACTAGGAGGTGATGCTCCTTGGTACAAAATTTGTGCAGCTGCTGGTTGAGGTGCAAGGCAAAGAGGTCCACCTCTGGTGTCCCCCACTCCTGGGTGATTTGCAGAAAGATTTCTTTGTGGAGCTGCCATTCGTGGGTGTCCAGTAAGTTTCTGCTTAGGTGGTCTGCCAGTGTGTTGTTGATCCCTGGTAAGTATTGGGCAATTAGGTGTAGCCCCAAGGAGGTGGCTGTAAGCCACAGACTCATGGCTAACCTGCACAGGGGGTAAGATTGGGTGCCCCCTTGCTTGTTGTGGTGTTGTCTGTTTTTATAAGGAGGACCCCTGGCCTGAGATGGGGTTGAAAGGAAGTCAGAGCGTTTTGCACTGCCATCATTTCTTTCAGGTTGATGTGCAAGTGAAGTTGCTGGGCATTCCAAAAGCCTTGGATACACCTGCCTGCTAGGTGAGCTCCTAAAGCTATGCCCCAGGTGTCGGTGGTGATTGTCCAGAAAGGCAGAGGATGAAGGGAAGACCCATGTTCATGGCACAGGCCTCTGCCCACCAGAGAATGTCATTCCTTATGCAAGGGATCAGTGGGAGTGTGGTCTCTATGGACAGAGTGCTGACACCAAAGGTTCTTCAAGTACCACTGAATTTTTCTCATGTGAAGCCTGGCAAGAGGGATGAGAAGGATGCAAGATGTCCTGTATCCCAGGGCTTGCAGGAACTTCCTCGCGGTGAGGTGACTTGTGGAAGCCAGCTAGGTGGAGTAGAGAGGCAGGAAACTCTGCTTTTCTGGGGATAGGAAGGCCATTAGGGTTGCTGTGTCTAGTACAGCTCCCAGGAAAACAATTTTCCTGGTGGGGTTTTGCTTTGAATTTTTTTCGTTGATGGTGAACCCTAGGGAAGTTAGGAGTTTTTTTGACAAAGAGAAGATCTTGGAGCAACTTTTCTTTGCTGTTCTCCTGAATGAGGCAGTTGTCCAGGTAAGGGTAAACCTGTACATTTCGATGACTGCAGTATGCTATAGCCGGATCCAAGCATTTGCTGAATACTCTGGAAACAGTAGATAACCCAAAGGCAGTGCAGAGAACTGAAAGTACTAATTGCCTGCTCTGAAGCGCAGGAATTTTCTGCACAATTCCCTGATGCAGATGTGGAGATAGGCATCTTTTAGGTCTAGTGTCACCAGCCAGGCATTTTGTGCAAGCATGGGCAGGAGCTGCTGCAAGGTTAGCATTTTGAATCTGGGGATCAGCAAGGAGCTGTTCATTTTGGATAGATCCAGGATGGGGTGCCAAGTACCCTCTTTTCTGGGAACAAGGAATAGTCTGGAGTATAAACCTTTCCTGTTTGATCCAGAGGGACAGGTTCTGCTGCCCCCTGGGATATTAGCATTTTTACCTGTTTTAATGCCTCTGCCCACTGGTTTGAGGGGAGGTCTGGGTACCCTCTTGGAATTGGGAGTTCACTGAAGGAGAATCTGCATCTCTGAGAAATTATTTTTAATACCCATTGGTCCTTTGTTTAGAGACCCAACTGTCCTTGAAGAGGGTGAGCCTTCATCTAGTTTTAGATGAGTGAAAGGAGGGGAGGGAGAGTCATTGTGAGTGCTTACCATAGAAGCTTGGCTTAGAACTCCCTGCCTTAGAGGTGGAAATGGTCCATTGCTTACTTCTTTGCTGGCCCTGGGAAAGGGGGCCTGGATGTCCTGTCCCTGCAGGGCTTACTTTTGCCCTGTCTGCTGGGTGCAGGAAGGCCCAGTGCTTAGAGGGGATGTTCCTGATGAATCTGGGTGGTTGAACTTGAAAGAAATCTTTTACTGTTTGCATAGATTTTGCTTTGTCTTCCATCTTTTTAAGCACCTCTTCTGCTTTTTCCCTAAACAAGCGTTCCTTATCTAGTACTGCATCAATAAGTTTAGACATGACATGATCAGGGAAAGGTTGTGCCTTCTGCCATGCATGTCTTCTAATAACAGATCCTGTCACTGCTGCTTTGCTAGAGGCTTCTAGGGCATCATATGCACATTTTAATGAGTGCTTGGCCAATTGACAAGCAGAGTGTAGCAATTCTGCTAGCTCTTTTGAGTTGACATAGTAAGGGGAGGTAGCAATCTTCTGTTTTAATTGTTCCAAAGTGTGTTGTTGATATTTTAACATATGGAACTGACAATGGAGTGCTCTGATAGCTAAGGTTATATAAGGTTATAAGGTGTATACTTTCTTACCTCATCTGTCCAAAGCTCTGGAGTCTTTGTCAGAAGGAAGAGGATTCCTGGCAGAACTTGTCTTAGCTCCATTGGGTCCCTGTGTAATGACCTCAGAGTCTGCAGCAGGGTTCCTGTACAGGTATTTGTGAGAATCCCGTACTGTGTAGTACCTGTCAGGTTTAGCTGGGGGAGGAGGCAAGGCATCAAGGACTAAACTAGATTCAAGGATAAGATCCTCCACCACTTCTAGAATAGGTAGGATGGCCAGGGGTCTGTGCTGGGGCAGGTCCAGAAACTCTAAGTTGTTTCTTTGATTGTGAGTAGTTTTGAGACTCCCATTGAAAATATTCCCTGAGGGAGTGAAGGGTTTCCCTGAAGGAGAGGTCCTCTGGAGGGGAGGCAGAGGGGACTGAATCCTTATAAAACAGTTAAGGGCTGTTCCTCTTCAAAGGCAGAATAATCAGATTCCTCAGACTCTTGGTCTGTTATAATTTCTGGAGAAGGAACCCTTTTCCTTTTTGGAGTGGGGGCTTGAGTATCCCGGATAAGGGAGATGAGATCCTCCACCATTTTAAGCTTTTGAGCTTGGGGTGGGGGATCAGTGGCAAGATGGTGGCTAGAAGCAGATTTCCTAGGAGTGGCCTGGCTTTGAGGCCTAAAAGAAATGGCAGTTGGAAGAAAAAAGTTATGCCTTACCATAACGTTCCATGTGAATTGTTCATCTTGCCTTTGTTCTTACACACGGGGGTTCAGAGCCAATCCTCGGCTCTGAGTCGGCCACATCACAAGCTCTGCATCTAAGAGAAGCTCAAGACTCAGTGTGTATCCTATAATCCTCCCTGCTATCCCTCAGATCTAGTTTGCAAGAAACTATCTTGCTCTAATACCAACTGCGTCTAACGCCTACGCAATCACACACCAAGCAATGAGACATTGGAACTACAACACATATATGTGTAAGGATGGAATGCAACCTAGCAATGAGAGGATATTGTAACTCAGTCAGGAATAGACCAATCAAACCCTAGTCATACCAGTTCTTCCAGAACATGGTGGGGGAAGGAGGGAGGGAATGTAAGAACAAAGGCGAGATGAAAAATTCACATGGAACGTTATGGTAAAACATAACTTCATTATGTAACATTGTTCAATCTCGCAGTTTTTTCTTACACACGGGAAGCGTCCCAAGCTCCGTTACCCTGGGTGACTCACAGAAGAACGTTCCTGAGCAAAGTGGAACCAAAGGAAGTCCAGTCTTTAGAGGCCTTGTCCACCTTGTAATGCGTGATAAATGTATGAGGCTTTGCCCACATTGCTGCTGCACAAATAGTGTCCAACAGTAGGTGAGCTGCATGGGCTAAGGAAATAGAAATGGCCCTAGTAGAATGAGCCTTAGGTTTGAACGGTAGTGGTTGATTAGCAGCTGAATGAACAAAATTGATGCACTCTGATAGCCACTTGGATAAGGTACCCTTTGATACTGCCATGCCTTTCCTACTGTCTGCAAATGACACAAACAGCTGATCAGACTTCCTGTAAGCTTTAGTTCGGTCTAGGTAAAATCTCAGTTGCCTATGTACATCCAATTTGTGCAACATGTATTCCAATTTATTTGAATGGTTTTTGAAAAATGTAAATGTAAATGTATTTAACAGAACAGACTTTGGGGAGAAACGACGGGTTTATGCATAAGGAAACTCTGTCTGGATGGAAAATCATGTAAGGTGGTCTCACTGACAAGGCCTGAAGCTCCGAAATTCTTCGAGTTGAGGTAACAGCAATAAGAAAAAGGGTCTTCCATGACAAAAACTTAAGTGGACACGATGACGCAGGTTCGAAGGGCGCTAGCATAAGCTGGGACAACATCAAGTTTGGGTTCCATGGGAAAATTGGCTCTTGAATGGGTGGGCGAAGGTGGAAAGTACCCTTCATGAAGGCCTTACAAAGCCTGTGGGACATAATGGTGGAACCACCTTCACCTACATGGAAGTTAGATATGGCCGCTAACTGGACTCTTATGGTGGATGTAGAAGCCCCTTCATGAAAAAGAATGGATAAGAATTCCAATATTTTGTGTATCGGGGCTACCAGAGGATCAATACCGTGATCTGATGCCCAACACACAAAGCGCTTCCATTTGCTCCTGTATAGCTTTCTGGAGGAGGCTTTATGAGAAGAAATTAGAATGTGTTGTACTGCAGAGGACAAAAGGTTCGACCTGGCTAAACAGGGAAGCGGAGCAGCCAAGCTGTCAATTTGAGGGATTGAAGGGATGGATGAGGAACTCCCGACGAGTGAGTCAATAGGTCTGGCACTGGGTCCAGAATCCAAGGTTCCTCTATCTGATGGGATTGAAGGAAGGGAAACCAGATCTGTCGAGGCCAAAACGGTGCTATCAGGATGATCGTCCTGTCCAGGTTCCTGTCTTTCTGAAGAAATTTGGGTATTAGAGGAATGGGGAAATGTGTACAGGAGACCCGGGGGCCAATCGTGCACTACAGTGTCCCTGGGGACACTCCCCGGAGGGGGAAGTAGGGCAAAGTAGCTTCTGCATTTGACATTCAAAGGGGATGCAAATAGATCGCAGCAAGGCTGGCCCCATCTGTGGAAAATCTTTTCTGCCACTTGAATTTTCAGGGACCACTCGTGTGGTAACAGGATGGCTCTGCTCAGCCTGTCCGCAATGACGTTGGATGACCCTGGGATGTGCGTTGCTATCGGAAAGCGACCCGTAGATGCAGCCCATTGCCAAATTCTCAGGGCCTCTCTGCATAACGGTTAAGACCTGGTTCCGCCTTGTTTGTTTATGTACCAGACCACTGACATACTGTCCATCTGAACTGCTATTGTTCCCAGAGGCAAAGATTCGTAAAAGTGTTGCAACGCCAGAAACACTGCTCTCAACTCCAGGACATTGATGTGCAGATTGTACTCTGTTTTGGACCATTCTCCTTGGACTGTTCTTCCCTGAAAAAGCCCCCGTGGTTATGGTGGCTGTAGGGCTAGGCAGGACAAAGGGACGACCTATTGTCAGATCTTGACTGTTCATCCACCACTGAAGATCCCGCTTGCAAGACTCCGTGATCAATATGTTGTGTGACAAGGGGAGTTCCTGGAATAAGCACTGCGCGAAGAGCAGCCACTGTAGGACCCTCATGTGCATTCTGCCCAGAGGAACTGCAATAAGAGAAGCCATCAGGCCTAGGACTTTCAACACTTGCGCAGCGGGGACTTTTCTGCTGTAGGAGAATAGCAATCTGATCCCTGAGAGTTGACACCCTTATCAGGGGAAGCTTTATCACCGTTGCTGTTGTATCCAACTCTGCCCCTATAAATGAGATACATTGTGAGGGCGATAAGGTAGACTTTTCGAAGTTGATTGAAAGTCCTAAATGGGAACAGAGGCTGTGTGTGTAGTCCCAGGCTTGTACAGGATGATGCTCGGTGGTAGCGGTAAGGAGCCAGTCATCCAGATACGGAAACACCTGGAATCCTAGCCGTCTCAGGTGAGACGCTACTACTGCCATGCATTTGAACACCCTGGGGGCTGAGGTGAGACAAAAGGGCAGCGCTCGGAATTGGAAATGACTGGTCCCCAGTCGGAAGCGCAGGTAATCTCTGGACGCCCTGGCCATTTTGATGTGGTAGCATGCATCCTGGAGATCTATTCAGCACATCCAGTCATCCTTCTGTAGAAAGGGAAGGATCGATTGTAGCGTGACCATCCAGAAGTTTTCCTTCCTCACGAAGGAGTTGAGTTTGCTGAGATCCAATATTGGTCTCCAGTCCCCTGTCTTTTTTGGAACTAAAAAGAACCTTGAGTAAGTTCTGGACCCTCTCTGGTCCGCCGGGACTGGTTGGATGACTCTTTTTTTTTTTCGAGCAGCTTTGTAATTTCTAAGGCTGCTGGATCTCGCAGATGGGGTGGAACATCTGGAAATCTCTTTTGTGCGGGGGGATGGACATAAAAGGAATGTTGTATCCTCTGGTTACTATGCTTTGTACCCAAGAATCTGAGGTAAGGTTTAGCCAGGCCTCTGGGTACAAAGCCAAGTGACCCCCGACTGCCTCCAGAGTAGGACAGTCAGGCCTCCGCTCAGAAGTGCTGGAAAGGCTTCCCAGGGACAGTATCCCTGATGCTGCGGACCTCCTCTGCTGCCTGGGCGGCGTCTTCCATTTCTCCCCCGTCTGCCTCTGGAGGGGGCATCACTCTATGTGGCCTGGTAAGATCCCAGAGTCTTACGGAACCACATTTTTCCACCTCTTTGCCCTTTGGGGTATGGTCTAGTCAGAGCGGAAAAACGGACCCGTGCGGCAGACAGGGTCTTACCTTCTAGCTCGCACCGAGTGAGAGTCTCCTTTACTTTGGGCCCAAACAAGTTGGCACCATCAAAGGGGGCGTTGGCAAAGGAAGACTTAAAGGCTTCCGCAAAGGAGCACAGCCGCATCCAGGATTGTCTACGTACAGCAATCGGCCTTCGGCCGCATATGAGATGAGCCTCATGAACGAGTTGACTATTGAAGTGAGGGTGTTTAGCTGTGCTGTCACTTTGTCCGAGACAGCAGCATCTGTATTACCCTGGAGGGTATCTCCCAGCTCTTTAATGAGATCCCTCTGAAGTCGCGTAAAATGCATCAGGTAGTTCAGCGAACGGATGGAAAAGGTTGCTGAGCTAAATACGCGCTTCCCATACCTGTCCACAGTCCTAGAATCCTTATTAGGAGGCTGGACAGAGGAAGATGCTTTGGACATTTCCTTTTTCGTGGCTGCCGCTACCACCATAGCATCGACTGGGACTCCTTTGGTAAGACAAGTCTTGTCCTGGGGGGCGGTAATGTACTTGTTCGGTCTCCGAGGCACTGGTTCCACTGTATCTGGTGTCTCCCACGCCCTTTGAGTTATCAGGTCCATTAGCTCGAAGGGCGGGGTCACACAGGAGGTAGAAGGTTGAGCCCCAAACGCCTTCAGCAACACCGATTCATCTTCAGTGGGGGCAAGTGACTGCCAATCACCCCTCTGTCTTAAGATCTCCAGGATGTCAGCAAACGAGACATCCTCAGAGGGGGAACGTGGGGACCCCTCTGCCTCATCCAAATCGGTGTCAGATGTTATAGAGATTCCTGTGGGGAATCAATGTGCCTCCTCTTGCACAATCTTTTCCTCGGAACCTTATCAGAGGGGGGCATCTGATGAAGCCTCCGAGGAACAGGGGACACCCTCTGGGGCTAGCTGAGGTGTTGGGACTCTACGCTTGGGAGGGATCGCGGGTACAGAAATAGAACGTGGCCCTTTAGGGGAAGGAGAAGATGACTCCAATGACATAGATGTCTTCTCAGACAAGACCTTCCTCATAAGATCGAAAGCCCCCGACCCTCGGATTCCTCAGATCTAAAGAACCGGGAAGCCTCCCCGACACCTGAACCAGGGGCTCCGACCCAGAGGACTGAGCCGAACTGATCTGCGGCAAGGCCCCGAGGGGGAGAGTCGGGACCGAAAATTCGATACAGCTCTTGGCCCCGGAACCAAGGAGAGACCGTTGGTTCCGTGACTCCTCGATAGGCTCCGAAAGCATCGAAGTCAGCGGTGCTAATCGCACAGTGGAAAGCTTCGGCACCGAAGATTCCACTATCATCGGTTCATCTTCTCCCGGCTCCGAAGACTGGATAGGTCTCGAAGGAGGATCTGTCTGAGACACAGGGAGGGATTCCAGTTTCGACACCAATTGGGACAAAACCGCAATTAGCTTGGACACAGCCATGTTCTCCATAAGCTTCTGCACCACACGGTCCACGTTAGTTTTGGGTAAAGGCCTGGAAGAATGGGTCAAAAGAGCCGAAGACGGCACCGATCGAAGAATCGACGGTGGAGGCAGCTCCGACACCAGTTCCAAGACCTGGGGCTCGATCAAAGGTAATCGTTCAATGCCCGGCCCCGAGGTCTGTGGAGCCAGCGAACGAACTTTGGAAGAGGTGCTCGGAGCCGAGGACCTGGGCTCTGACACCTTCGACGTCATCGACACCTTCGAAGACCTAGAAGTTTGGTCAGCCTTCTCCAAGGCTTCCAAGAAGTCTGGCTTGATTAAGCCTCTGTCTATCAGCTTCCTGCACCTTTCCATTATGACCCTTCCACTGAAGGAGTGGCAAATAGAACAATCCTCCTGCAGGTGGAGAGGGCCAAGACAGTAGATGCAGGAAAAATGATTGTCGGTGATGGACATCTTTTGTCCACACTGGCACCTTTTAAATCCAGATTTAGCTTTTTCAGACATATTTGACATAAAGCAACTTGCCAAGCAAGGAAAGGATTATGTTAACTCTATAAGCCTAGGTTACTAATAAGTATAATAGTCCTAATTTAACTATGTAAATATATCTATATATTATGAGTAAATATGAAACACTGCACACAATATTAAGTGGTTAAATACTAGGAAAAAAACTTTACAAAAGTTCTACTAAAACTGCCAGAGCCCTGACAGATATTTTAGGCCTAAGCCCTAAGATTACTTATATACAGCCTCTAAAGGTAACAAAGCCTGTTTAAACATGCACACACTAAACCTGTCTATATATATATATATATATATATATATATATATATATATATATAGCAAAAAGATTTTAATAAACTAATTTAGTGAAAAAATAGAAAGTTTTTACTGGCCCGAGCTCTCTCGATGTGATCAGCTGCAGCGGCAAACTAGATCTGGGGGATAGCAGGGAGGATCATGGGAGTCTCGAGCTTTTCTTAGATGCAGAGCTTGTGATGCGGCCGATCGGCTCCAAACCCCGTGTGTACGAACAAACGGCGAGATTGAACAATGTCACATTGATGTTTTTTGTTTAGAATCTGTAGTGTGAATGCCCTCTTTAGAAGCCGGTGCCTATGTCGCAGCTCCAGACCCAACTGAGGGAGACAGCCAAAGGCTCAGAAGACGAAGTGGATTTATGCAGCATACCAGACTCCGAAAGGGTCTTGGCAGAGGCCTGCGCAGAAAGCGAGTTGGGCTACTGGTATGCGAAAGTGCCTCACTGAATTCCAGAGAACTGATGACTTGCTTAGCGGTAGTGTCGTCGGAAGGCTTAGCCTTGTGTAGCCTGCCTCTATCTTTACATTTTTTTTGGAATATGAAAATAACTGTCTACAAAAAAGAGCTCTACGGTGAATGGTTCTCACATTAAAGAGGGCACAGAACCACCAATGAGGAACGTTGTGGTCTGGGCCTAAACAAGTGATGTAGAAAGAATGAGTGTGTCTGTGTGGGATCTACTTTCCACAGGCGAGACGATTAACTTTTTCAGACATTGGTTAGAGCAAGAAAAAAGGGTCCCCCAACAGGGTGCTTAGCTTTAGACATGCAAACTGCTTCTGCTACGGGCTCCACGGCAAGAAAGACTGATGTAATGATGTCAGCTGCCTTGCTTTATAGTGCTGATGACCTGACATGAGACTACAGGCGACAGCAGCCGGTGCACAAAAACATTGACTCTGGTATTTGGGCCGGCTGAGGGCTACCACAGCAGGGATAACCCACAGGTGATGACTGCAGCAGTGAAACATGATCACTGACTTGTACAGCTCAGGCTTTTGGCCAGAACATCCACCCTTCTGATGCAGAATTTCCATGATGTCTCCAAAGAAGACATCATCAGGTGGAGATCTGGGGAGCCCTCGCCTTCCTCCCAGTCATAGTCTTTGGTGACAGACTCCGGGGTGGTGTCAGTGTGCCTCCTCTTGCATACATGCTTCCGGTGAACCTCCTGGGGGAAGATTCCAGGGAGGAGCCGGAAGCCCGGGGGTCCACAGGGAGAGTAACCTGGAGGGTAGGGGAAGGCTGACCCTAAAGTGGAGAACTGCAGACATCGGGTCCAGAGTCCAGCTGGAGCAGAAAAGAATCCAGATAGGGAGGCATCGAGGATCATGACATCAGAGTTGAGAGAACCCTCTCCACCATGTTGAATGCCGATGAACACAGGGAGACTGGTGCAGCATACACTTGCGCTGAGATGCTTGATGCTAACGAATCCGAAATTCTTGACCCCATCGGTGGCAATGGGGGTTGGTGCTGAGCTGCTCAGCACTAAAGCTCCGAGGGGAAGGGAAGGCACCGAAACCCTCGGAACGGACACCCAGCGGACTACAATTCCGACAGCCCTCCAGCACCGAAGTGAAGGGGGCCGAGGAACTCAAGGCCGTGGTCCACGAAGATACCAAAAATGTTGATGCTGGCAACTCTGACATACAAAGGCCCCAAAGCCCTGGGGCTCGGGAAAGGAAGATGCCCAGTAAGGGAAAAGGAAGGACCCTTCTCTCCTGGTGGGAAGGGGGCAGGAAGGACCACCAGCTGGATCTGAGGCCATAGGAAATCTCACATCAGGCAGTCCATTTCTCTCTTGGACAAACTATGGGACAACCTGGCAGAGGAAACCACAGATTCTGGTCTGGAGTGGTGCCTGGGTGAGGTCGACTCCAAGGGTTCGGGAGAGAACCTCGGCTTAGGGTAGGATAACCTAGACCTAATTTTGGGAGAAGGCTCGCCAGCAGAAAGGGAAGACTTTACCAGTTTCCATTTCTTCAGGGGCCTGTCCTTGCCTCTGGACTTCTCTCTCTGCTCTCTTGTCATCATCCCAGCTTTTACTTTTGGGCAACTTAACAGGAGGTTGAGTCCCTGCACCCAGACCAGAAGAGCTACATAACAGACCCTTTAAAATCAACTTATTGCAGCTATCCATGAGGGTACGGGCAGAAAACCCCACACAAAAAGAACACCCAGTGTCCAGGTAAGGGATGCATAAACACACTACACATTGCGTGGGGCCATCCGAGGGTGGGTGTTTGTCCACACATAGTACATTATTTGAATCCTGCACTCTTATCTGCCACAACAGGAAAGAGAACCTGACCAGAGGAGAAATTACAGAAATTTTATATGTATATATATATATATATATATATATATATATATATTATGGAGAATGTGAAGGGTAGGGAAAAGATTAGAAACTAGAATAAAAAAAAAAAAAAAAAAAAAAGAGAAACAGTACCTGAGGTATGAAGATTTCCCAAAAAAGCTCAGAAAAACTCACAGTAAAAACAGAGCTCAGTTGACTCGCTTGTAACTAGAATAGCAGCAAATGAGATCTGAGGGAGACAGGGACATTATGGGTAGGAGCTCAGTTTTGGCACCATAGCTTGGATACAGCTGGCTTGGCACCATTATCAGTGCCTAACCCACAGGTTGAAGATCAAATGAAGACAACGTCAGACTTGAAACTTATGTGCTCACCATAACAATAGATCTGTGCTGTCCGTTTCTGTCCTTCCACAACGTATGGGTCTCCAATCCAGTTTTGGCCACTTCTAAGCTCTGGATCCGGTGCTTAGGCTCCTCCCCTACCCATTATCCTTGTGTAGAGAGTAAGCCACCTCAAATAAAGTCTGCCCATCAATAAAACAGAATTTATAAACATAAAGGTGTTGACAGCCAAACAACTTAGCTGGCAAACACGGTCAGCCTGTGAAAGAGAAAGAAATGCCCTTCAGGAGCCAAGGCAAAGCCATCCAGAGCCATCTCAGAATAAAAAATACACACACACAAAAAACTGTGCTACAAAAAAGAATAAGGACAGGAAAGGTGGGAGGGTAGTTGAAGGCCAGAAACAGACGACACAGATCTATTGTTATGGTAAGTACATAGCTTTCATATCTAATGTCTTTTCTGCCTATTCCACAATGTATTGGACAGAGTAGCCAGCTACTTTCTTACTGAGGAGACCTTATGGAGGGATATTCAGGAGCACAACTGAACCAAAGGAGGCTCTAAATCTGGATTGCATATCCAATTTATAGTGTGAGATGAAGGTATGTACCTTAGACCAGGTAGCTGCAATGCGTATGTCATCAAATGGAACACTATAGAAGAAGGCTGTAGACAAAGCCACAGATCTGGTGGAATGAGCCTTTGGGGTCGAAGTATCTATCCTCCTCCCTCATCATAAACCCCTTTTTTTCCCCCATTATCTACATGGAGTACGGGTGTTGTCTCAACTGTCACCATATCCCTATATTCAATGCCACTTGACCTTCTTTGACACTCATGCCTGTCACAGGTCGTCTCACACAATCCACTTTGCTGGATGACCTTGTTTCCTCTTGCTTTCTTCCTATCTGTCCCAAATCTTCACCAGATTGTCTTCTGTTTTTCTGCTCTTATGTCATTTCTTCATCTGTCCCATAATGTGCACCCTACCATCCATCTCAGGCACTTCCTTTCCATTACCTCTAGTTTCAACTGTTCTGCCTTTACTGCCCAAGTTTCCAAGCCATACAGCAGTACTGGGTCGCACCACTGTTTTGTACACCTTACTTTTCTGCTTCTTTGGCATTCTTCTGTCATATACTACACACAACATTCTGTGCCAGTTAGCTGCAGCCCCTCTGATTCTAGCTTATTCAGACTTCCCTGCTCCTCAACCACCTCTCCCAGATACTTAAAGCTGTTTGTTCCACTATTTCCCTTCTGTCTCAATTCTCAGCTTCTGCACTCCACCTTTTGCTGCCATTACAACTTTCTTATCTGTACCCAGTTTAATCCCATGTGCTTTCAGTTTTGCATTCCACTTCCCTATCTTTTGCTGAAGTTCTTGCTCAGAGTCTGCATGTAAAGCCACATCATCTGCATACAGCAACTGTTAATCTGTCCCATCTAACCTGTTTACTAATGTAGTCCATTACCAGTAAGAATAGCAGTAGGCTCACAGCTGAACCCTGGTGCACACCCACTCCCACTGGGAACCCCTCTGAGAGACCGAACACTGTTTATACTTGAGTCATTGGGTCCTTGTACACAGCTTGCACTAATTCTACCAATGGTTTTGGGACTTGAATCCACCACAGGAATGCACAAATTAGCTTTCTTGGGATCTTGTCATATACTTTCTCCAATTCTAGGAATGCTAATCCTCTTTCTTGATTAAAAAAAAAAAAAGAAAAACTGGGAAAACACTATGACAACCAGTGTGACAGAGTGATTTTGGACACTTTCTCAACTTAGTATTAGGGAAGGACACAAATAACTGCTCAGATTTTCTAAAAAGTTTTGTCAGAGGTAAATAAAAGTGCAACTGATGCATCTATCAAATGCAAGGTATATTCCCCTTGTTCAAAATATTTGGGAAGAACACTGGAATATTTGTTGTCTGTTTAATAGATAATTCAGAAGCCAACTTAGGAAGAAAGGAGGGGTTGGTTTTCAAGGACACACTGTCCTTGTGGAAAATAGGTATGTTTTGAGGATACGGTGTGCAGCTTAGAAATTCTCCTGGTGGAAGCGATACCAGAAAAATCTTTTCCATGATAAAAACATAAGATCAACCCTAGCAGCAGGTTCAAATGGGGGCCCAGTCAAGGCATGTAGTAGAATAGTAATATTCCATTGGAGGGACTGGATTTATAAGCAGAGGCATAGTAGAAAAGTACCTTACCAGAATGCCTTGAATAATCTGAGTGATACAATGGGTGCATGATTTTCACCCATATGGAAGGAGTATATTGCAGCAATAACTGTACCATGACTGTGGAATAGCTCTATATAGTACAATGTGTACAATGAAGTCCAAAATTGCTGGAAGAGGGGCTGAAAAAAGATCAATATTTTTCAATGGCCTAAATAGAAAACCTTTTTCTATTTGCTCTTATAAATAATCCTAGTTGAGGGTTTTTGAATAGCAGACAAAATGTGGACAACTGAAGATGAAAATATGGATAGTTAAACCATCACTGGAATTGGAAAAAATATGCGGTCAAGCTTGAGGGACTGAATGTTCAGGTGATGCAACCCTGATGGGTGAGGCTGAACTAGATGAAGAAACTACTCTTGCCAAGACCAATAAAGGGCTACGAGGATGACAGTAACCATCACAGATGTTTTCTGAAGAAACATTGGAATCAGGGACACTGGGGAAATGTGTAAGAGAGCCCAGGGTCAAAGGTTGTGTTACAGAATCCCTGGATGAGGCCTCCTCTTCAGGAATTAAAGAGAACTTGCTGCATTTGGTGTTGTGGGGAGAAGTGAAGAGGTCGCAACAAGGTCAGTCCCAGCAGCTGAAAATCCACTTCATTACAAATGAATTGAGGGACCACTCATGAGGGCAGTATAGACCTCCTCAACCTGTCCACAGGGACATCCCTGGGATATGCTTTGCTATTATAAAGCAATAAGAAGATATTGCCCTTCGCCACACTCTCATGGGCTCTTCAACACAAGGAATACAATCCGGTTCCTTCTTGATGGTTAATATACCAAACAGCTGCCATGTTGTTTCTCTCTGACTATATATCACACCCAAAGGGATACAGTCCTGAAAGGCCTACAAAGCTAGGAGGCTGCTGTCATCTCCAATATACTAACGTGAAAAATGGCGTCTGTTTAGTACCATATGCCTTGGACTTGTCTTTCCCAGATAATGTTCCCTGGGGAGGAAAGAAAAATTAAAGGACATCCCTGCAGAACATGCAGGGATTCTAGCCACCACTGCATGTAAGCTTTGCAAGTATTCATTAGAAAAGACATGTTTCCTGATTGACCACCAAAGTCCAATGAAGAAAGTATTGTGTAAAATCTTACCGCAACTTTAGATGCCCTTCTCTTCTATATGCTGCTGTATTCATAACACATGGGAGTCAAACTCCAGTGACTCTCGTACTTCCAGACAATTTACAAAAGATAAATGCTACCGCTAGGGTGCATGTGATGCCCTGCTTCTCCCTCTGGACATCGGTCATAAATAGATGTCTGGTACAAAATGGACATCAGCAGGCATCTTCCTCAGAACTGAATGCTGCTGGAATCAGCGACTACAGAGATGAGTACTCAGGAGTCAGGCAAGTGCATGGTGTAAGGCAGGGTGGGAAACTATACAGCAGCATATCGAAGAGAAGGACATCTAAACTTACAGTAAGACTATACACAATACTATGTCCTTCTATTCATATGCTGCTGTATTCATAACACAAGACAGTGCAAAAAAATCCTGCATTAGAATAGGGTGGAGGAACAGAAGCATTTTCCACAAACCCATGATGGATGGCTCTGGCTCTAGACACCATATCCAACTTGTAGTGTTTGGTAAAGGTATGGACAGAGGACCATGTAGCTGCTTCTAAAATGGCAGCTTTATCCAGACCCTTGAAAAAGGCTCCAGAGGAGGACACTGCTCTGGTGGAGTGTGCCTTTACTGGGAAGGGAAGGCTTCTGCCAAGGGCAGTACAGCAAAAGGTGATTGTTTTGGATATCCAAGAGGATATGGTTTGCTTGGAAACAGGGTGCCCCAGGGCTCTTGGGTGGTAAGACACAAAAAGCCTGTCTGACTTGCGGATGGATTTAGTCTTGGCCAGTTACTATCTAAGTTGATTATGAACATCTAGGGTAAGTAGAATCCTTTCAGCCAGGTTTTGGCGTGAAGGAAAGAAAGTGGGTAGATTGATGGCCTGATTCAGGGACTGCTCATTGACTAGTTTGAGCATAAAGGTAGGGTTAGTGCGCAGACATACCCTGTCTTTGTGGAAGACTGTAAAAGGATGGGAAGCCATAAGGGCTTGTAGTTCTGAGACCTTTCTAGCTGAAGTAATGGTTACCAAGAGTAAGGTTTTTCATGTACAATGTTGGAGGAAGCAGTCTTTGGCTGACGCAAAGGGTGGTAATGTCAATTTTTCAAGTACAAAGTTAAGATCCCAAGGAGGTGGAATGGGCTTTCTTGGGTGTCTGAGGTGCAAAACCCCTATTAAGAAAATTTAACTTCCAGTCTAGAAGCCAAAGGAGGAGTGAGGGGCAGGCATGTGGAGATGGCAGATAGGTGGGTCTTGACGGAGGAGTAAGACAGCCCAGACTTCATCAATTCACACTAAGACAGGATCACTGGGGGTTCCACTACCAGTAGTTGTAAGTTGTGTTTTAGACACTAGGCAGAAAATCTCTTCCACTTTGAAAGGTAAGATTTTCTGGTATTTGGTTTTCTGGCGTCCTGCAAAACCTGATGCATGTCCTCTGATTAAAGATGTCTGAAGGGAATCAATGCCTTATCACCCACAGAGTAAGGTTCAGAGTGGACAGTTGTGGGTGTAGGAGAGTTCCCTTCTCCTGTGTGAGCAGGTCCATCCATTGGGGTAACTTGTGATTGCTCTTGGCCAGATGTAGTAGTATGGGGAATCGGTGCTGCCTTGGCTAATAGGGAGTCACCAACAAAATTTGAGGTTGTTCTTTCTGAATTTTCAGCAGAACTTTTTGTATAAAGGGGAAGAGTCTACATCCCCTTCCAAGGGAATGAGAGAGCATCCAGCCTCCATGCTTCCAAATGTGGTACCATGGAGCAGAAGGTTGGAAGCTGTCTGTTCATGGGGGAGATCCACAGATCCACATCTAGAATACCCTACTGATGGACCAGGTCCAGAAACACATCACTGTTTAGCATCTATTCAAGAGATAGAGTCATGGTGCCATCACATTGTCTGCTGAAGGAATGTAGACAGCTTGGATGTTGACTTGTCTGTTTATGGCGGACTCCCAAGCCTGCAGGACTAGCCTGCACAGGTGGTAGGATCGTGATCCCCCATTTGTTGATGTACCCACAGCATGGTGGTATTGTCTGTATACCACCTCAGCATGCCTGGAAAGAGATTATCCTTGAAAATTTGTAGGGCTAATATTAGTGCTTTCATTTTCTTGATATTGATGTGTTCTTTCTGTTGAGTGAGGGTCCATGAGCTTCTCACTCTCCCTTCTTGTAAGGTTGCTCCCCAACCTGTATCTGGGGCGTCTGTAAAGAGGTCCTATTTGGGGCTGCAGGGGCAAGGCCTGGATTGCTGTTTATCTGAGATATTCACCATCTCAATTCCCTGAGAAGGCATTGGAATAATGAACTCCAGGGGGTGCAGATGTTTCCAAGCTGTTCTCAAGTACCATTGGAACTTTCTCATGTGAAGTTTTGTCAGGGGAACCATGGGGATTGGTGGAGGCCATGAACCCCCTGTTTGAAATGGCTCTTAGAGGGAGGAATTCCTTGAAGTAAGTAGGGAGGGACATTTTTTCTGGGGGAAGGCAGGTAATCATTTTTTTCTTAGGATCCTGCACCCCAGGAACACATGATCCTGAGAAGGAAATCAGGTGAGTTTGAGATTTACAGTGAATCCCAGACTTCTCAAGAGAGAAATGGTGAAGTCTAGAAGTTGTACAACCATAGGAGCTGACAAGGCCTGAATCAGGATATCGTCCAGGTAGGGAAAGAGTTGGATTCCCCTTCGTCCTGGCAAAGGCCAATACTGGTGCCAGGCATTTTGTAAACACTTTTAGGGCCATAAAGGGAACAAATGGCAAAGCACAGAATTGATAGTGTGCAGAAAGTACAGTTTTGTACCTACCATAAATGTAGATGTTCGAGTGCTAATACAGCTGAAGTCATAACAGATGGGTTCTCCTACCGTCAGGCGGGTCCTCGGTCGGCCGAATTCCAAAGTCTAGGTCCGGCATCGGTTGTCGTCGCTTCTTCCCTGACGTCAGTGTGACAGGGGTATAAAGGAACCAGCCGACGCCATTTTCTTCAGTTTTTCTTGCCCCAGATATCAAGTGCCCCCAGTAGGAAGGCAATACATAAATTTGTGTAATAATGCACTGCAATATAATCAAAATACAGTAGTTGCAAGCAAATACATCATAAATGAATACCCCAATCAGGTTGTATGAGGATGTGTTAGCCTATAGGCCTGTCCCAAGAGGGGAAGGAGGGAGGGAAACCTGGACTGCAGCTGTATTAGCACTTGAACATCTACATTTATGGTAGGTACAAAACTGTACTATGTTCATCGTGCATACAGCTGCAGTCATAACAGATGGGTAGAATCCCAAAGCTAAGAAAGGGGTGGTAGGCACTAGGTGGAACTAGGAGGAGCCAAAATGCCCTGCAAGACTTCAGTGGCAAAGCCTGCTCTAGATTTTGAGTATAATGGTAGGTTGTAGTGCTTGGAAAAGGTATGCACAGAACTCCAAGTGGCTGCTTCCAAAATATCCTTGGTAGGAACTCCTCTGAGAAAGGCTGCAGAGGTGGCTGTGGCCCTGGTGGAATGAGTTCTAATGCCTGTAGGTACAGTTTTGCCATGAAAGGAATAGCAAAAACATATGCAGTGGGCTATCCATTTTGAGATTGTCTGTTTGGAAATTGGCTTTCCTTGAGCTCCTACCGCATAGGCCACAAAGAGCTGTTCTAATTTTCTGAAAGGCTTTGTTCTGTCCAAATAATAACACAGTTGTCTGTGGATGTCCAAGGAATGTAGTAATCTCTCCCCTTTGTTTTGAGGATTAGGATAAAAGGTAGGTAAATGTATGGCCTGATTTAAAGCTACCCTGGATACCACTTTAGGCATAAAGGACAGGTTGGTTCGTAAGGAAACTCTGTCCTGATGGAAGATGATAAAAGGCTTGACAGTCATGAGAGCCTGTATTTCTGAAACTCTACGAGCTGAGGTGATAGCCAGAAGGAAAGCTGTTTTCCAGGACAAATATTGCAAATCTGATGAGGCAGCTGGCTCAAAGGGAGGCAAGATCAGTTTTTCCAGAATGAAATTAAGATCCCAAGCAGGTATTGGTGGTTTCCTTAGAGGTCTTATATTCTTAGCCCCTCTGAGGAACTGTCTTAAGAGAGGGTGAGAGAATAAAGGTGGATCAGTGCTGTATTCTGCAGAAATGGCTGAGGCATGGATTTTGATGGAGGAGAAAGAAAGTCCACTGCTTAGCAGTTCAGCCAAATATTGTAGTATTTGAGGTAAATTCAGTTTTCCAGGATCCTGGCCCTTTTTCTCATTCCAGACACAAAAACGTTTCCATTTTGCGGAGTAAGCTTTTCTAGTTGATGGCCTTCTGGCCTCCAAAATGACATCCTGCACCTCCTTGGAGAGTAGGGCCTGTTGTGATGCTAGGCTAGATTGAGTGTTTTTAGCTGGCTGTGAAGAGTTTTGAAGCTGTGCTGAGTCAGAAGAAGAGGCATTAGAGGCAGGGTCCATGGTGGGGAATGCGTCAGGCTACTCAGGAGTGGGTACCAGTGTTGCCTTGGCCAGTCCGGAGCAATGAGAATCATCTCTGGTCTGTCTGTTCTGGTCTTCAATAGAACTTTGGGCAGCAGAGGAAGAGGTGGGAAGGCATAAACTGTCATTGATGTCCAACTGAAAGAGAGAGCGCCCACTCTCCAGGCCTTTGGGTGGAAGATCCTTGAGCAGAATTTTGTCAATTGATGATTTTTGTGGGAGGCAAAGAGATCTATGTCTGGCCTTCCCCATTCTTGGATTATTTCTGTAAAAACTTTTGGATGCAATTTCCATTCGTGTGGATCTGTCATATTCCTGCTTAGGTTGTCTGTCAGCGTGTTTTCCTTGCCTGGCAAGTACTGTGCTTGTAGTTCCATTTGTAATTCCATGGCTATGTTCCAAAGTGACATGGCCAGTCTGCATAGGGGGTAAGAATGTGTTCCTCCCTGTTTATGCACCACATAACTGTGGTGTCCGTTCTTATCAATAGTTGACCTAGTTGTAGAAGGTCCTTGAAAGCTATAATAGGATTTATTACTGCTAGCATTTCTTTTTGATTGATGTGCAGGTGCTTTTCTTTTTGGGACCATTTGCCCTGAATGCACCGATCTGTCATGTGCGCCCCCCGGGCGTAGTCAGAGGCGTCTGTTGTGATGACTTGATTTGCTTGAGGCTTGCTGAATGGAAGACCTGTGTTTGTTTGGCATGCTTGAGCCCACCACAGAAATTCCTTTTGCAGACATGGAATTAGTGGTATTATTGTTTCCAAACTGTGGCTGTGTTGAGACCATATGTTTTTCAGGTACCATTGTAGTTTCCTCATATGCAGCCTTGCACATGGGATTAGTAAGATGCAAGATGCCATGAATCCCAGAGCCTGCAGGATTTTCCTTGCAGTCAGTCTGGTGTAATTTGCTAGTGTTCTGAAGAATTGAATTAGTTGCCCCTGCTTCTCTGGCGTGAGGTAGACCATCTGGGTGTTTGTGTCCAAATTGGCACCCAGGAAAATTATCTTCCGAGAGGGTATCAGCCTTGATTTCTTTTTGTTGACTGTGTATCCCAAAGAGCTCAATAACATTATTACATAAGCCAGATGTTTCAGAAGAATGTGCTTGCTGTCCGCTTGGATCAGGCAGTCGTCCAAATAGGGGTATATTTGTATCCCTTGAAGTCTGCAGTAGGCAATTACTGATGCCAGGCATTTCGTGAATACTCTGGGCGCAGTAGGCAAGCCAAAGGGCAATGCAGAGAATTGATAATGGGTTGAACCTGCAAGAAATCTGAGGTACCTTCTGCAATTTTGTCTGATTGGGACATGCAGGTATGCCTCCTTGGGGTCCAATGTTACCAGCCAAGACTCCTTGCCCAGCATGGGAAGAAGATGCTGTAGAGTGAGCATCTTGAATTTTGGTACGAGTAGAAATGTGTTTAGGATGGATAGATCCAAAATAGGTCTCCAATCTTTTCCCTTTCTTGGCACCAGAAATAGCCTGGAATAAAAACCTTGACCTTGTTCGGGCGTAGGTACCTCTTGAATAGCTTTCATGTTTATGAGCTCTGTAATTTGCCTTTGTGCCTCTGCCCTTTGATTGTGTGGCAGGTTTGGCATGCCTCTCATTTTTGGAAGAGGGTGAAAATGGAATTTGTAGCCTCTGTTTATAATGTCCAGGATCCATTTGTCCTTTGTGACAATGTGCCAATTTTTTGAAAATAATGCTGGCTTTCCTCCTAAGGGGGCTGCCATTTGAGACCTGGTTGGCATGCAAAGGGGAAAGTCATTGGGTTTGCTTTCTGAAAGATTGCGAGTTGTCCTCACCACCTCTTTGTGTAGGAGCTTGCCATTGTCTGCCTCTAAACGATCCTTGGGATTGTCCTCTGCCCCTCGGGCGCCTGTATCTGCCTCTTTGGGGTCGGTCTGTGGCAGGAAAGGACCAGTTTTTGGAAGGCCAATTTGTACTAAAACGTGGGGGTTGAACCTGTATAAATTCTTTCACAGTTTGCATTGATTTAGCCTTTTCCTCCATTTTCCTTAATACCTCCTCAGCATTAGCTCCAAATAGTACATCCTTTTGAAGAGGGGCGTCTAGTAACTTAGCTTTGACATGATCAGGCAAGGCTTGTTCCTTGAGCCAGGCATGCCTACGTATGACTGATCCTGTAACAGCAGCTCTACATGAGGCCTCTAGAGCATCAAAACCACATTGTAAGGTATGCTTACCCACTTGTTCTGAACTATGCATCAAATCCTGCAACTCCTTCAAGTCTGGTTGTGACATTCAATTGTGATAACAAAAACTGTTGGTATTTTAGCATATGAAACTGACAGTTTAAGGCCCTCATGGATAAGGTAGCCGAGGTATATACCTTTTTTCCCCACCTTTCTAAGGATCTGGAATCTCTCTCGGAAGGCAATGGATTTTTAGCAATGGAGGCCTTAACTCCCTTGGGGCCCTGTGAGATGGTTTCTGGGTCAGCAGCATGGCTTTTGTATAGAAATTGGTGAGAGTCAGGAACCCTGTAGTACCTGTCAGGCTTAAATGGAGCTGGAGGTAGAGAGTCCGGGTTAAGGCAGGCCTCCGAGTAAACATCATCTAGGATGTCCAAGACAGGAGGTATAGCCAGAGGCCTGTGCTGAGGTAGCAATAGAAATTCCCTGAGCCTTTTCTTGGAATCTTAATAATCTTGGCCTTCCCAGTGGAAGTGTTCCCTTAAGGTATGCAAAGTTTCCCCAAATGAGTAATCCTCAGGGGGGGGGATACAGAAGGGATGGACTCCTCCGCATCAGAGTCTTCAAAAAGGGAGTAAGAATGTTCCTGATCATCAGAGTGCTCTGAAATAATGGAGCCCTGATCAGAGGAGGGGGAATCTTCCTCCACTCTGGACCTTTTGTCCGGTGGGGGCTGAAAACCTCTAATAAGAGTAATTAAATCCTCAGCCATTTTAAGCATCTGTTTCTTAGGCATGGGGCCTGGAGATGGGCCCTGTGTAGCTGGTCTCAGAGTGCATGGTTGCTTTAGACTTTGTGAAAGCCTTGATGGAGAAAAAAAGAGGAAGGTCTGAAGACACCTTGAGTGGAGGTGGACCTGTCCACATTCTGAGTTTCAACGCCAAGAGTGGCTTCGGTATCTGTAGTCGGGGTGTGGGCCGAGGAGCCTGTGACCTCGGGCACAGGAGACACAAAGAAGTGTCGTCAGTAGTCAGGGGCTACGTAGGCACCTCACTGAGAACCGGACCACGTGTAGTCGGCTTTGGCGTGGTGGCGGTAGAGGCCGCGGACCTCGGGTGTCGGTCCTTGTCTTTGCATTTTTTAGACAAAACCGGAGTCGGATTATTCGACGACATAGTATAGTTAAATGCTTTCCCAAAACAATGCTGGGCGAACTCCGCCCGACGCTTAATAGTGCGTTTGTTGAATGTAGCACAAAAGCGACAGACCGAGACGTCGTGGTCTGGGCCTAAACAAGGTATACAGAGGGAATAGAAATCCTTATGCGGTATTTGCTTCCCACAAGAAATACAATTATTAACTTCGTCTGACATCGGTCTGAGGCAAGAAAAGTTTCCCCAACGGGGTACTTAGCTTTTAAGAAGACTTCGGTTTCCAAATTTTCGTAATCTCAGGAGCTGGCCGACCGGCACTTGCGAACTGCTTCTGCTTCGGGCAGCGCGCGGCAAGAAAGACTGTAGAAAATGGCGTTGGCTGGTTCCTTTATACCCCTGTCGCACTGACGTCAGGGAAGAAGCGACGACAACTGACGCCGGACCTAGACTTTGGAATTCAGCCAACCGAGGACCCGCCTGACGGCAGGAGAACCCATCTGTTATGACTGCAGCTGTATGCACGATGAACATCCCACTGAGAAGTGGAGGAATTTCCCAAAGAAGGGATAGATTGGAATGTGCAAGTAGGTGTCTTTTATATCTAAAGATACCAAGAAGGAGTGGGATAAGATCAGGGGTAGCAGGGTAGGAAGAGTGAGCATGTGAAAGGAGGGAACTTGAAGGAAGGTGTTGAGATGGGACAGGTCCAGAATTGGTCTCCATGGACCTTCTTTCCTGGGAACTAGGAACATCCTGGAGTAAAATCCCTTTCCTCTTGTAAGTGCAGGGACTTCTTGAATAATTCCTTGACATAGAAGCTCCTGAATAACTGATGGAAATGAAGACAGTTGTTCTCGAGAGGGTTGGGGAATGCCTTTAGGAGTAGGTTTGCTCTCCCAACTCATGAAGTATCCCTGTTTTATTATAGAGAGGACCCAAGAGTTCTGGGTAACCGGATTCCAAGCTTGGAGAGAGAGGGAGAGACGCATGGAAAGAGGGACATTTGGATCCAGCGCCTGGTAGTCATAGGCTACCAGGCTTACCCTGAAAGGGCGGTTTGGTACAGGGGAGCAGATCTGGCTGAGGACTATTTCCTGGAGTCCCCTCTTGTTTTTGGCTGGCAACTGTCTGGCAAGCCCTCTCACAAAGGAGGTTATGGTACGTTCCTTTGGAAGCCTGTGATTGGAGAGACAAATGTGTCTCAGATCCTGTAACTCCTTGTCCTTCACTTGGAGGGTCTTAAAAAGGTCAGCAGCTGCAGAACCAAACAAATCTTTGTCTAGGTATGCATCCAGGAGTTTACACTTAATGTCATCAGGGAGAGCCTGCAGCCTAAGCCAAGAGTGTCTCCTAATGACAGACCCTGAAGCAGCAGCCCTAGATACTGAATCATAACTGCACTTGAGTGCTTGGTCACCTGAGTGCAGGAGTTTAACAGGGTAGATATTTTAGCCTTGGCTGGGGAGTTAGGGAGGTCCCCTGTTTAGTCACATCAGCTAGCAGGGTTAGGGAATATTTGGCCATGTGGGTTTGGTAGTTAATTGCTCTAACTGCTAGGGTAGCGGAGTGTATACCTTTTTCCCTAGGCTCTCCATTAACCTGATCTCCTTGTCAGAGGGTAGGAGGGAGGCAGAAGGGAGCAGCTTAGCAGTTTTGCCAGCCGCCACAGCAATGACTAAAGGCTCTGCAGAGAGTGCTTTATACAAGAATTTAGCATCTTCAGGGACCTTATAAAACCTGTCAGGGCATTTGGGTGCAGGAGGCCGAGAATGAGGGTTTTTGGAGGCAGCCAGAAATGCATCCAAGAATGCAGGGTGTACTGGATGTACAGCAGATGGGCTGGGAGAGTCCATTTGCAATAGGTCATAATACCTCTTCTAGGTTTCTGTAACCTGACTGCTGTTTCACTTACAGAAATCTTTCATTTGAGCAATGGTTTCCCCGAAGGTGAAATTTTCACCTGGGGAAACTGTGCCATTCGACTCCTCCTCTGGAGAAGTGTACCCCAGAGGGGAAACAATTTGTGAAGTATAGGTGAAAGATTCATCTCCTGATGAATCCTCTTCTTCAGATGAAACATTAAAAGCAAGCTTACCTTTGGGGGTAGATGCAGAAGGGCCTGGCACAGGGCTAAGGCGTCTTTCAGAAGGTCGTGGGTGCAGCCTGCCAATGAGGTAGTTCGGAGGCTGTGGGTGTTGGGGAAGGAGCAAGATGTTTCATTTTTTGCTTCTTTTTATGGGACTCCGACGACGAAGTATCAGAGATCTAGTGAAGAGTGGGAGGGCCGGATGGCACTCAATATCAGAGGCAACGTCCTCGCGAACCACAATTTGAGAGACCCCATGTGGACCCAAGGATATGATGAGCCTAGGTTCTCCCACGGCGACCAATTTGGACACCTGTGATTCCCTCTGGGACATGCCCTCGGCTTCTTTACTGGCTTCCGCCTGGGTACCCACCAAAGGGAGGTCTGAGGATTCTGGCTCAGACACTGAGCCCTCACTGGCCTTGAGAGGCATGGCTGGAGGACAGGGCGCAGCAGTCGGCTCGGGCCTAGACTTTTTGGCCTTTTTGACTGGTGGCTCATCTGAGGAGCCCGACGTTGGACCCATCGCTTTGGCTAACCACTTTAAACAATGGTTCTCTATACAAAGTTTAAGGGCAGCTAAGTGACTCCTGAGGGTTTTGGGAACAAAAGCCTGACAAATACTACAAGTAGCGGGGTCATGTTCCTAGCCTAAGCAAAAAAGGCAGAGATCATGGGTATCTATGTTGAATTTGCCTTCCATGCCTACACTTGCCCCTTCTACTTGACAAACCCAAAAGCAGTAGCAAAACACAATAAAACCCCCCTATGGTGTACTTATCTGAAGTCTGATGGATGAACGCTTCAGGCAGGATCGCTCTTCCGAAGGAGTGACGACTGCAGCTGGCAGTCACAAAGGCAGCAGAAAAGTTCTGAGGGAGATTCATGCTGATGTCCATTTTGTACCCCACGTATGTTTATTGCTGATGTCCACATAGAAGCAGGACATCACATGCACCCCAGCAGTAGCATTTATCTTTTGTAAAATGGCTAGACCTACGAAAGTCATCGGAGGTGGACTCCCATGCGTTATGAATACAGCATCACATGAATAGAAGGACATCATGCATGTAGAAATCTGGTTAGTGATACTAACGTGGTAGAGGCTGCCATGGACCCTGGAAGGTGAAGAATCAATCTTGCTGGTGGCTTCTGGTGAGACGAGACTTCTTAGTTTTACTAGTGAAGGAATGTAATTCTTGTTTGAGAAAGTTCTGCCATCTGAAATAGTGTCTAAAAATATTGTGATGAGCTCCAGAGACTGGACTGGCTGTAGTTTGTATTTTTCTAGGATCAATGTAATCCTCAAGTCTATGCACAGTTTGAGCAAGGAGTCCCTGGCTTGAATAAATAGATTCCTGGAAGGAGTGGTAATGATCCAGTTGTCCAAATACAGGAATACCCAGAAACCCTGCAGACACAGATGAGCTGCCCCTACTGCCATACACTTGGTACACACCCAGGGGTTGTGGCAAGACTAAAAGGCAGAGCTGTGAATTGGTAATGATTGGCTCCCAGCCAGATGTGAAAATACTACCTGGAGCACCTGTCCATCTTTATGTGGTAGTACACATCCTGAAGATGTATCAAACACGTGACCATCCAGAGTTTTGTTTGCTTGACAAATTTGTTCAAGTGACTCAAGTCCAAAGTTGGCCTTGCGTCCCAGTTTTTCTTTGGCACTAAAAGGAATCTTAAGTAAATTTAGATCCTCTCAGATCGGGAGAGACCTCTTGGATGATTCAAATTCTTAAAAACTTTATTTCTAAAGCATCTTTGTCTCCTTGTGAGGGTGGGACATTGGGAATTTTTTACTGGCAAAAAGGAAGAGTGTGGAAGAAAATGAAATAGCCCCTGGTTATGATGCTCTGCACCCATTTGTCTTGAGTGGTAAAAGTCCAGGTTTTTGGGTGCAGGGATAATCCCCCCACCCCATCTCCAGAGTGCGACAGTCAGGCACCCATTCAGGAACACTGAAAAAGCTTCTCGGAAAAAGGATCCCTGAAATCTTGGTTTTGCAGGGCACCTCTGCACCTTGGGTGATGACAGTAAGAGTTTCCTCCTCTGCCTCAGGCAGCTCTTTCTCCAGAAGTGTCAGATACAGTCTTGGGATTTATGAAATCAAATTCTTCTTTCTGGTTTCTGGAGAAGGTTCTTTGAGGGATAGCAAATGTCATCCCTACAGCAGATTGAGACTTACCATGCTTCTCACTTCTTGACAGTCTCTTTGGGGCCAGAGTTGCTCCATCACATACAGCATTGATCAAGGAAGTTTTGAAAGTTCCATAAAATCGTATAGCTCCATTCAGGCATGCCACCTTAGGCATTAGGTAAGCTACTGTAGGGTAGCCAACTATGAACCAATGGATTTTCTTTGATCTGCAAGCAAGGTCCCTGGGAGAAATTTGGTGATTTTGTTTGTCAAATCCTTCTGGAAATGAGTGATATGTGCCAAGCAATTAAGTCCTATCATCAAAAAAGTGGATGAGGCATAGACATGCTTCACAAATCTGTCCAATGGACGTGATTCCTTATTTGCTGCATGGACAGAGGAACTTTCTTTCACAGTCTCTTTCTTGGTGGATACTGGCATTATCACAGAATCTACTGTGGGACACTTGCTCCAATGGGGATGGTCTTTGGGAGAAACCAAAAACGGGTTGAGCTTTTTGGGAATAGGCTCAGCTGTGTCCAGTTCCTTCCACGCCTGGAGGAGATCAAGTCTACCATCTCGTTCGCCAGGAGGGACCATCAGAGAAGTAGATGAGCCAAAACCAAATGTTTCTCCTCCAAAGAAGGCATCTGGGAGGACCCCCCCTTTCTGTCTGAGAAGTTCATGGACCTCTCCAAATGAGACATCCTCAAGGGGGATCTGGAAAAACCTTCTCCCTCATCAAAATCAGTGTTGGCAGTGGCTTCCTCTGAGAATCCAAGTGTCTCCTCTTACACTTGTGTTTCCTGTAAACTTCTTCTGTGGGTTGTTCAGGAAAGGACTCAGAAACTAGCATTCTCTCCTTTGATGCCAGACCCGAGCCTCCTGGAAACTGGCTGTCCTGATAGGACAAGGAGAGCAGGCTGCAGACCCTAAGAAATACAATGTGGGAGGGTTGGATCCTATTCTGAAAGGGCAGATGTCTCTCTAGGTTGACAGAGTACTCTCTGAAAAGTCTTGAACATCTGCTCAACACAGATCTGTGAAGCCTTGCTGTTGAAGCTGAAACACCTGATAGTTGCTCTACCCTAGAAGCCATCTGCCAGGGACTTGAAGTTGTTGCCAGAGACAAACAAGTGCTTATGCCTATAGGAGGAGGAAAGAACCCGAAGACTTAGGTTCTGATCCTACCCTACCCTGTCAGACTCGACACTGATGGTTTGGCTCTGAGGCTACAACAGGGTCGGAGCAGACTTCACCACAGTACTCACAGTCGAGGAAGTATGGAGACAATGTTCCAAATGCAGATCTGCCCTGGGCAAGAGTTGGCTCCAGTGGTTCCAATCTGAGAGACTGGATGGGAGAATGAGCCATTAAGGAGTGAAGGGAAGTGGTTCTTCCAGATCAGACAGTGATCAGAGCTGGGAGTACCCCAAAATGAATTTAGGTCTTTAGGAATCTCCTCATCACACTGTCCATGTCAGCTTCAGTGAGGCTCTGAGAAGACCTATCTAATCTCAGGGAAGCTGAAGAAGGTGGCATGGAGGGTAACTGTGTCTGTCTTGCAAAACTGGAGACAGGATTTGGCAGATTTTGATCTCAATTTGTCATTTTTTGTTTTCCTTTTGTTTCTCTCTGGATTTATCTGCACCTCCCCTCTTTTTGAAGATGAAGATGGAGAAGCAGCAGCAGCTGCAGACTTCATGATTCCAAATAGGCTTTTTTTCTCCTGTAATAGGAGACACTTTAGAATGAGCTTATTTCTTCTTTCTACAACAGCTCATTGTCCAAAAGCCTCGCAGATAAAGCAGGCAATGTCTAAATCCTGTAGGCAATACCTGCACTTATCGTGTGCATCAGAGTTTGGTAGCTTGTGGCAGCAAATTATACATTTTTTAAATCCAGAGGATTTATCCACCATGATGACAGGTTACCTCAGCAGGATAACCACAATATCTAGTTGGTGTATCAAAGCCAAAATCTTCTGGATGCTTCATATGTCCTATAAATGGCCTCAGTTTGTGGGCTTAGGGGTACATAAGTGGAAGTATTAGCGCAAGTTTCTTAGACTATCTAGAGCCAGGAGACCCTGGAAGGCCATGAGGACCATTGAAAAGGAGTAATCAAGCTAAGAGAAAATGAAGAAAATGTGATTTTCCCTTCAATCCACAAGGGGTAGAGGCAAAAAAGGAAGGAGGAACAGGAAAAAAGGGATAGAAGGGAGAGAAGCAATGCAATCAGTACAACAGTTACTGTTAGGGAAAGTTTTTATACAACTACTATGGCTTCCCTGGATCATTGTTGCAGTACTCTAAACTGATAACAGTCCCAGTACCAAGAGGTCAATATCAGTGGTGGCTGGCGACTTCAAATCAAAGGGGGGCTGCAGGAAACAGCTGAATGGGTGTGGTCAACTAGAAAGAGGAGGAGCTATGCTCAAAACCACAAGACCTGTAACTTTAAATACGCTGCCCTGGGTGCCAAACCATCATTATGAGAGTTCAATCAAGACAAAATGAAGTGTAGAAAAAATATTTCAATCCATTGGCTGCATGACAGCTTACTTAATATCTAGATGGAAACAAAAAGGATGTGAGGCATGAAAAAATAAATTACTTTTTAAATACATTACTGGAATGCCAGTCAAAATCAAGTATAAGAAAAACAAGCAGCACATAACTCAAATCACTTCTCCTTGCACTCCAGTTCTAATTATAATTTATATTCAGCTTTATTAAAGCACCAAGTAACATGCTGAAAGTAGCAATCTCTATGATATGATGATGTAAAAATGTTTATCCAAAAAAGACCTGCTGCCTGACAACAACTATCTACTTGTTTCATGGGGAAAACATGATCAAAGTAAAAAATGAAAAGCAAACAAGAAACAAGCTCAACATATATTGCTTAAAGGATTATTGCACAGGATATGGACCACACATGATAGACTGGCATTCTGTTTAGTTTGCAGGTAAAGCCTGTAATTAGCTTAACATAATGTAATCCTGTCCTTTATTACAAATACTGTCATATGCATTTCAATACCCAAGGCTTATACGTTATCTAGTTATGTAACTATTCTCTGCATGGCAACAACAGAAAGGCTTTCAATGTTGGCAATACTGCTTATTAAAACGTACTTGCATCTTACAATATCAGACAAGCTTACCTGATTGTCATTAAAGCACTGCTACTTAAACACAGAGCAAAAGGCACTTTCTGAATAATAAGCATAAATCAACAGTATAAAAATATGACAGAAACCAGAACATTCTGCAAAATCAATGACAGATGAAAAGCCACTGTAGTACTTGTGTTTACCTTGGATGGGGGGGGGGGGATAGTCTGCACATTTACACTGCATAACTGCTCCTTGCCTTGCTTGGACACATCCAGAGTCATTACATGGGGGAGTGAGGTGCAACAAGTTTGTCACAATTTGAAATGTCTCTGGCTGACTGCGATGGCCCTGACACGTCATACCTCTCAACCTCAGAGCAAGAAATCTGGACAAAGCCATACACAGAAGTGGGACAAAGGCCCATAAATAAGGACAATTTTTAAATATTGCTCTTAGAAAGATAATCAAATAGTAGGTCTTGCATTAGTATGAATTTTCTGAAGGGTATAAAATCTGAAACTGAAATGTCTTGTCATTATTTCTAACTTCAGTCTTTAATGATTTGCCAGTAATTTGCCCAAAAAAAAACACTTTTATGAAAAATGGACCAAAAATGTGATGCAAAAATATAAAATAGCCACACAATACAGCTGGGAACCTGTCAAAAAAGGCATACTTTTTAATATTAGTACTGCTAACTTGAGCAGCTGACAAAATAAAAGAATCTACATGCATTTCTGAAATATCTATATCTGATTATTACAGTTATTTATTAACTGTAAATCCTCCATGTTTTCTTCCAAAATTGCAATTTTGCAGAGGGATTATTAGGGGAAGAGCAACATTTTGAGCCAAAATCGGGGACAGTAGAGAGGTTTGGATATGCCTAATTCTATAAAGCAATTTATTTGCACGTACCTCTCAACCTGTTAATGCAGGAAATCTGGACAAGGCCAAATATATTGGGGAAACATACAAACACTACTAAAAATTGCTCTTGTATAAACTTAAGACAGATTTGCCAGAAAACCACACATTTTATGAGGAACAAACCAAAAAATAAGAAGCAAATATCTATTCGTTCTGCAAAAATATGGACAGCAGAGAGGTATAGTTCAACCGGGGCTGTCTGAGGTTGCTGCCCTTCCCCTCTCAACATCATGGTCGAATGGAGCCTCCCCCCTGCAGTCATTCCAATGTCCCATTCACTATAAACACTGTAATGTGCATACTGCTTTACTTCTGCGATGATTTGGATTTCATTTGAAAGTTGCATTTTTACAGCACAAACCCAAATAGATATCTGCTAAACAAAGCAATGAAATCTCGCAATGAAAACAGACTTAGCATTAAAACTTCTCTGCCCTTGAAACTCACATGCACTGAAACAGCATTGAAACCCACAATCAAAAAAATACATTTTGTCAGTGGCAGATAAAGATTAACTTTGGGCTGTTTTCAAATCATAGGCCCCTTGAACACGAAACATACACATGCTCTCTGATACACATTCCCCCCAACTGTATTAAATTGTATTCCTTGTACAATACAGTACAGTTGTTACAGGGCATTTTAAATTTATTGTTTTGAACATTTTTCCAGTAAACAATGAAATAAAATGCATGCACCAATGACAAACCTGCCCAATTCAGAACATTTCCATCATAAAAGTCTACTCAACCTTCTACAGTCCACCAGTATCAGTAAATATGCACAATCTCTGAAGTAGTAAAAGTCATCTAAATAATTTCACATTAAATAAATCTGTAACAATGAAGAGGTTTCTGCTAGCAAACTTTATATGTAGTTGTTAATTCATCTACAAATAAAGTGCCTGTGGCCCTTGAGAAATAAATTGCCTATGTTGCATGCATTAAAAAAATGATAAGCTAGTAATATCACAATAGGGAATGAATGGCAAACTGATAACAGGTTCATAGTTCTAGGTATCTTTGCCAAAAAAAAATGCAGCATCCACCCCCTTTACAACACAGTACAGTATCAGCAATGCATCTATCTACTGTGGGAGTAGAACCCACAGCCTTCTGCATCAAAAGCAAGTACACTACCTATTGTGCTATTAACAATGCAAGCAGACTCAGAATAAGCAGCACTAAAGTTTTGTTCCCCTGCAGCTCTCAGCTCCTTGTAAAATCTACTCGACACGCTGTTGTATCTCTGAACTTTGCAGCACAAGAAATCTGGAAAAAGCCAACATTTATTTGAGGGGGGGGGGGGTGGCAAAAGCTCAAAAACCAGGGACACATTTTAAACATTGCTTGTATAATGGAAAGTTGCTAGAATAAAATGCTGTGCATAGGTTCATAGATTAGTACTAGGCTAACTGCCCTTGCGAGCCATTTTAAACCTAGCCAATTATCCCTTGTGAGACTCAAACCATGTACCTTGTGTTTGTAAGGCAAACATCTTAATCATTAGGCCACCCTCCCACTGCCACGTCTTTAACCCAGGGTACCCTGTTCAAAACAGTCAGAGAAACATACCACTATGCCAAATCAGCTGTTTTGTGAAAGAGAGGAAGACAAACTTAAATGGCTACCATTTAGTGAATTCAGTTTTCACCATAGCTGTCAACCTCTTAGCACAAAACACCTGAACAAAGTCAATGATGGGGGAATACAGCCCCCAAACATATTCAGTGAATTCAGTTCTCACCATACCTCTCAACCTCTTGGCAAAAAACATGGATAAAGCCAGTAATGGGGGGAATACAGCCCCCAAACATTCAGTGAATTCAGTTCTCACCATAAATGGCTCTCGACCTTAGCACAAAATACCTGGACGAAGCCAATAATGGGGGAATACAGTCCCAAAAATAGGGACAAATTTCAAATATCCATGTTATAAATTTAGACAACTGCTAGAATAAAAGGTTTTGTGTTACCATGTACTTTCTGAAGAATATGAAGTCTGAAATTCAAATGACTGGTATTTTTAAACATTTAACCAGGAAACTAGTCTGAAGTGGAACAAAAGACAATTTTCAGCAGAGCAGGGAGAAACTCCAGACACATCTTTGTAAGATGGGAGGACATGCAGACTCAACACAGAAGGCACCCCAGCCAAGAATCAAACAAGAGAACCTGTAGCTGTCAGGCAGCAATGCTACCAGTGCACTACAGACTTTGTAAAGAAAAATGAAGATAACAGAAACCACAGATTTTATGAGGAATAGAACAAATATGAGGCAAAAATCTGCAAATTTTTTTACAAATGGTGGTGGGTAGGGAATTCAGGTCCTTGCCACCTGTATCCAAGGTACAGGGTTCAAGCCTGAGTATCTCTACCCACCACCATGTGTTCTCTCTAGCCACCAGCATATAGCAACTGGGGCATTTCACACACACACACTCAGTCCAGCGACAGTTTCCCTACCTGTTGTAAAAGCCGTTTCACGAACGAAGCCTGTGCCAGCAGTGAAATCCCTGTGAGAGCTCAACTCTCAGTCCTCAGTGGTTCTGCTTGCAGCTGACGCAGTCCGGAGCTCCTCTGTTCTGTGCGGTCATCACCGCACGGATTCCTGGGTATCTCACTGCATAGATTCCTGGGTATCTCTTCTTCCGTATCTGGACTGCTGACAAAGGCATCTGAGTTCCCAATGTGTTTGCGCATGCGCGGGAGAGTCGGGACTCGTGATTTTTTTTTATTTTCTAGTTTCACAGTTTTTTCATTTGGTTTTACTAGGTGGGGGGGGGGGGGCTGCAGTCCTATAGCACAAGCCACCCCTGGTCAATATACATCAGAGACGTGGAAGCTGTCTACCAAATCATTAGTACAGATCTAACAAAAAAGGTTACAGATCTTTAAAACGCACCCACTCTGTAGTGTTTAGTAAAGGTATGAACGGACAGCCAAGTGGCTGCCTCAAGAATAGAGCTTCTGAAAGATTTTTGTTTTGGTACACCAGCTAATTGTTAGGTTACCTCAGCAGGACAGCCCCATCAGTTTGGAATACAGTAAACAGTACTCAGTACATCTACAGTAAGTTCTTACACCATCTTTAGTTGGGGTGTGAGAAAGCTCCTCACCAAGTTCAATGTCACTGGACCTACAGAAACTGTTGGCATCAGTCGGACTTCCCCTGGTTTCTAGTCAGGAATCCTTTTCATAACATTTCCATTTGTGACTCCCCCACCCCCCAAATGCCTTTGCTATTATCATAGTAGTATAGGACTAGGTTACTGTCCACTTGTGAAATGCGTACACCCACAGAGACCCCTTTCGCTTCCTGACTACCTGTAAGTAAATCCAGGACAGTGCACTTAAATTTCTGCATTGTATTCCACACCTAAGAAGAAGACAATAAAGGGGAAGTCCTTGTGTGGTATCTGTCAGCCACAATCTATACTTTTTTTTTTTTTTTTTTTTTTTACATATGCTTCCATCACAAAATCACTTTTAGACACTGACATTATTGTAAACAAATTAATATTAGAAAATAAATTCCTCTTGTGATGTTATTCATCTCTGCAAGTAGGCCACACTGATGGACCAATGATGCCCAAGTAGCATGAGATCATATCAAACACTGTGACAAGAAAGTGTTGATTAATGGCCCTCTTACACCAACGATGTTCAAGTGGGGGAGAGACAAACCACTATAAGAAGTTGTGGCTCTGGAAGCCAGGCTGGCCTTGGGCTGTCTGGAGGGAGGATATCCCACTGATGTATATAGCAGCAGCAAACAATATAAATATAATATGCATATGTATGTGTGTGCGCATCAGCACATGTGTGTGTATGAGTGGGGGGAGTTTTGGTTTCTTTACTGGAGCTAGAGCTATAACTCAACAACCTGGAAACACTGGGGAAAAAACAAGTTATGTACTCACCATAACGTTACATGTTTATTGTACTTGATCTCACCTTTCTTTTTGCTGGCTAGTTTCGGAGCTGATCCTCTGCTCAGACTCGGCCGCATTCTAAAGCTCGAGAGCTTCCACTGGTTTGAGGCTAGACCCTATCCCAACATGCCTAGCGAGGGTTACCCAGATCTCATTTTCTGATAACCCATAACACTAGACTATAATATGCAAATATATAGACAGACATGTATATAAATTATATATATATATATATATATATATATATATATATATACATCCCACCAAGATGGTAGTAAAAAGGACTCTAAGTCTATCCAACTCATTAAGGCAGGAAGGGAATCACAGCCTATGTAGCCAAATGACGGATAATTCCACTCGATCTTCCAGGAAGCGGGAGGAGGGTGGGATGCAAGAAGGAAAGTGCGATCAAGGACAACAAACATGGAACATTATGGTGAGTACATAACTTTTTCATGTGATGTTCTCCCTATCTCCCCCTTCATTCTTGCTGGTTGGGGACATGTCCCCAGCACCTTCTTCTTGGGTGGCTCAAAGGAATAGACTTTTCAGAACCATGGAACCAAAGGGTGCCCTGTTCCAGGAGGCCACATCTACCTTGTAATGAGTGATGAAGGTATGGGGATTAACCCAAGTAGCTGCTGCACAAATGAAGTCTAAAGGCAGTCTAGCCTGAAAAGCAGTAGACGTAGACAAAACCCTAGTTGACTGACCTTGGATTTTTCTTGGCAGCTGCTTGCTTTGTGAATTATAGACATAAGTGATGGTGTCTGAAAGCCATTTCGATAAAGATACTTTTGAAACTGAAGTTCCCTTTCTGTTTTCTGAAAAGGATACAAACACTTGGTCGGATTTTTAATTATTTTGTCCTGTGCAAGTAAAAACGCAACTGTCTATGAACATCCAGTTGCTGGAGTTTATATTCTGCCTTGTTGCCATGATTACGGAAGAATTGAGGTAGTTCTATAGATTGATTCAGATTGAACTCTGAGCAAAGTTTTGGTAGGAAGGAGGCATTGGTTTTGAGAGAAACTCTGTCTTTGTGAAATATTAAGTAAGGGGGACGAATGGATAGAACTTGTAATTCTGATACCCTCCTCGCTGAGGTAATGGCAGTTAAGAAAATACTTTTCCAAGTCAAGAATTTCAGAGAACAAGTAGTAGCCAGTTCGAAAGGAGGTAGAATCAAGGCAGCTAGGACTAAATTTAGATCCCAAGGAGGAGGCCGTTCTCTTATTGGGGGTCTCAAAAGGATAGTACCTTTTAGGAAGGCTTTGCATAACCTGTGGGACATAACGTCGGAACCCATTTCTCCCACATGAAAATTGGTAATGGCAGCCAGCTGAAATCGGATAGCTGCTCCCACTGCTCCTTGGTTAAAGATTCCAGTGAGAAATTCGTGGATCTCTGAAACAGGTGCAGTAAAAGGGTCAATACTATTTTTGGGCTGCCCAACAAGAGAACAGCTTCCATTTGCTAGCATAAAGTTTTCTCATTGAGGGCTTGTGAAAAAAATTAAAATATGTTGTACTGCTGGGGAGATGTCAGGAAGACTGGTTAAGACAGGAAGTGGAGAAACCAAGCTGTCAGCTTGAGGGTCTGTATGGAAGGATGGAGCGTACCCAACTGATGCACCAGAGCTGAGTCCCCGATCCAAGGCTCCTCCTGGAGATGGGGCCGTAGGAAGGGGAACCATATTTGACGAGGCCAGTAAGAAGCAATGGGGATTAGTTTGCAACCCAACGATTTTGCTTTCTGAAGAACCTTGGGTATTAGAGGGAATGGGGAAAAGGCATAAAGAAATCCTGGGGGCCAATCGTGAACAATTGCATACCTGGGTGACTGTCCCGGTGGGGTAACTAGGGCAAAATAGCTGCTGCATTGGGTATTAATGGAGGTGGCAAAAAAGTTGCAGCAAGGCTGGCCCTATTTGCGAAAAATTTGGTTCGCAATGTCCTGGTTCAGGGACCACTCGTGAGGTATCAGGATAGCCCTGCTGGGTTTGTCTGCTATCATGGTGGATTTCCCCAGAATGTGCGTCGCAATCAGAAAGCGTTGAGAAGACATTTCCCACTGCCATACTTTTAGAGCCTCTCGACACAAGGGATAAGATCTGGTTCCGCCTTGCTTGTTGATGTACCATACTACTGACATGTCCTTTTGAATTGCGATCGTCCCCATAGGTAGAGAGCCCTGGAGTGCTTGCAATGCCATAAGCACCGCCCTCATCTCTAGGACATTGATGTGCAAGTAGTACTCATGTTACCTAGTTACTTGAACAGTTTGTCCCTGATAATGAACCCCCACCCTATCTGGGAAGCATCCGTGGTCACTGTGGCTATTGGTTGGGGGAGGATGAATGGCCTGCCTATCGTCACTTGCGTAGACTGAAGCCACCATTTTAGATCCTTCTTGCAGGTCTCCGTGATGAGAATTTCGTGTGACATGGGTAGGTCTTGCATGAATCACTGAGCAAATAGGAGCCACTGTAATATCTTCATGTGGAAGCGTGCCAAGGGAAAGTACAGTTGTGTACACTTACCATAAATGTAGATGTTCAAGTGTATTCACTGTTGCAGTCATTACATTTGGATAATCTGCTGGCAGGTTGCCCTCAGTCGGCCTGATTAACAAAGTCTTGGGTCCTGCGGCGGTTGCTGTTCCTTCTTCCATGCTGTCAGGTCGTCAGGGGTATAAAACATGCATCTGACGCTATTACATCAGTTCTTCTTGCCCCAGATGTCAGGTGCCCCCCTAATGGGGAGCAAATAAAATTAAAAAAAATACAAAAATATACCACCAAACAAAAGCAAATACACCAAAAAGGCTTTTACGCATAGTAAAAGAAAGTAGAGGTATAGCCAGAGAAAAGTAGGGGACTGGAGGGAGGGTAACCAGGACTGCAACAGTGAATACACTCAAACATCTACATTTATGGTAAGTGTACACAACTGTACTATGTTCTTCGTGTTTCACTGTTGCAGTCATTACATTTGGGTAGATTCCCAAAGCTATGGTTGGGAAGAGGAGTTTATACAGCATTAGGGCCAGCTATAAGGCCCTGCAAGACAGCAGTGGCAAAGCCAGCTCTGGATTTAGAGAAAATTGGTAAATGATAATGCTTGGCGAAAGTAAGTACAGAACTCCGGGTAGCAGCTTCTAGAATATCCGTGATAGGAACACCTCTGAGAAAGGCTGCAGAAGTAGATGCTGGTGAAGTGAGATCTGATCCCCTGGGGGATAGGTTTTCCATGGTGCTTATAGCAGAAATTAATGCAATGGCTTATCCATTTAGAAATGGTTTGTTTTGAAATAGCCTTCCCCTCTGCCCTTGCAGCAAATGCTACCAGCAATTGTTCAGATTTTCTTCGAGATTTAGTCCTGTCCAAGTAGAATCTAAGTTGTCTGTGCACATCCAAGGAATACAGAATCCATTCCCCTTTGTTGTGTGGATTGGGAAAGAAGGTTGGCAAATGAATGGACTGATTAAGAGCCACACTGGAAACCACCTTGGGCATGAAGGATGGATTGGTCCTCGGAGATACCCTGTCCAAATGAAAGATGATGAAAGGCTCCACTGCCATAAGGACCTGTAATTCAGATATCCTTCTAGCTGAAGTGATTGCAAAAAGGAAGGCTGTTTTCCAAGAAATAAATTTTAAGTCTGCAGTAGCAGCTGGCTCGAAAGGAGGTGGGGTGAGCTTCTCCAAAACAAAGTTAAGGTCCCAGGCAGGGGTAGGAGCTCTCCTGGGTGGTCTCAAATTCTTTGTCCCTCTGAGATACTGCTTGAGCGGGGGATGAGAGAAGAGGGGTGGTTCTCTGTTACAGTGAGCTGAAATAGTTGAAGCGTGGATTTTAATAGAGGAAAAAGACAGGCCCTTGTGAAGCATCTCAGTTAAGTATTGCAAAATCTGAGGTAAATTGGGCGATGCTGTGCTTATCCCTAAAGACTGGTTCCAGGCACAGAATCTTTTCTATTTGTCAGCATAAAATTTTCTAGTACTAGGTCTTCTTGCCTCCAAGATGACATCCATCACAGGTTTACTGAGGGATGATAAGGGTGAATTTAAGAGATTAGCCAGGCTGCAAGGTTCAGTGTTGGAAGCTGAGGGTGCAGAATTTGATTCTCCTGCTGAGACAGCAAGGAAGGGGGGGTCTGAGGCAGGTGCCATAGAGATATTTGCGACACACTGTGCAGGAGTGGGTACCAGTGTTGGCGTGGCCAGTCTGGAGCAATCAAAATCATTCTTGGTTTGTCCTGTTTAACTTTTAGCAGAACTTTGGAGAGCAAAGGCAGAAGGGGAAAAGCGTAGACTGATAGGTTTTTCCAGATGAAGGACAGAGCATTCACTTTCCAAGCTTTTTTGTGGGGAGTCCTTGTGCAAAACTTGTCAAACTGGTAGATCTGGGGGGAGGCAAATAGATACATGTCTGGGCTCCCCCGTCTGCTTGTCAACATGTTGAAAATCCATGGTTCCAGTTTCAACTCGTGTGGGTCCACGAGATTTCTGCTTAGTCCGTCTGCCAGTGTATTCAATTTTCCTGGCAGGAATTGAGCTTGTAGGTACACTTAGTAGCACAAGGCTGTGTTCCACAATGCCATGGCTAGTCTGCAGAGGGGGTAAGAATGTGTACTCCCCGTTTGTTTATGTACCACATAACCATGTTGTCCGTCTTTACCATTAGTTGTCCTGGAAGAATGTAGTCCTTGAAGGCTGTCAAGAGCATTCTGTACAGCTAACATTTCTTTTTGATTGATATGTAGGTGCATTTGATTTGGGCTCCATTTGCTCTGAATGCACTCGAATGCACTTTCCTGTCAGGTCAGTCACCCATGCATAGTCTGATGCATCTGTAGTTAGGGTTTGGGCGGCAGGGGGTAGTGTGAATGGCAGTCCCTTGTTTTGGCGGCAGGCCTCTGCCCACCATAAGAATTCCAGGCATAGGCAAGGTACGACAGGAATCCTTGTTTGCAGGCTGTGACAATCTTGACTCCATACACTTTTTAAGTACCACTGTAGTTTCCTCATATGCAGTCTTGCATATGGAATTAGAAGAATGCAGGAGGCCATGAATCCCAAGGCTTGCAGTATTTGTCTTGCAGACAGCAGGGTTTTTGTGGCCACTTGTTTGAAGTAAGTTACCAAATTAATTTGCTTCTCTGGCGTGAGGAAAGCCATCTGGGCAGTAGTATTCAAGCTTGCACCCAGGAATGTAATATGTTAAGAGGGTACCAGTTGTGATTTATGTTTGTTTATGGTGTACCCCAGACAAGTTAGAACCCTTTTTACAAACGCCAGATGATTTAGAAGTATGCCCTGGTTTTCTGCCCAAGTTAGACAATCGTCCAGGTATGGATATATTTGAATATTTCTTTACCTGCAAAATGCAATAACTGGAGCCAGGCACTTTGTGAATACCCTGGGCACAGTAGACAAGCCAAAGCGCACTGCAAAGAACCGATAATGCAAGTAGCCTGCTTTGAACCCCGATTGGTATGTGCAGGTATGCTTCTTTTAAATCTAGAGTTGCCAACCAGGCATCTTTGCCTAGCATAGGCAGTAACTGGTGAAGAGTCAGCATCTTGAATTTTGGAATGTCCAGAAAGGTGTTTAGCGTAGACAGGTCCAGAATTGGACGCCATGATTTGTCTTTTCTGGGTATCAGGAAAAGCCTGGAATAGAAACCTTGTCCCTTTTCCTCCTCTGATACTGGTTGAATAGCCCCCATGTTTAAGGGGGATAGTACTTGTTTTTGAGCCTCTGCCCACTGATTTGGGGGCAGGTCTGGCCACCCACTTGGTGTTGGCAACGTGTGGAAATGAAATCTGTATCCCTGGGCCACTATATTTAAAACCCATTTGTCCTGGGTTATGACCTCCCACTTCTTTGCATGAACAGCAATCTTCCCCACAAAGGGGCGGCTAAAAGGTAAGTGCTTGGTAATTATAAAAGGAAGTCATTGAGACTGTTTGCCATAGGGGGTGCCTTGTTATTTCCAGATTTGGAGTTGGAGCCCCCCCCCCCCTGGAATCCTCTGCATCAGAATCCTCATAAGTAGGTAAGGACAAATCCAGGTCATTAGAAGAGTCAGAAGAAACAGAAACCTGATCAGAAGATTCATAATCAAGTTCAGCCCTAGGCCTCTTGGGGGGGGGGGGGGGTGACTACCCCAAATTAGAGTAATTAGATCTTCAGCCATTTTGACCATTTGTTTTTTAGGCATAGGGGCCTGAACATGTGGCCTGGGCATAGTTTTTTTAGACATAGATCGAGATTTAGACCTTAGTAATGAAGGTGGAGGCGGTTTAATATGCAAGTCTGTAGGCCTGAATACACCCTCAGAAGCCGGTGCCTGCACAGCGGCTCTGGACCCATCCAAGGTAGAGACATCCCCTGGTTCCATAGGTGAAGCATCTCACGGTATACCGGACTCTGAATGGGTCTCAGTAGAGGCCTGCGAATCAGAATAAGAGGGTATCAGGGGCTACGAAAGCGCCTCACTGAGTACCGGCAAACTGGTGACTGGCTTAGAAGAGTCGTCGGCAGTTTTGGACCTCGGCGGCCTCTCTCTGTCTTTATCTCTGCATTTTTTCAGAATCCCGGTAGACAGATGGCTAACCGAACATATTGCTGGATAATTAAACCAAGAACTGAAATACTTGCAGGCATAAATGTACCGACAACGGATAGTGCGCTGATTAAATAAAAGCACAAAACCGACAGCAAGGTACGTCGTGGTCAGGGCCTAGGTAAGGAATACAGTACAAATTAAAATCTTTGTGAGGTATTTGCTTTCCACAAGTAATGCAATTATTAACTTTTACTGACATTGGTAAGGAGCAATAAAAAGTTTCCCCAACGGGGTACTTAGCTTTAAGTTGAAGACTTCAGTATAGAAACTCGAAAACAAAAATTTCAGGAGGCAGCCGACCGGCACTTGCAAACTGCTTCTGTTTCAGCGACCGCATGGCAAGAAAGACTGATGTAATGACGTCGGATGCAGGTTTTATACCCCTGATGACCTGACGTCATGGAAGAAGGGACAGCAACCGACGCAGGACCTAAGACTTTGTTAATTAGGCCGAGGGCAACCTGCCAGCAGATTACCCAAATGTAATGACTGCAACAGTGAAACACGAAGAGCATCTAGTGTTACTGTTGCCGCCATTGAGCCCAGGACTTTCAGAACAAATCTTGACTGAATCTTTTTTTCTCCCGATTAAGATTGAAACCTGATGTCGAATGGTTGACTCCTTCTCCTTAGGCAATTTTGCTATCATGTCTTTTGTATCTAAATCTGCCCCTATAAATGTAATATATTGACAGGGCAACATGGAAGACTTTTTTGTAGTTTATAGTGATGCCTAGCTGTGAGCAGAGACGGACTGTGGTGTCCCTTGCCTCAGTCGATGCTCGGTGGTGGCGGTAAGGAGCCAGTCGTCTAAATATGGAAACACCCGGAATCCTAGACACCTCAGGTGAGCCGTGACTACTGCCATGCATTTGGTGAACACTCTGGGGGTTGTGGTGAGACCAAAGGGCAGAGCTCTGAACTGGCTGTGACTAGCTACCAGCCAGAAGCGTAGATATCTCCTGGATTACCTGTCCATCTTGATATGGTAGTACGCATCCTGGAGATTGATGGAGCACATCCAAATGTCCTATCCCAGAACTTTGTCTTCTTGACAGACTTGAGTCAGTTGAGATCCAAAATGGGCCTCCATTCCCATTTTCTTTGGAACTAAAAAGAACCTTGAGTAAGTTCTGGATCTGATTTGGTCTGCGGGGGCTTCTTGGATGACTCGTTTTTCTAGCAACCTTTGAACTTCTAGGGTTGCTTGTTCCCTTAGATTGGGTGGCACATCTGGGATAGATTTTTGTTTTCTGGGAAGAGGTTGCATGAAGAAAGGAATACTGTATCCCCTGGATATTACCAACTGTACCCATGTGTCTTTTGTGATACTTTGCCAGGCTTCTGGGTACAGTGACGGCAGACCTCCTTCAAGGAGCGCTGGAAAGGCCTACCAGAGAATGTATCTGTCGCCCTGACTCTGCGGACCCCCTATGCTGCGAAGGCTGCATCTCCCATTGCTTCCCCCACTATCCCTGGGGGAAAAATCTCCACTTGCATCAGGCGAAGCTCCCTGGGATTTCCAAAACCACATTTTCCCACCTTTATGACCTTTGGGATAAGGTCTAGTAGGCGTGGAGAAATGTACTTCCACGGCAGAGAGAGTTTTGCCATCTTGCTTGCACCTAGTAAGAGTCTCTTTTACCTTGGGCCCAAAAAATGATGAGCCATCATATGGGATGTTGGTAAAGGAGGACTTGAAGGGCTCCGCAAACTGACAAAGGCGCATCCAGGAATGTCTCCATAAGGTGACTCGTGTCTATTGCCCTGCTCACTCCATCGGCTGAGTAGGAGATAAGCCGCATGGAGGAGTTAACTACTGAAGATAAGGTCGCAAGCTGGGAAGCAGCCCTGTGTGAAGCTCCCACAGCTTTAGGATCCTGTAGGGTATCTCCTAGCTCTTTCAGAAGATCCCTCAGGAGACGAGCAAAATGGGATAAATAATTCAGTAACGTAAAGGTTGCTGAAGAAAACCTACGCTTCCCATATCTGTCCATTGTATGGGACTCCTTGTTCGGCGGATGGCCAGAAGAAGTTTCTGCTAATTCCTTCTTTGTGGCTGCTGCAACCACCATAGCATCAACTGGCATGCCCTTAATCAGGAAAGGTTCGTCTTCCGATGCAGTGATAAACTTAATGCCTCCGTGGAACTGGTTCCATAGATTCTGGGGAGCTACACGCTTTTCGACTTACTACACCTAGCAGCAGGTCGAAGGGCGGAGACACCCAAGAGGTGGAGGGTCAGGAACCAAATGCATCCAGGTACAAGGACTCGTCTTCAGAAAGGGAAAAGGATTTCCAGTCACTCCTCTGCATGAGGATTTCCAGGACATCTGAAAATGAGACATCCTCAGAGGGGGACCATGGGGACCCTTCTGAGTCCTCAAAGTCCGTGTCCGATGTCAGAGTACAAATGCTTCCGAGTGAATCTCCTCCAAGGAGGAGTGAGGGTGGCCTAATGGTTAAGGTGTTTGTCTTACAAACACAAGGTGCAGGGTTTGAGTCTCACAAGGGATAATTGGCTAGGCTTAAAATGTCTCGCAAGGGCAGTTAGCTTAGTACTAACCTATGAAACTAAGGGTTGCTCTGGAGAGGTTTTGGTGGGGGGGGGGGTCACCCGAAGGGCATCCTGGGGCACAGGTTTCCTACGCTTGGGGGGAGGGGTGGTTCAGAGGTGGACACTGGCTCGGAAGGGGAAGGAGCAACTGGAACAGAGAGTGGTGCGGTCTGAGAAGACAGCACACTCATTCATCACCTCGAAGGCACCACGATCCCGGCCGATAGTCTCAGGCTCCGAAGAGCCAGGAGATCTCCCCAGAACAGAGGGTGAAACGCACCAGATCCAAGGAGGGAGACCTGGTTCTTTTATGGCTCCTAGATGGTTCAGAGGACACTGATGGAACTGAAGGAGATAAAGCCTTGTCAGACCCGACAGATTTTGGATCCGAAGAACTTGAAGGTTTGTCTTTTCCCTTTGATGGTTCCGAGGTCAGAGCCAACTAAGATGCCAACTTGGAGGGTTTGTCAGCTTTTCTTGCCTGATTCCCTTCTATTGATGTCTCAAAAGTCCCTTTCAATAACTGTCTCAAAATTAATTTGTACATTCCTGCAGGACTCTGGAGCTGAATCCATGGCAAACAGAACAAGAGTCCTACAGGTGAACAGCTCCCAAACAGTATACACAGCTAGCATGTCCATTGGTCAGGGACATGTTTTGGGTGCAGGAGTTGCACTTTTTAAATCCGGAAGGCTTGGATTCTTTTGATGCTTCCTTAGACATATTTACCACAAAATCTAACGACAACGTACAATAACAAGACCTGCAGCTAATAGTATCAAAAAGGGAAGAAACACTTGGCCAAAAAACAGACAGTGAAGAGAGAAGACTTTAAAGTGAGAGTAGCAGAAGGAGGAGAATCTCTAAGTCAAACGACATCTCCTCCAACCGAGGAGATGCCTCTAACTCAAACGGCTAACTCCTTAGACCAACAGTAAAGAAGGGGTTAAGGCAAAGTCCTCTAACTTAACGGGCTGAAAGCAAAGGATGAATCCTCTAACTTAAATGGATTCGCTAGTTAGACAAAAGGGGAATAGTAGGCCTGAGAGGTGAAGAAAACGAAGGCCTCAACAATAAACAGCAACTAAGAGGGCGGTAGATAGAGGGATAGACAAACACCAGATTCTACTGACTTGCAGAGATAACTATGCTACAAAAGAACAATATTTTACAAAAAAATGAGCAAACAAACAAAAAAACAGTACAACTTAGCCTGAGCCAGTCGCCAGCAATCCTGAAGCTTCAAGTGGCAAACGAGATCTGGGTAACTCTCGCTAGACATGCTGGGATAGGGCCTAGCCTCAACCCAGTGGAAGCTCTCGAGCTTTAGAATGCAGCCGAGTCGGAGCCAAGGATGGGCTCCAAACCCAACCAGCAAGAATGAAGGCAAGATAGGGTTTTTTTTTTTTTTTTTTACTTAAAGAACATATATGTTTCAGAAACAAAAGACTAGTGAGACTGTAATTCAAGATATTTAAATGTATATTTAGAGTAGCCTAACCCTATCAGAATAAGGGGGTTTCAAAAAAATTTGAAGTACAGAAATAAGTGAAAGTCAGAGCTGTAACTAAACTGGGGCAAAGGGGACAGCTTTCCCAGGTGCAAGCTGTTAGGGGGCACAATTAGGAAGTGCCAAAGGTGAGTGAGCGCAGTACTGGCATTGATTATGAAACTGTGAGGATACCGTACCTTTTTAAATGAATGATAATGCTGCATTTTGAATGAAGCTCTGTATGTGGTACGAACTGTAACAATATGCTTTGTAACAGCTGCCATAAGCCTTTTGGTACAGTTTTGTTTTTTTTGGCTGTCAAGCCACTTATGGAAGACATTACATAATGAATTTTGAAAATAATATTTTATTAGGAAAAAAATTCTTACTGCACAAAAAAAATGATATTTTTTTAACAAGAGCGACATCCTCTATTTACTAGCAGCTCATCCCATTCTAGGTCCCAAACATCATTTCTCAAGCAGTCTCTAGATATAATACAATTTGCATGGGTGTGCACTCAAGATATACATCCAGGACAGATTAAGCATAGTACTGTAAATTTGCTTTCTTTTTTGCTTGCACTTCAAGGATTCCTTCCATGTAATCTTCATGTGTCAGCTCTGTTGCTCCTCTGCGCAAAGCGATCATTCCCTAAGGATATTGGAAAAAAAAAAGGGGGGATCAGAAACATGCAACTTTCCTGGGATCCAGGCATAGCAATAAATAATTTTTAGTAAAGAGTAAATTTCATTGGTCAAGAATGTGCATTTCTGCAGCTCTGAAATCAAAATATCAAACCAAGCCTTCCTCCAAAATGTATGCCAGAATGTTGGCAGCCTGAGGAAACCCCACAGGTAACTGTGAATCAATTGCAGAAATTTGATTCTATGTAAATAAAACAAAGTTATGCTGAACTATTACATTAATATTTCACTTTAAATACACATTTTTGCTATAGATATTTCCTCAGCCTACAGTCCCTTGCCACCATCTGTGAAGTACTTTTTATAAATGTACTAAAACACCTCATATACACTACATTAAACCATCTTAAATGTATTTCAAAAGTATAGGTTCATAGGTAGGTACTAGGCTAAAGGCCCAAGGGCCTACGTAAGCATAGCCAACAAGGTTCCCTGGTTTATTCCACAAGAAGAAAGTTATTTTCCTGTGCCACTGTCGAGCAGACACACAGAAGTGATCCATGGGGTGTATTTCCCATTTCCCATCCAATCAAGATTTTTCTTGAAGAGTGCAAATGAAGAACTTTGCTTGACAAAGACGGGTAGCCTGTTCCAGAGTATGGGAAGTCTGGGACAGGAATCTATCCCTCCAGCATGTCCTGTTTATTGTGGTGACAAGGTTTAGGTCCCTACAGCGTGTAGCTCGGAGGGATTGGGATTTCTTTAGGTGTAGCATGTCCAATAGCTCTGGGTTTGACATAGCTTTATATGTTAAGCAGAGATCACCTGAGTAGGCAATATGCTACGGAGTAAAGTTGGAATTTTTTGAGGCGGTCAATGTAGGGCATTTGTTTGAGGCCAGTAATCCTCTGTGAGGTACTTCTTTGGCTTTTCCAGCTGCTGCAGATGTCTTGTGAGGTACATTCCAAAAGGGGCGTTGTACTCTATAATGGGTCTAATGAGCGTCGAGTAGAGGGGAACAATGACCTCTTTTTTTCTTGGATAAGAACCCTTTTATGATGAGGTGTGCCACGTAGAAGGACTTCCTGACTACTGTGGCAATGTGACTATCAAAGGAGAGACTACTGTCCACCTGGGTCCCAAGGTCTCATCACGCATTCGGTGTTAAGTAGATTGCTGCCTATGTGGTAGTTCATGGGTACAGAGTTTTTACCAAAGGGGATGACACTGCACTTTTTGGCATTGAGCTTAAGGCCATGGCTCTGACACCACGCATCTGTCTCAGCGAGGCCATTCTGTAGAATGTCCACATCATTTAGGGAATTGACTATGGCTCCTAGTTTGCAGTCATCTGCAAACTTCGTTAGCAAGAGGCCTTCTGTGTTAGCCTGCACTTCAGAAGAGGTCCCAGGATGGAACCCGGTGGTACTCCACTTGTCACTGCTTTGAGGTCAGATTTGGAGTCTGCTACTTTTACAGTGTGGGTTCTGTCAGTGAGCCAGTTAGCAACTAATCTTGTGATGTAAGGAGTTATACCTAGTTTAGCGAGTTTAGCTATAACTACAGAATGGGGGATGGTGTTGAAAGCCTTGGCGAGGTCAAGATAGGCTGTGTGAACCACCTTACCCTCATCTATGGCTTTGGTGACTGCCTCAAAGAAGTTGATCAGGTTCAGGAGGCATGATCTGCCTTTCACAAACCCGAACTGGGTGGGATCAAGAGTTTGGAGGTTACCAATGTCTTTGAGTTCCATGATAAGTTCCATGGCCTTGCAGACCAGGCTCGTCAGGCTAATAGGTCAATAGTTCCCGGGATCAGTGGCGGCTCCCCCTTTGTGGAGTGGGATTACTGTTGCTGGGCGCCATTCAGTGGGCACAAAGCCTGAAGCGAGGCTATTATTGAACATGGTTCTTAAGTGGGGAGCCAGTTCGTGTAAAACGCAGCCTGGGATGTTGTCTGGTCCCATGGATGCTGTATTTTTGGCTTTAGAGAGTGCAGCTTTTACCTGTGTAGTTGTGATTACAGGGACTCTGCATTCTTCCTGTATAGATATGGGCCCTTTAGGGGGTGAGAGGGGGGGTAAAGTTAGCACTGAACCTATCTGCCAGGATGTTGGCAATATCAGTTGGTTCTGTAATTTTCTTGCCTTTGTGCTGTAACTCGGAGCAGATCTGGGTGTTGCTATCGAGATTCTTGACATAGCTATAGAATGCTTTGTGGGTGTCCTTGGAATTAGTGGCGATTTTGTTTTCGTAGCTAGCTTTGGAGGATCTTATAAGGGATCTCAGCTTCTAACTGAGGCTTTTTTTTGGAGGCTAGCATCTTGGTTCTGTTTGGGATAGCACGATCCATGCACTCGTGTTAAGTGCTTATAGAGTGCATTTGTGTAGGATTCAGAAGTTGTAACTGTATAGTCCATCTGCATGGGTGTCATGAAGTTCACCACTTCTGTCTTAAGAAGCATGAAGCTGGCTTTGGAGAAATTTTTTACTGTGGTTTCCTTAATGGGGAGTGGGGGCAGGATGTGGATATCAAGGGTGATTAGCTTATGGTTGGAGGAGTTGACTTCAGGTGTGGAACACCAGTCACTCATGTTGGTAATGACTAGGTCTAATATATTGTTGCCCCTGGTGGGGGAGGGGGTGGATACGTTGATCCAGAGCATTGGAGTTTATGAATTCCAGAAAGCGTTGAGCTAAGGAGTTGGTACACGAGTAGTTTTCTCAGTTAATGGTGGGATAGTTGATGTCGCCCATTATTAGGGTGTTTGGTTGAACGTTAATATTTTACAGTACATCAAGAAAAGAGGAGTGGGAAACCTGGGGCATGGTGGGGGATCTGTAGCAAGCTACAATTTGGATTGCAGTTTTGCCCAGAGTTAGTTGCACTTGGATAACCTCGGACGCATTATGCTGAGCAACTAGCCTGGAGGTGTGGATATCCTTAATGAATATGGACACACCTCTGCCTTTGGTGTTTCGGTCCAGGTTACATGGCCGAAAAGTGTGGTATGAGATAGCCTGGTAGTGTAGGGGTGCTCTCTCTGAAGCCTTGAACCAGGTCTCAGTCACTGCACAGATATCGATGTTCTCTATTTTAAGGAGTGCCTCGAGTGAGTGCATTTTGAGATTTAGACTTCCAGCATCGAGTAGCATTACCCTCAGTTTTTGCTTGCCTGTTCCTGTTATGGTGGTGAATTTGTTATTTGAACCTAGCCTAAAAAAGGCACTACAGGGGCAGCAAGAGCCTTAGCCAGTATCTGGAATCCCAGGGGCAACATGTGCAGGCCATCTGTGGCAAAGCATCGTGGTCTGTCGACCATGTCATCCCAAGCAGACAGATACTGGATCCCCTTAGAATGACACCAGAAGCTTAGCCAATTGTTGAAGTCAATCATTTTGTCCTTGCACTGCGGTATTATTATGGCCAACGGCAGAATGCTACTCAGGGCTAGGGTCATACCTGCCTGGGCTACAAGATCGGAGAGCTCTTCCATGTTTCTTTTCATGTAGTCCAGGGAGGTACATCTCAGGTCATTCACACCAACATGGACAATGACAGAGTCACACTTGTACTTGTGTAGTGAACTGAGTGTGTGAGTTATGTGGCGGATCCAAACACCCGACAGGCAGCTGACAGTAACCTTCTCCTTGTTTAGCCTGGTGAGTGGGACATCAGTGTGCCTGACTATAGAGTCACCTATGACTAGTGTGTTGGGTACGTTGTTTTGCCTTATTGGCTGTGATTGAGTGGCACACTGACTCTGTGGGTTATGTGTTATTTGGGTTGTGTTGGGGGATGGAGGTTGTTTGCGTTTCTGCTTTGGAGGTCACGGTTGCTTAGATTATTATTAAGAGTCTCCGCAAATGTTTTTTTGTTACTATGTGTAGAATTTGGTGGTGTAGATTTAGTGAGACTATGTGACAAGTGTGCTGTGGTGCAAATGTTTACCTTCTCCTCATGACTGTCAAGTTCAGTCTTGGTTGGAGAGAGCTTTACCTCCAGTTTGGCTAGATAAGTGCATCTCTCACAGGTTGTAGTGTTGGGTGGTAGGAGGAGAGGGTTGTCTGTGTACATGAGGCAATTTCTACATTACCTCAAGATGCTCAGATTCATCAGAAAGACAGGAGAGAATACTGGGAGCAGCTCCTTGGACATGCCTGAATAAAAAAATATTTTCCACTAGATAAGTGAGGAAAGTGAGTACAAGAGCTGTTTTTCTCTAAGCAAGCGAGAAAAGTAAGTACAAAAAAGTACAGTTGTGTACCTACCATAAATGTAGATGTTAGAGTGTATTCACTGTTGCAGTCATTACACTTGGGTTATCCTGCTGGCAGGCTACCCGCAGTTGGCCTGAATTCCAAAGTCCTGGTTCGGCGTCGGTTGCTGTCGCCTCTTCCCTGGCGTCAGTGCGCCAGGGGTATAAAGGACGCAGCCAACGCCATTTTCTTCAGTTTTTCTTGCCCCAGATGTCAGGGCACCCCAAAAAGGTAGGCTAAAAAATCCTGCTTAAAAAAGCATGCAGTAACATAATCATTACCTTTATCTACAAGCAAATACACCACATAGGTTGTATAGGATAGAGAAATATAGATAAGTCCCAGCAAATAAAAGGGGGATGGAGGGAGAGTAACCTGGACTACAACAGTGAATACTCGAACATCTACATTTATGGTAGGTACACAACTGTACTATGTTCATCATGTTTCACTGTTGCAGTCATTACACTTGGGTTGAACCCCAAAGCTGAGGTTGGGAGGCTGGGCCTAAACAGAATAAGGAGTGGCTATGAGACCCTGCAGAACTGCAGTGGCAAAGCCTGCTCTGGATTTAGAGTAAAGAGGTAGGTGGTAGTGCTTTGTAAAAGTGTGCACTGAAGTCCAAGTTGCAGCCTCCAAAATATCCTTGGTTGGTACTCCTCTGAGGAAGGCTGCAGAAGTGGCTGCTGCTCTGGTTGAATGTGGCCTAATGCCCTTAGGCACTGATTTGCCATGTTGTGAATAGCAGAAACGAATGCAGTGGCCTATCCATTTTGAAATAGTCTGCTTTGAAATGGCCTTTCCTGGTGATCGTGCAGCATATGCCACTAAAAGTTGCTCAGTTTTTCTAAAAGCTTTAGTTTTGTCCAAGTAGAAGCGTAACTGCCTGTGTATGTCCAAAGAATGCAGAAGTCTCTCCCCTTTATTCTGTGGGTTTGGATAAAAGGTAGGCAAATTAATGGTTTGGTTAAGAGCCACACTGGACACTACCTTAGGCATAAATGTTGGGTTTGTCCTTGGAGAAACCCTGTCCTGATGGAAAATAATAAAAGGTTCCGCAGCCATTAATGCCTGTAACTCTGAGACTCTTCTTGCTGAAGTTATTGCTAGAGCAGAGCTGTTTTCCATGATAAGAATTTTATCTCAGCTGTATTGGCTGGCTCAAAAGGAGGCAGTGTGAGCTTTTCAAAGACAAAATTGAGGTCCCATGCATGTATTGGTGCTCTCCTTGGAGGTCTTATGTTTTTGGCCCCTCTGAGGTACTGCCTAAGCATTGGATGTGAAAAAATAGGTGGGTCCGTATTGTAATGAACTGAAATGACAGAGGCATGGATCTTAATTGATGAGAAGGATAGGCATTTGTCCAGCATCTCAGTAAGGTATTGTAAAATCTGAGGAATATTTGGTACAAGCGTGTCAATTCCTTGTGCCTGGTTCCAAGCACAGAATCTCTTCCATTTTTCTGCATAAGATTTTCTGGTGCTGGGCCTCCTGGCCTCCAAAATAACATCCATAACCGCTTTAGAGAGAGGTGTATTCTGAACGGTTACATTATCCGCCATACAGCCAGATTTAGGGTTCTGAGTTGGCTGTGCAGGATCTGATTGTTTTGTTGGGTCAGTAAATGAGGAGTTTGACGCAATGCCCAGGCTGGGCCTTGAGACAAGCTCTTTAGGATTGGGTACCAGTGCTGGTGTGGCCAATCCGGGGCAATCAGTATAATTTTTTGCTTCTCATCTGACCTTTAGGAGTACACTGGGGAAGAGAGGCAGGGGTGGAAAGACATATACGGTAAGGTTTTTCCAGCTGAATGACAGAGCATCCACTTTCCATGCTTGTTTGTGATAAGTCCTTGTGCAGAATGTCTGTAGTTGGCAGTTGTGAGGGGAGGCAAATAGATCTATGTCTGGGCATCCCCATTTCCTTGTTATCATGCTGAATATTTGTGGATCTAGTTTCCACTTGTGAGGATCCATGAGGTTTCTGCTTAGTTCGTCTGCCAGAGCATTTGTTTTTCCTGGCAGGAATTGTGCTTGCAGGTGTACTTGATAAGTCAATGCTGTGTTCCACAAAATCATGACTTGTCTGCAGAGGGGGTAAGAATGTGTGCCTCCCTGCTTGTTTATGTACCACATGACAGTAGTATTGTCCGTCTATCAGCAGTTGTCCTGGATGAAGGAGATCCTTGAAGGCTGTCAGGGCATTTTGTACAGCTAGCATCTCTTTTTGATTGATGTGAAGATGCTTTTGGCTTACGGGCCATGTGCCCTGAATACATTTTCCTGCCATGGGGCCCCCCAGGCATAATCTGATGCATCTGTTAGTGTTTGCCTGGCTATGGGTAAAATGAATGGCTGTCCCTTGTTGTGGTGACAGGCCTGTGCCCACCATCAAAACTCCTATTGCAGGCAGGGAATGAGGGTAATTAATGATTCCAGGCTGTGGCAATGTTGAGTCCAAACACTTTTTAGATACCATTGTAGCTTCCTCATATGCAGTCTTGCATATGGAATTAACAGAATGCAGGATGCCATGTAGCCCAAAACCTGCAGAATTTTTCTTGCAGATAACTGGGTCTTTGTTGCCATGCTTTTGAAGTAAGAAGTCAGTTGCCTTTGTTTGTCTGGCATGAGATAAGCCATCTGGGCAGTTGTATTTAAGCTTGCACCCAGGAATATTATCTCTTGAGAGGGTACTAGTTTTGATTTCTTTTCGTTTACTGTGTACCCTAGGCAAATTAGTAATCTTTTTACAAACGCCAGATGCTTTAGTAGAATGTCTTTGGTTTCTGCTTGAATAAGGCAGTCGTCCAAGTAGGGATATATATGAATTCCTCTTTGCCTGCAAAATGCAATCACTGGTGCCAGGCATTTTGTGAAGACCCTAGGTGCAGTAGATAAGCCAAAGGGCACTGCAGAGAATTGGTAGTGCACTGAGCCAGCTATGAATCTGTGGTATCTTCTGCAAGATTGTCTGATTGGGACATGCAGGTATGCCTCTTTGAGGTCCAAAGTTACAAGCCAAGCCTTCTTGCCGAGCATGGGCAGAAGCTGCTGCAGAGTCAACATTTTGAATTTTGGAACGTCCAGAAAAGTGTTTAGAGTAGACAGGTCCAGAATTGGTCTCCAGGCTTTGTCCTTTCTTGGTACTAAGAAAAGTCTTGAGTAAAATCCTTGTCCCTGCTCTTGTTGTGGTACTGGCTGAATAGCCCTCATGCCCATGAGAGATGAAACTTGCATTTGTGCCTTTGCGCATTGATTGTGTGACAGGTCTGGCATACCTTTTGCCTTTGGAAGGGTGTGAAAGTGGAACCTGTAGCCCTGACAGACTATATTTAAGACCCATTTGTCCTGGGTGATCATGTGCCAATTTTGTGAAAAAAGTGCTAGCTCCCCCCCCCCCCAAGGGTGCTGCCAAAAGATAAGTGCTTGGCATTGGCAGAGGAAAGTCATTGGGACTGTTTCCTATATGACTGTGATTTGTCTTCTCCGCATTTGGAGGTAGAAGCACCCCATTGTTTGGGCCTGTATGAGCCCTGGGGCTGTTGTCTGCCTCTAGGGCATCTGTATCTGCCTCTTTGTGGCCTGTCTGACACTGGAAAGGACCAATTCTTAGACGGCCAGTTCCTGCTAAATCTGGGTGGTTGTACCTGTAAGAAATCCTTTACTGTCTGCACAGATTTCGCTTTGTCCTCCATTTTCTTCAACACCTCTTCTGCCTTAACACCAAACAAAGTATGCTGTAATGGAGCATCCAATAATTTTGCTTCAACATGATCAGGCAGATACTGTTCCTTTAACCACGCATGCCTTCTAATGACAGAACCTGTAACAGTGGCCCTGCAAGAGACCTCCAGTGAATCAAAACCACATTGCAAAGTATGCTTTCCCACCTGTTCAGCTGCATGCAATAAATCCTGCATTTCCTTGTTTTCAGAACCTTCAGAATTTGTCAACATTTTGTGTTTTAGCAATGACATTAAGTATTGCTGATATTTAAGCATATGAAACTGACAATTTAAAGCCCTTACAGCCAAGGTAGCAGAAGTGCAAACTTTTTTCCCCCATCTGTCCAGTGCCCTTGAATCCCTATCTGAGGAGACAGGGTTTTTTGCAGTAGAGGCCTTGACCCCTTTGGGACCCTGAGATATAGTTTCTGGGTCAGCAGCAGGGTTTTTAATATAGAAATTTATGAGAGTCTGGAACCCTGTAGTATCTGTCTGGCTTAACAGGCGCAGGAAGTAAAGAGTCGGGAGACAGGCCGGACTCTGAAAATACATCTACAATGTCTAGAACAGGTGAAATAGCAAGAGGTCTGTGCTGAGGTAGTAGAAGAAAGTCTCTGAGCCTTTTCTTAGATTCTGAGTAATCTTGGCTCTCCCAGTGGAAATGCTCCCTCATGATATGCAGGGTTTCCCCAAAGGGATAATCCTCAGGAGGAGAAGCTGAAGGAATAGATTCTTCAGCATGAGAATCCTCATAGGGAAGAAGAGAGTATCCCTGTTCTGAAGAGGAGTCAGAGGAAATGGAAACCTGATCAGAAGAATCACATTCTGTGTCTTGCCTAGGCCTCTTATCAGGAGGGGGATGGGAACCCCTGATCAAGGTAATCAGGTCTTCGGCCATTTTAAGCATCTGTTTCTTAGGCATGGAAGTCTGTCCAGGAGAATGCTGTACTTGTTTCTTTGTCTTTAAAGCTGTTTTAGTCTTTGCCTTGGAAGCTGAGGTTGGCTTGATATATAACTGTGTAGGTCTAAAAACACCCTCAGAAGCTGATGCCTGCTCAGCGACTCCGGACCCAGCTGAGGGAATAGTTTCCGAGTGTCCAATACCTTGAGTATCTAGAGGCCTAGCTGTCTCCACGTGGGAGTCGGAAGCGGCCTGTGGCTATGAGGTAGCGGGCGTCAGCGCCTCACTGAGAACCGGCGACTGGCCTAGCAGAGGCCTCGTTGTCAGTTTTGGACCTCTGATGCCTGTCTTTTTCCTTGTCCTTTTTATAAACTCCGGTCGTCGGCTGTTCCGACAGCGTTATATAATTAAACCTTCGGCCAAAGTAATGAAAAGCAAAATCGTACCGACACTTAATAGTGAGTTGATTAAATCTAGCACAAAACCGACAGCTAGCAACGACGTGGTCAGGGCCTAGGCAAGGAATACAGTAAGAATGAAAATCCTTATGAGGTATTTGCTTCCCACAAGAAATACAATTGTTAACTTTTTCTGACATCGGTCTGGAGCAAGAAAAAAGTTTCCCCAACGGGGTACTTAGCTTTATTGAAGACTTCGGATCTGAAATTCAATTTCGAAAATCTCAGGAGTTGGTCGACTGGCACTTGCGAACTGCTTTTGCTTCGGGCACCGCACGGCAAGAAAGACTGAAGAAAATGACGTCGGCTGCATCTTTTATACCCCTGGCACACTGACGTCAGGGAAGAGGCGACAGCATCCGACGTCGGACCAGGACTTTGGAATTCAGGCCGACTGCGGGTAGCCTGCCAGCAGGATAACCCAAGTGTAATGACTGCAACAGTGAAACACGAACATCTGTTTTCCTCTAGGTAATGAGGAAGATTGAGTGCTATAATAATTAGTAGCTTATTTAGTGCTTACAAGTTCTGAACAAGTGCTGAGCATGAATAAGCAAATTTAAGTGCTAAAACTAAGAATCTGTATCTGCACTAGACGAGTTACAGGACAGAAACAAGTGCAAATGCAGGCATTCAAATGAGAAAGTTGAGAGAGATAGAAGAGATTGCCCAAACGGCCAATAACTACAATTTCTGGGCCAGAACCACTCCTTATGTGGTAGACAGGTTACCTAGTGCTTACCACCCCCACTGATAAGCTAGAAGGCTTCCCTCCAACACAGAAAGGCTTGGGGGGCTCAGAAGCTTACATACAAGTCCTGGATACAGCAAATCTGTACCTGGAACACTAGTTACAGGAACGGTAGGAAACAGGCTTAGTTTTTTTTTTTTTTACAGAAAAGTAGCAAAAACAGTAGTAAAAACAATGTATTAAAAAAGTTATATACTCACCATAATGATGCATCTGTGTTGTTCATTTTCATTCTTCCTCAACTGATGGGGCTCTGATCCAACCTTAGATCTTGCTCAGACGCTTTTTCCAGATCCATGAATCCAACTCTCAAACTCCTTCCTTTACCCATAATACCCCAATAACCTAGCATACCTTAGATTGCATCTGCTGCCCTGAAAAAAATACATGGCTGATACTACAAAATCTACAAGGCAGAAACAACAGAGATAAAACTGGAGCTCAAACAAGAAAGAATTGGTTCTCAAAGCAGCATCCCTTAGGTCTCTCCAGGAAGAAAGGAAATGTGGTTTAGGAGGGCAGGAAATTAAGGAAGAATGAAAATGGACTACACTGATACACTGCTATGGTGAGTACATAACTTTTGTATCTGATGTCATTTTCATTCATTCCTCAACTGATGGGACTGAGTCCCCAAATAGATGAACCCTTTGGTGGTCCACACATGATACTTAAAAGTATTGCAGAACCAAAAGCAGCTCTGTTCCTAGAAACCAAATCTAACTTATAATGAGCAGTAAAGGTATGAGCACTGGAACAAGTGGCAGCAGCACAAATCGATTTTTTTCCAAACACCTTTACTGAATTATCAGTTGTAACATAGGAAAAGTTGCTTGACCAAAAACCTGAAGAAGTGGCTACAGACCTCATGGAATGTGCTCTTGGGGGCTTAGGCAAAAACGACCCTCTCTGGCTCTAGACAAAGAATATGCAGTCAGCCAACCATCTGCCTAAAGTCATTTTGGAAACTGCCATGCCCAATCTGTTCAGTGAAAAGGAGACAAACTGGTCAGTTTTTCCTGAAATCTTTGTTCAGATGGGAGATATCAAAGTTGCCTGTGCTCATCCAAAAGATGGAGCGTATATTCACTTTTATTAGAAAATTCTGGAAGAAAACCAGTAATTTAATGACTTGATTAATGTCAGACTCAGAAGCCACCTTGGGTAAAATGGATGGATTGGTACATAAGCAGACTCTATCCTTATGAAAAACCAGGTCGGGAATTTAGAGCCTGAAGTTCAGATACTCATCTAGCTGACATAACAGTAACTAGAAAGATTATTTCTACAACAAAAATGTAAGGTCTGTCTGCTGAAGGTTCAAAGCTTGAATCAAGATGGTTAAATCCAGTGGAGGAGTTGTGTCACTGACTGGAGGCCTAAGTAAGAAGGTGCCTTTCAGAAAAGCCCTGTACAACTTAGAAGAAGCCGAAGAAGAAGAATGATTTTCACCTGAATCAAAGTTGGAAATGGCAGCCAACTTGCACCTTAATAGTACAGAAATTAGCCCCCTCATAAAAAATGGAAGTTAAAAATTCAGACAGTGGGTACTGGGGCAGAAAAGGGGTCCACATCTTTCTTGAGGGCCCAAACTAAAAATTTCTTCCATTTACTTTTGTAGATTTTCATGGTAGAAGGCTTTTCAGAAGACAAGAGAATATGCTGGACTCTGGAGGAAATCCCGGGCTGTCTAGCCATCTCTGGAATTGGAGAAACCATGCAGTCAACCTGAGGTCTGTTATGTCCAGAGGAGTCATTTCCATCAGTTGAAAAAGGAGGTATGGACTTGGGGTCCAGTATCCGGGGAGGATACAGTGGATGAGGCCAAAGGAAGGGAAAAAAAATTTGACAAGCCAAAAAGCTGCAATGAGTATAACTCTGCTCTTCAGTCTGTATGCTTTCTGTAGAAAGTTGGAGATTAGAGTAACGGGGGTAAGCATAAAGGAGATTGGAGGGCTAATCATGAACAAGAGCATCAAAATAGAAGAATAACCAGTCAACATGGCTGAATCCAATGAAGTAGCAGTTCCAAAATTTAATAAAACAGCATATAAAAAGTTAAAAACATCAAGAAAAATTAAAGCACTTTCACACCATGTGACCTTAACAGGTAGACTTGAAATTGTGTGCATTTAAGCAGCATTCTATGTTTTTTTTTTAATCAGATCTGAAGCACTTGGACAGGTGTGAAAGCACTAATCTTTTTCTTGGATGTTTGTAACATTTTTTATGCTGTTTTATTAAACTTTGGAACTGATACTTCATTGGATTCAGCCGTGCTGACTGGTTAATCTTCTACTAGGATTGTCTGACGTGTTTAACTAGTCTTCATCCGCCTGCCTTGGCTTGCCTTTCTTGTCTGATGAACTAGAGCATCATTTGTTGATGTCCCCATCGGGGGGACACCAGGGCAAAGAACCTGCTGTACTTCTTGTTGAGGTAGGAAGCAAAAAGATCACAGCAAGACTGACCCCATCGATAGAAAATTCTCTACCCATCTTTCACACTCGTGAGGCATCATAATGGACCTGCTTAGTCTGTCTGCAAGCATGTTGGCTTTCCCTGGTATGTGCGTGGATATATAAACCCGTGGAATTCTAGTAGTCTCAGGCGAGCTGCTACCACCACACCATGCATTTGGTGAACCCTCTGGGGACTGTGGTGAGGCCAAAGGGCAGTGCTCTGAGCTGATAATGACTGTCTCCCAGCAGGAAGCGCAGATATCTTTGGGAGTGCCTGTTCAATTTGATGTGATAGTACACATCCTGAAGATCTGTCGAGCACATTACATTTTTTTCTTTTGCAGCAGAGGCAAAATAGATTGAAATGTGACAATCCAGAACTTGGAATATTTCATGCATTAGCTTACTTTGTTGAGATCCAGGAAAGTCCTCTGTCTTTACTGGCACAAAAAATAATCTTGAGTAGGTTCTGGATCCATTCCGGTATGGGGGGGGGGTCCCTCTCAATTACTTTTTTTCTAGCAGCTTTTCTATTTCTAACACTGCTGCCCCCCCCCGATTGGGTGTTACATTGGGGATTCTTTTCATTTTTGTAGGGGGAATTTGGGGAAAATGGTATGCACTACCCCTCTGGATATGAACCTCTTCCCCCAAGTACATTATGTGATGGATGCCCAGGCATCATGGTGCACAGACAAGCACCCCCAACTGCCTCCAGAGAACAGCAGCTGGGCAACCTTTCAGGAGCACTAGTGGAGTTTTGTCTAAGAAGGAATCCCAGAAAAGTACAGTTGTGTACACTTACCATAAATGTAGATGTTCGAGTGTATTCATTGTTGCAGTTATCACACTTGGGGGTTATCTGCCTGCAGGTAGCCCTCAGCTGGCCCGAATACCAGAGTCTTGGGATTTCTGCATTGGATTCTGTTGCCTCTGCCATGACATCAGGCGTATAAAACATGCAGCCAATGCCATTCATCAGTTTTTCTTGCCCCAGATGTCAGGTGCCCCCATAATGGGAAGCTATTATATACAAGGTTACACCTCCAACAAAAAAGCAAATAAACCAAAAAGCTTTAAGCATAGTAAACAAGAATGGAGGTATAGTCAATAGAAGTCAGGGGGCTGGAGAGAGGGTAACCATGACTGCAACAGTGAATACACTCTAACATCTACATTTATGGTAAGTGTACACAACTGTACTATGCTCTTCATGTTTCACTATTGCAGTCACCACATTTGGGTAGATTCCCAAAACTAAGGATGGGAAGAGGTAATTAGATAGCATTAGGACCAGCTACAAGGCCCTGCAAGACTGCAGTGGCAAAACCAGCTCTGGATTTAGAAAAAAATTGGCAAGTGGTAATGCTTGGTGAAGGTATGTACAGAACTCCAGGTAGCAGCTTCTAGGATGTCCCTGGTAGGGACACCTTTGAGAAAGGCTGTAGAGATAGAAGCAGCCCTGGTTGAATGTGGTCTAATTCCCTTTGGGGTAGGTTTTCCATGGTGCTTATAGCAGAAATGAATGCAGTGGCCTATCCACTTATAAATGGCTTGCTTTGAAATGGCCTTCCCCTCTGCCCCTGCAGCAAATGCAACCAGCAGCTGTTCAGATTTCCTGAGAGGTTTAGTCCTGTCCAAGTAAAATCTAGGTTGTCTGTGCACGTCCAGTGAGTGCAATATCCGTTCCCCTTTGTTCTGTGGATTAGAAAAGAAGGTTGGCAAATGAATGGACTGATTAAGGGCCACACTAGATACCACCTTGGGTATGAAGGAGGAATTGGTCCTGAGGGACACCCTGTCTGCATGAAAGATGATGAAAGCCTCCACTGGCATGAGGGACTATAATTCAGACACTCTTCTTGCTGAAGTGATGGCTAGAAGGAAGGTTGTTTTCCAAGAAAGGAATTTCAACTCTGCATTTGCAGCTGGCTCAAAGGGAGGTAGAGTGAGTTTTTACAATACAAAGTTGAGGTCCAGGCTGGAGTAGGGGCTCTCCTAGGTGGCCAAGTTTTTGGCCCCTCTGAGGAACTGCTTCAACAGTGGATGAGAGAACAGGGGTGTTTCTGTATTGTAATGAGCTGAATGTCTGAGGCATGAATTTTGATGAAGGAAAAGAAAAGGCCCTTGTCAATCATCTCAGTTAAGTATTGAAGAATCTGAGGTAAATTGGGCACTGCTGTGCCCATCCCCTGAGTTTGGCTCCAAGAACAGAATCTTTTCCATTTTTCAGCATAGGTTTTTCTAGTACTAGGCCTCCTTGCCTCCAGAATGACATCCACTTATTTACTGAGGGATGGCAACGGAGATATCAGGTAATTAGCCAGGCTGCCATGTTCAAGGTTTGAAGCTGTGGGTGCAGGATCTGGCCCTCCTGCTGGGACAGCAGGTTAGGGGTCTGAGGCAGGTGCCATGGGGCCAGCAGTGACACACTGCACAAGAGAGGGTACCAGTGTTGGCGTGGCCAGTCTGGTGCAATCAGTACTGTTCGTGGTTTGTCCTATTTCATCTTTAGTAGTACCTTGGAGAGGAGAGGCAGAGAGGTAAAGGAAAGGGCATTCACTTTCCAAGCTTGTTTGCGGGGAGTCCTTGTGCAGAATTTGTCCAATTGGTAGTTCCTGGGGGAGGCAAACAGGTCCATCTCTGGGCTCCCCCATTTGTTTCCCCAACATGTTGAATATCTTTGGTTCCAGTTTCCACTCGTGTAGGTCCATGAGGTTTCTGCTTAGGTCTGTCAGTGTATTTAGCTTTCCTGGCAGGAATTGAACCTGTAGATGCACATGGAAACTCAAGGCGGTGTTCCAAAGAGCCATGGCTAGTCTGCAGAGAGGGTATGAAGTGGGTTCCTCCCTGCTTGTTTATGTACCACATAACAGTGGTGTTGTCAGTCTTTACCAATAATTGTCCTGGAAGAATGTGGTCCTTGAAGGCTGTCAGAGCATTCTGTACAGCTAACATTTCTTTTTGATTGATATGCAGGTGCATTTGACTTGGGTTCCATTTGTCCTGAATGCACTTCCCTGCCAAGTGAGCCCCCCATGCATAGTCTGTTGTTAGGGTTTGGGCGGCAGGGGGTAGAGTGAATGGCAGTCCCATGTTTTGGTGGCAGGACTCTGCCCACCAAAGGAACTCTATCTTTAGACAAGGTATGATAGGAATCATTGATTCTAGATCCTGAGAATGTTGACACCATAGGCTTTTTAGATACCATTCTAGTTTCCTCATATGCAGTCCTGCATACAGAATTAGTAGAATGCAGGAGGCCATGAACCCCAGGCTTGCAGTATTTTTCTTGCGGATAGCTGGGTCTTTGGGGCCAGTAGTTTGAAGTACGCCGTCAATTGAACTTGTTTCTCTGGCGTGAGGAAGGCCATCTGGGAAGTTGTGTTCAAGCTTGCTCCCATGAATACAATTTGCTGGCAGGGTACAAGATGTGATTTCTTTTTGTTTATGGTGTACTCTAGAGAAGTTAGCAATTTCTTTACAAATGCAAGATGATTCAATAATATGTCCTGGCTTTCTGCCTGAATTTGATAATCGTTAAGATATGGGTAATATTTGAATATTTCTTGTCCTGCAAAACGCAATGACTGGAGCTAGGCACTTTGTGAATACCCTGGGCGCAGTAGATAAGCCAAAGGGAAGTGCAGAGAACTGACAGTGCATGTAGCCTGCTTTGAAGCACAAGTTTCTTCTGCAAGATTCTCTTATTGGGATGTGCAGGTAGGCTTCCTTTAAATCCAATGTTGCCAACCAGGCATCTTTGCCTAGCATAGGAAGCAACTGATGAAGAGTTAGCATCTTGAATTTTAGGATTACCAAAAATGTGTTTAGGATAGACAGGTCCAGGATAGGACGCCAGGAAATGTCTTTTCTGGGTACCAGAAAAAGTCTTGAGTAGAAACCTTGTCTCCATTCGTCTTCTGGGACAGGTTGAATAGCCCTGATGCTTAGAAGAGAAAGAACTTGCTTATGAGCCTCTACCCACTCATTTGGGGGTAGATCTGTCCAACCGTTTGGGGTTAGTAAGGAGTGGAAGTGAAATATGTACCCTTGGGAAACTATATTTAAAACCCATTTGTCCTGGGTAATGAGTTCCCAATTTTTTGCCTGCAGGGCAATCTTGCCCCCTAAAGGAACAGTCAGTTGAGCAGGGCTTGGAAGGTTTAAACTTAAATCATTGAGACAGTTTACCATAGGGGGGAATCTTACTACTTCCTGATTTGGAAGTGGGAGCCCCACCACTGCTTAGTCCTGTGAGTCCCTTGGGACTACAGCCTGGGTGTTCTGTTGGTTCTGGGTTTGGACTGAGAAGGCCTGGAAGAGGCAAGAAAGGACCAATTCTTAGAGGGCCAATGCCTACTAAAACCTGGGAGGCTGTACTTGGAGGAAATCTTTAACAGTTTGCACAGATTTAGCTTTTTCCTCCATCTTTTTAATTACTACTACTACTGCTTTGTTGCCAAATAGGCGGTATTGGTTTAAGGGAGCATCCACCAATTTAGCCTTAACATGATCTGGCAAAGATGGCTCCTTAAGCCAAGCATGCCTTCTAAGTACAGACCCAGTGACAGCAGCCCTGCATGATGCCTGTAACGAATCAAAACCACATTGCAAAGTATGTTTTCCACTTGTTCAGCAGAATGCATTAAATCCTGTAAATCTTTATTTTCAGCACTGTCAGGAATCAACATCATTTTCTGTTTAAGCAATCCAATAATATGCCGCTGACACTTCAACATATGAAACTGGCAGTTTAAGGCCGTAATGGCCAAGGTTGCACAAGTGTATACCTTCTTACCCCATCTAGCCAGCAACCTGGAATCTCTATCAGAGGGGATAGGATTTTTGGCAGTAGTAGCCTTAATACCCTTGGGTCCCTGTGAAATGGTCTCAGGATCCGCAGTGGGATTTTTAAAAAGGAACTTGAGAGAGTCAGGAACCCTGTAATACCCATCAGGTTTTCTGGGAGCAGGAGGTAAAGAGTCAGGGGCCAGGCTAGATTCCAAGAAGGCATCACCAACAATGTCCAGTACAGGAGGTATAGCTAAAGGGCCTGTGTTGGGGCAGGAGTAAGAAATCCCTAAGCCTCTTTTTGGAGTCAGAGTAATCCTGGCTTTCCCAGCGAAAATGCTCCGTAAGAGTATGCAAGGTTTCACCAAAAGAGAAATCCTCTGGAGGGGAAGCAGAGGGAATGGAGTCCTCTGCATCAGAATCCTCAAAGGTGGATAAGGGTAAATCCTGGTCATCACTGGAAACAGAAATTTCAGAGTCCTGATCAAAAGAATCAAAAGGAAAATCAGTCCTAGGTCTCTTACAGGGGGAAGGGTGGATTCCCTGATTAGAGTAATAAGGTCTTCAGCCATTCTTATCATTTTTTTAGGCATAGGGGCCTGACCATGCAGTCTGGGCATCAGTTTTCTAGGCATGGATTGAGTTTTAGGCCTTGAAGAAGAAGATGGAGTCGGTTTAATATGCAAGTCAGTAGGCCTGAATACACCCTCAGAAGTGGCTCTGGACTTATCCAAGGTAGAGACATCCGCAGGTTCCACAGTCGAGGAAGCATCTCGCGGCATATTGGACTCCGAATGGGTCTCAGTAGAGGCCTGCAAATATGAAGTAGTGGGCATCAGGGGCTGCGAAAGCACCTCAATGAGTACCATCAAACTGACAACTAGCTTAGCAGAAGCATTCTCGACAGCTTTGGACCTATGTGGTCTGTCGCTCTATCTTTGCGTTTTTGCAGAATGTCGGTAGTCGGGTGGCTTACCAAAGTCATTTCTGGATAATTGAACAGAGTACCAAAATATTTAGAAGCATAAATGAACTGACAACGAATAGTTCGAGGTTTGAATAATGCACAAAACTGACAGTGAGGTACGTCGTGGTCTGAGCCTAAGCAAGGAATGCAGTACGAATGAAAATCTTTGAGGTATTTGCTTTCCACAAGAAATACAATTGTTAACTTTTACTGACATTGGTTTAGAGCAAGAAAAAAGTTCCCTAACGGGATACTTAGCTTAGTTGAAGACTTCGGTTCCGAAATTCAAAAACGAAAATTTCAGGAGTAGGCCGACCGGCACTTGCAATCTGCTTCTGCTTCGGGCACTGCACGGCAAGAAAGACAGATGTAATGTCGTTGACTGCATGCTTTATACCGCTGACTACCTGTCTTCATGGAAGATGAGACAGCAACCGTCGCAGGACCCAAGACTTTGACAATCAGGCCGACTGAGGGCTACTGCAAGCAGATAACCCAAATGTGATGACTGCAACAGTGAAACATGAAGGAACATCTGTACTATGTTCTTCGTGTTTCACTGTTGCAGTCATCACACTTGGGTTGATTCCCAAAGCTGAGGAAGGGTGGAGGCAGTCAAGTAATAGTAGGGCTGGCTAGGAGGCTGGCAAAGCCAGCTCTGGATTTACAAACAACAGGTAAGTGGTAACGCTTGGTGAAGGTGTACAGAACTCCAGGTTGCAGCTTCCAGGATGTCACTGGTAGGGAACTCCCCTGAGAAATGCTGTAGAGGTTGAGGTAGCCCTAGTGGAATGAGTTCTGATCCCCTGTGGGGTATGTTTTCCATGGTGTTTGTAGCAGAAATGGATGCAGTGTGCTATCCATTTGGAAATAGTTTGCTTTGAAATGGCCTTGCCCTCTGCCCCTGTAGCAAAGCTGACTAGTAGCTGGTCAGATTTTCTGAAAGGCTTAGTCCTGTCAAGGTAGAACCTGAGTTGTCTGTGTACGTCTCCGAGTGTAGGATCCTTTCCCCTTTATTCTGAGGATTAGTGAAAAAGGTTGGTAAATGGATGGATTGGTTTAAAGCCACACTGGATACCACCTTGGGCATAAAAGATGGGTTAGTCCTGAGGGAAACACTGTCAGCAAGGAAAATAATGAAGGGTTCCACAGCCATTAGTGCCTGTAACTCTAACTCAGACACTCTTCTTGAAGTGATGACTAGAAGTAAGGCTGTTTTACAAGAGAGGAATTTTAACTGTTCTGTAGCAGCAGGCTCAAAAGAGGGAAACATGAGCTTCTCTAGTACAAAGTTAAGGTCCCAGGCAGGGGTGGGAGCTCGCCTCGGGGGGGGTCTTAAATTGTTAGCTCCTCTCAGGAACTGTTTGACCAGAGGGTGAGAAAAGAGAGGTGGGCTCAGTATTATAATGAGCTGAGATGCCCAATGCATGAATCTTAACAGAAGAGAAGGATAGGCCTTTGTGGAGCAGCTCTGCTAATCTAGGATTTGAGGTAAGGTGGGCACGGCTGTGTCCTTTTCTTGAAACTGGCTCCAAAAACATTCTTTTCCATTTTTCTGAATAGGATTTCCTAAGTACTAGGCCTTCTGGCCTCAAGGATGACGTCCAGCACCTGTTTGCTGAGGGTTGCTGGTGATGTATTCAGGGAATGAGCCAGGCTGCAAGGTTCAGGGTTTGCAGCTGAGGATGCAAAATCTGTCCCTCCTGCTGGGACAGCAAGGAGGGGGTCTGATGGAGATGCCAGGGTGGCACTGTTGCCAGACTGTGTAGCAGTGGGTATCACTGCTGGCAGGGCCAGTCCGGTGCAATAAGGATTGTCCTTGGTTTGTCCTGTTTGATCTTGAGTAGTACTTTTGAGAGGAGGGGCAGAGAGGGAAGGCATAAATTGAGAGGTTTTCCCACGTAAAATATAGGACATCCGCTTTCCATGCTTCGCTGTGGGGATTTCTGGTGCAAAACCTGCTCAATTGATGGTTTTGGGGGGAGGCAAAGGGGTCCACCTCTGGTGTACGGTTAGAAGTTTGAATGAGTTAGGTTTCAGTTTCCACTCCGTTGATTATATAAGGCATTTATGTTTTATTACTTATTTTTCATTTCTGGCGTGGTTGTGGAAGTGCTTTTATTTTAATAAATACGGTTTCGGATTACTCTCATCTTCCCCTCCATCTGCACTTTTTTGGATTTATTGGTTGTTTTTGTGCAGTGGCTTCAGTTCCTTTTTGTTTATGGGTTCCAGTTTCCACTCGTGTGGGTCCAGTAGATTTCTCCTTAAGTCGTCTGCCAGTGAATTTTGTTTGGCAGGATTTGAGCTTGCAGGTACACTTGGTTGCTCAAGGTTGTGTCCCACAGGGCCATGGCTAACTTGCAGAGTGGGTAGGAATGAGTTCCCCCCTGTTGGTTTATGTACCATATTACTATGGTGTTGCCTGTCTTTATCAACAGTTGTTCTGGAAGGATAAGGTATTTGAAGGCTGTCAGAGCATTCTGTACAGCTAACATTTATTTTTGATTGATATGTACATGAATTTGTCCTGGGCTCCATTTGGCTTGAATGCATTTGCCAGCCATACGAGTCCCCCATGCATAGTCTGATGAGTCTGTTGTCAGGGTTTGGGCGGCGTGGGGTTGAGTGAAAGCGAGTCCCTTGTTGTGGTTGCAAGCCTCTGCCGACCAATGGAACTCTGCCCTTAGACAAAGAATGATAGGAACAAGAAGTTAAGTATTCACCATAACATTCGATGTATGTAGTCCATCTCGCCTCACATTCTTACCAGTGGGTTCGGAGCCGAATGTCAGCTCCGACTCGGCTATACTTTTAGCTCAAAGTCTTTCTATTGGCTGGGCTAAGATGCTATCCCATGCTGCACTGCTCTCTATCCCCAGATCTAGTTTGCTGCGAGAACCAGCACTCATTCTCCATGCATAATACCACCTAAGGAAGGAACAAAAAAACAAGAATGAAAGGAACTCTGAAACCAGGCCTAACCTCCAGATCCTCCAGGATGGGGGAAGGTGGTGGTGGTGGTGGTGGTGGGGGGGGGTAAATAAGAATGTGAGGCAAGATGGACTACATACATCGAACGTTATGGTGAGTACATAACTTCTTGATGTTATGTAGTCCAATCTCGCCTACATTCTTACCCGTGGGACATCGTCCCCAGCACCTAAATCCTGGGAGGCTCAGTGGAAAATACTACTGAGCACTATGGAACCAAAGGAAGACCTGCCTCTAGATACCACATCTAACTTGTAATGAGCAACAAAGGTGTGAGGAGATGCCCAAGTAGCCTCAGCACAAATATCTGGCCTGAAAAGCTGTAGATGTAGATACAGACCGGGTAGAGTGAGCCTTCACTCGGAACAGTAAATCTCTTCCTCCTGAAGTATAAATTAAAGAAATACAACTGGAAATCCACCTGGACAATGTGACTTTGGAAACAGGAGACCCAATTCTGTTTTCCGAAAATGAAACAAACAACTGATCATATTTTCTGAGGTCCTTCGTTCTGTGCAAATAAAACCGTAATTGTCTGTGCACATCCAACTGATGAAATTTGAATTCTGCCTTGTTTGAAAACTGAGGAAAAAACACTGGCAATTCAATGGATTGGTTAAGGTTACTAACTGACGCTACTTTGGGAAGAAAGGAAGGATTCAGTCTGAGAGAAACCCTGTCCTTATGAAAAATCAAATAAGGAGGTTTGATTGATAAAGCTTGAAGCTCCGAAACACATCTGGCTGACGTGATGGCTACCAAAAAGATAGTCTTCCAAGTTAAGAATTTTAAATCACAAGTGGCTGCAGGCTCAAAGGGGGGTGAAGTAAGATCTTGTAGAACAAAGTTTAAGTCCCAAGGCATAACAGGTTCAGAGACAGGAGGACGAAGCAACTAAGTGCCCTTCAGGAAAGCCTTACAGAGTCTATGTGCCATTAGGTTAGGTTCGTCTGCGACATGAAAGGTAGAAATCGCCGCCAACTGGACTTTAATGGTTGCGGCAGCTGAATCCTGGTTGAAAAGCATAGAAAGGAACTCCAATACTGACGAGATTGGAGCTGTGTAAGGGTCAATCTTTTTGGCATGTGCCCAGATGGAAAACCTCTTCCATTTGCTGTAATAAGTCTTCCTGGTCGAAGGCTTATGAGAGGAAGATAGAATATGAACCACCACCAGCTAAAATTGGTGAAGCCTGACTAATGACAGAACTAGAGTAGCCAGGCTGTCAACCGAAGGGTCCGAAGAGAGTGATGGAGCTGCCCTGACATGCGAGTCAGTAAGTCTGGATGTGGGTCCAGAATCCAAGGAGCGTCCATGAGATAGGGATGGAGAAAGGGGAACCAAATTTGAAGAGGCCAGTGTGGAGCAATCAGAATCATTTTGCTTCCCAAGGATTGCGCTTTCTGAATAACCTTTGACAGCAAGGGAACCGGAGAGAAGGGATATAGTAGACCAAAGGGCCAATCGTGGACTAGAGCGTCCCTGGGTGACTCCCCCCTGAGGGGGAGTAAAGGTGAAGTAGCCGCTGCACTTGGCATTGAAGGGGCTGGCAAAAAGGTCGCAGCAAGGCTGACCCCACCTGCGGAAAATCTGCTCCGCAACCTGACAGTTCAGGGACCACTCGTGAGACATCAGAATAGCTCTGCTTATCCTGTCTGCGATCACATTGGACTTCCCCGGAATGTGCATTGCTACCAGAAAACGTTGGGAAGACACTGCCCACTGCCACACTCGCATGACCTCTCTGCAAAGGGGATACGACTTGGTTCCTCCCTGTTTGTTCAGATACCATACCACCGACATATTGTCCGAGTGGACTGCAATCATCCCGAAAGGAAGAAAGCTCTCAAGTGCCTGCAATGCTAGTAGCACTGCTCTCATCTCCAGGACATTGTTATGCAGATGCATCTCGTGCTCCTGCCACGTGCCTTGGATTGTACTGCCTAGATAGCCACCCCCCACCCCATCTGGGAGGCATCCATGGTCACCGTGGCAACCGGAGGTGAAGGAACGAACGGCTTTCCCTCATTGAGGTTGTCGGTGTGAAGCCACCAACTGAGATCCTGTTTGCACCTGTCTGAGTAGAATAGGGTGAGAAAGTGGAAGACCACTGGGCGAAGAGTAGCCACTGAAGGAGCGTCATATGTAACCTTGCCAGGGGGACTAACAATCGTAGCAGCCATCGTCCCCAACAATTGGAGGACCAATCTTGCCTTCACTCTTCTCAGAGGGAGCAAGGCGTAAACCTGTTGTTGTTGGACTCGGATTCTTTCCTGTGGTAGAAATGCCCACATGAGGACGGCGTCTAATTCGGTGCCTATAAAAGTGACACTGCGAGAGGGCAACAAGGCAGATTTTTCCCAGTTCAAGGTGATGCCCAACTGTTGACATAGGCTGATAGTAGCGTCTCTGGTCTGAAGTATCAGATGCCTGGTAGTGGCAGTAAGGAGCCAGTTGTCCAAGTATGGAAATACTTGGAATCCCTGACATCTCAAGTGAGCAGTCACCAGTGCCATGCATTTGGCAAACACCCTGGGGGCTGTGGTGAGACCAAAGGGCAGGGCTCGAAACTGAAAGTGACTGGCTTCCCAGCCGGAACGGTAGGTGACTTCTGGATGCCCTGTCCATCTTTATGTGGTAGCAAGCATCCTTGAGGTCAATGGAGCACATCCACACTTCTTTTCCCAACAATGGGAGAATAGACTGCAACGTAACCATTCGGAACTTGGACTTCTGCACATGGGTGTTGAATCGGCGGAGATCCAAAAAGGGTTTCAGGTCCCCTGTCCTTTTTGGCACCAAAAAGAATCTGGAGTAAGTCCCTAATCCGATCTGGTCTGAGAGGACATGTAGGATGGCTCCTTTTTCTAGCAGCTTTGAAACTTATGCAGCTGTGGAATCCCTTTGACTGGGTGGAACATCCGGGATTTTCTTGATTGGAGGGAGATTTGACGAGAAGGGAATGACATATCCTCCGGAAATTATCCATAGAACCCATTGGTCCTGGGTGATATCTTGCCAGGCCTCCGGATATAATGAGATTCGAACCCCGACTGGCTCCAGAAACGCACAGTCGGGCCTCCCATCAGGAGCGGCAGTAGGGAAAACCACGAAAGGAATTGCGGTCTCCCGAGTTGCGAGGGCCTCCTCTGCCCCTAGGGTGGCATCTACCTGAATAACCACCCCCTCCCCTGCCTCTGGAGGGGGGCACACCTTGTGCACCGGGAAAAACTTCTGTGATTTCTTGAACTACATCTTTCCACCCCTCTGGGCCTTGGGATGAGGCCTAGAGGGAAGGGAAAAATGGACTCCTACAGCAGACAAGAGTTTTTCCCTCTTGCTCGCACCTAGTGAGTGTGTCTTTCACCTTGGTTCCGAACAAAGAGGAACCATCAAACGGGGCGTCGGTGAATGAAGACTTGAAGGTCTCCGTGAAATGACAAAGGCGTATCCAGGTCCGTCTCCTAAGAGCGACTCCTGAACTTGCTGCCCTACTTGCTCCCTCAGCTGCGTGGGAGATCAGCCTCATGGAGGAGTTCGCAACAGAATTGAGGGTAGACATCTGAGCATTGACCTTCTGAGCCACCGCCTCAGAAATGTTACCAGTTAGAGTATCTCCTTTAGGAGATCTCTCTGGAGCAGAGAGAAGTGTGATAAGTAATTCAGTGACCGCAAAGTAAAGGCCGCTGAAGAAAACGTACACTTCCCGTACAGGTCCACAGTCCTAGACTCCTTGTTAGGGGGATGGATGGTGGAAGAAGTCTCAGCTAATTCCTTCTGGGTGGCCGCTGCCACCACCATGGCATCCACAGGGACTCCTTTGGATAGAAAATCCTTATCAGGAGGGGCAGACAAAAATTTATTGGGTCTCCTGAGGACTGGTTCCACAGAGTCAGGGGTTTCCCACACCCTTCGACAAACTAGATCCAGAAGCTCGAAGGGTGGAGACACCCAGGAGGTGGAGGGCTGAGCACCAAAGGCCTTCAGGAACACAGACTCCTCTTCGGAGGAGACTTTGGATGGCCAGTCACCTCTTTGCTTCAAAATCTCTAGGATGTCAGAGAAAGAAACATCCTCAGAGGATGACTTAGGGGACCCCTCTGATTCCTTGAGGTCGGTGTCTGACGTGAGAGACTCATCTTGGGAATCTATGTGCTTCCTCTTGCACGTTCTCTTTCCGGGTGGCTCCTCAGGCAAAAACTGAGGGGCCCTCAGAAATATGGGGACCACTCGTGGGGGTACCCTGAGGCCTTGGGGCTCCACTGTCCAGAGATAGAAGGTGATCAAAGACCTGCACCGGTGTTGTAGGGGACAGTGACCGAACCGTATGATGCCGCTGACGACCTGGCTAGCGCTCTCCGCATGGCCTCGAAAGCTGGTCCTCCCGGATCCGAAGATCGACCAGCTTCAGAAGCAGAGACATGAGTCAGGCTTCCCCATGCCGAAGCACCGAGATGGAGGCTAGTAGCAGAGAGGTGTCCCGAAGCCTCTCCCTCGGGTCCGACCAATGAGTCCTGAGTCCTGAACCCCATGGACGGCACCGACGGGGTCAGAACTGATGTCGGAACTGATAAGCCAGGAGGGGCTGTCGGAACCTACCTAGGGACATCACACGGAGCCGAGCACTCAGGCTCTGAAAGCAGAGATGCGCTCGGAGGAAGTATCGATGTAGGTTGAGGGACAGGATCCGGAGCCGACTGGGTTGGAGTCGAAAACAATTTTGCCAGTACCAGCGACTGAAGAAGTCTCTCCACCACTCTATTGACGTCCACATCCGATAAGTTCCTGGAGGATTTCGAGGATAGGGAAAGAGATCGAGACCTCCTCTCTGAAGGAGACCTGCGAGGAGGAGATACCGGCCTAATGCTAAGCGGCCGGCTCCGAACAGGCTCCAAGAAAATTGGAGCCGAAGCAGGTTTCATAACCACTGACACTTCCTGCGGCCCAGAGGAGAATGGAGCCGAGTTATGTCATTGAAGATTTTGCTGTTTTTTCCGGCGGCTCCGAGGATACTGATGGAGTCGGGGATCGCTTTTTAGCCTTGGAAGATTTAGCTTTTGATGGAGAAGCCTTAAAGCTGGAAGCACTCTCCAAACCCTCCTCGAAGGAGGGTTTCAGAAGTCCCTTCAAAATCAATTTTTTCTTCCTATCCTGATGAACACGCGAGCAAAAGGCATGACAAAAACTACACGATTCCTGGAGGTGAATCGCTCCCGGACAGTACACACAGAGTGTCCATCAGTGATGGACATCTTATAACTGCACTTGGAGCACTTCTTAAAGCCCGAGGGCTTATGCTCCTTAGTATCTTAGACATAGTTGCCACAAACACCAAGTAACTAACTCAATACTAGACCAACAGTCAAACAGCCATAAGCACGGGAACAGGACAAAAACAGTACACCACAAAGACCTCTAACTAAAACAGTCCTTAGACACAAGTACAAGGGGGAGGACTAATTCCTCTAATTTAAACGGTTTTAGCCCAAGGGAAAAAGTTAGCACACAAGGAAAGCAAGGAGACAGACTAGGTCCTCTAACTGAAACGGGCCTAGCCCGTTGGAAACAGTTAGTGGGACACAACCACAAGACACCACAAGAACACGCTATAAGCAAAAAACAACTTTTCCACAACACAGTCAAGAAACACACACAAATAGCTATGAAAATAGCTTTTTTTTTTGCAAAAAACTTCTCTGTTATAAAGAAAAGGTACTTTGCCACAGCCAAGAGCGAGACCATGTCTGAGCTACACGAGTGACAAATGAGATCTGGGGATAGAGAGCAGTGCAGCATGGAATACCATCTTAGCCCAGCCAATAAAAAGACTTTGAGCTAAAAGTATGGCCGAATCGGAGCCGACATTCGGCTCCGAACCCACGGGTAAGAATGCAGGCGAGATTGGACTACATAACATTAATTGTTTCCAGGTACTGAGAATGAAGGCACCAGAGACTTTAAGTACCACTGAAGTTCTCTCATATGCAGTCTTGCATATGGAATTAGTAGAATGCATGAGGCCATGAACCCTACGGCTTGCAGATAGCTGGGTTCTGGCGGGCATTAGTTTGAAGTAGTTTGTCAAACTGCTTTTCTGGAGTAAGGAATGCCATCTGGGAAGTTGTGCTCAAGCTTGCTCCCAGGAATACAATCTTTTGGCTGGGCACCAGATGTGACTTCTTTTAGATGATGATGTACCCCCAGAGAAGTTATAAGTCTCTTTACAAATGCCAGGTGCTGAAGTAGCAATTCCTGACTGTCCGCCTGAATCAGGCAATCGTCCAAGTATGGATAAATTTTAAATTTTCTCTGCCTGCAGTATGCAATGGCTGGAGCCAGGCACTTTGTGAATACCCTGGATGCAGTATATAAGCCAAAGGGAAGTACAGAGAACTGACATTGCATAGAGCCTGCCCTGAAACGTAGATAGTTCCTGCAAGACTCCCTTATGGGGATGTGCAGATAAGCTTCTTTTAGGTCTAGGATGACTAGCCAGGAGTCCTTGGCAAGCATAGGAAGCAGCTGTTGTAGTGTAAGGATTTTGAATTTTGGGACTACCAGGAAAGTGTTGAGAATGGATAGGTCCAGGATAGGGTGCCAAGAGCCCTCTATTCTTCATTGTTTAGATTTCTGTGTACCCTGAGACTGTAGCCTTGGTGGTCTGTTGCCCCTGGGTTTGGGCTGAGAAGACCTGGTAGGGACTGGAAAGGACCAGATTTTTTGAAGGCCAATACCTACTGACTCTAGGTGGCTGTAACTGTAAGAAATCTTTAACAGTTTGCATTGATTTAGTTTTTTTCCTTCATCTTTTTAAGAACCTCTTCTGCTTTTGTGCCAAACAAATGTTCCTGGTTTAATGGAGCATCTAGTAATTTTGCTTTGACATGGTCTGGCAAGATTTGTTCCTTCAGCTAGGCATGCCTTCTCAGTACAGACCCAGTGACAGCAGCCCTGCAAGATGCTTCTAAGGCATCAAAACCACATTGCAAAGTATTTTTACTGACTTGGTTTGCAGAATGCATTAACTCTTGTAAATCTTTATTTTCTGCAAAATCTGGAAGCAACATCATTTTTTGTTTAATTAGTTCCATAATCTGCTGCTGGTACTTCAAAATGTGAAACTGGCAATTTAAAGCCCTGATGGCAAGAGTTGCAGAGGTATATACCTTCTTGCCCCATAAGTCCAAAGCTCTCAAATGCCTGTCCGAAGAGGTAGTATTTTTAGCTTTAGTAGCCTTAATACCTTTGGGTCCCTGGGAAATGGTCTCTGGATCCACGGTGGGATTCTAAAAGAGAAATTTGTGAGAGTCGGGTAACCCTGTAGTACCTGTCAGGCTTTCTAGGAGCTGGTGGTAAAGTATCAGGAGTAAGACTGGATTCCATGAAAACATCATCTACAATATCCAGGACAGGGGGTATAGCTAGAGGCCTGTACGGAGGCAAGTCTAAAAATTCTCCGAGTCTCTTTTTGGACTATGGGTAGTCCTGGCATGGCTAACGGAAATGCTCTCTTAAGGAATGCACAGTTTCGCCAAAAGAAAAGTCCTCTGGAGGGGGGGCAGAGGGAATGGAATAGTCTGCATCTGAATCCTCATAGGTAGATAAGGGTATGTCTTGGTAATCAGAGGGATCAGTGTCATCAGACTCATGGTCTGTTGAATCAGAAGGGAAATCACTTCTTTGTCTTTTAGAGGGGGGAAGGCTGGCTTCCCCTAATTGGAGTTATAAGGTCTTCAGCCATTCTAAGCATTTGCTTCTGTGGCATGGGAGCATGAGCATGCGCTTTGGTTGTCGGTTTTCTACAAACATCGGAAGGTCGGAATACACCGTCAGAAGCCAGTGCCTGCACTGCGGCTCTGCATCCATCCAAGGTAGAGACATCCGCAGGTTCCATAATTGAAAAAGCATCTTGCGGCATACTGGACTCCAAATGGGTCTCAGCAGAGGTCTGAAAATCTGTAGAATCAGGTATCGGGGGCTGCGAAAGCACCTCACTGGGTATCGGCAGACTGACGACTAGCTTAACAGAAGCATCGGCGACAGTTTTGGATCTATGTGGTCTGTCTCTGTCTTTATCCTTACGTTTTTTTTCGGAAGATCGGTAGTCGGATGGCTTACCGAAGCCATTTCAGAATACAGAGAACGACAGCGAAAGAATTTAGCAACAAAAATAGCCCGACAACGAATAGTTTGGGTGTTAAGGCACAAAACCGACAGCGAGGGATGTCATGGTCTGGGCCTAAACAGGTGACGCAGTAAGAATGAAAATCTCTGGGAGGTATTTGCTTTCCACAGGCAAGACAATTGTTGACTTTCTGACATCGGTTAGAGCAAGAAAAAAGAATCCCGAACGGGGTACTTGGCTTTAGAAGACTTCAGGTTTGAAACTTTAAAAATGAAAATTTCAGGTAGCGGCCGACCGGCACTTACGAGCTGCTTCTGCTGCGGGCTCCCGCATGGCAAGAAAAGCTGATGTAATGGCGTCTGCTGCATGTTTTATACCCCTGACAACCTGACGTCATGGAAGAGGCAACAGCATCTGACTCAGAAATCCCAAGACTTTGGTATTTGGGCCGACTGACTGCTACCTGCAGGCAGATAACCCAAAGTCTGATGACTGCAACAGTGAAACACGAAGAACATCCATGGTTTGGCAGGCAACCTCTGCCGTGAGGACGGCGTCTTCCATTAGAGTTCCCCCTCTGCCTCTGGGGGAAGCATCTCCTTGCAAGTCTTAGAAAGGATCCTGGGACTTGCGAAACCTATTTCTACCTCATCAGTGACTCTGGGAAAAGGGTCGCTGAGGGGTAGAAAAATGGATCTCAACCGCAGACAAGCTCTGTCTTCCTCACTTCTGGAGAGAATTCCCTTCATCTTTGGGCCGAACAAAGATGACGCATCAAAAGGAGAAATGATGAATGAAGACTTGAAGGGCCGCACAAAATCACACGGCATATCTGGGCATTAACCTGACTATGCATGATCCCGCCACCCATGAGGGACCATCTACAGAGTGGGATTATCAGCTTCACCGATGCATTAGATATGGACTGAAGGGTGGCCAATTGTGAAGAAATCTAGTTCTGGTCCTCCACAGATACAGGCCCAGAAAGAGATTTGAAGAGCTATTTTGTCTAATCACTTTGCAACCTTGTAAAGCGTGCCAAATAATTCTGCAACCATAGGGCAAATGTTGCTGAAACAAAATGTGCTTTCCAAATCAGTCGAAAGCCCCAGACTCCATGTTAGGGGGGATGGACAGATGAGCTCTGCAAGATCTTTTTTAGTGTCTGCTGCCACAACCATGGCATCTACTGGGATCCGCTTTGTGCTCTGTTTTTTGGGGGGGGGCTAAAATTCTATCCAGGTACTTGGGGATGCGCTTAACAGTACCTGGCTCCTTCCACTCATGGTGAGAGACCAGGTCTATCAGCTCATCAGCGGAGGGGGGGGGGGGGCAGCAGCATTTAACCATCCATTCCAGGAAACTCCTCCTGGTGGGGGGGTGGGGGTGGAAAACCATCTACCTTTTTGGTTTAAAAGTTCTAGGATTTCTCCAAAGGAGACTATCTCAGGTGTAACCTGAGACCCTTTCCCTTCATCCAAGTCAGTGTCCTCAGTGAGAGATTCCTGAGGGGAATCCAAGTGTTGCCTTTTGCATGTTCTCTTCCCAGGAACCTCATCAGTGGAATGGTTTGGTGCAGGATAATTTCTGTGGAATTTAGGAATTGGTGAGACAAACAAATGTTTCAAGTCCTGTAGTTCTTTCCCCTTCTGTTGAAGGGTTTTGAAAAGTTCTGCCACTTGGGCCACAAACAAGGCAGTATTGTCCAAGGCCATCAGGTAGGGATGGGAACTTCAACCAAGAGTACCTTCTGAGCACTGAGGCAGAGACTGCATATCTGGCCGAGGCCTCTGCAGCATCACAGCTGCATTTGATTGTGTCTTGTCACTTGTGAGGACCACGAGAGCAGGTTAGAGATTTGTGGTCGAATCAGGGAGATCATCCAAGAGCTCTGAAGCCTGAGTCAAAAGGGCCAGGGAGTACTTAGACATATGTGTCTGGTAGTTGATGGCCCTAAATGCCAAAGTGGCAGAGGTGTATACCTTCTTGCCAATTCTCTCCATAGTTTTGCTGTACTTATCGGAAGGAAGGACAGAGCTAGAGGGTAGCAGTCTGAAGCGTTTGTCTGCAGAGACAAATGGTACCAGGATCTGCACCAGGGCATTTTACTTGAAATTTTGCTCCATCTAGAACCTTATAAAATCTGTTAGGTCTTCTAGGAGCAGAGGGTTGGGATTCAGGATTTTTAGAAGCTGCAGAAAAGGCATCCAAGAAGGCTGGTAGGACTGGTGGAATGGCAGAAGGTGAAGGGGTACCCATTTGTAGGAGATATTTTGGACTTCAGACATTTCTGTGGAGTCCCATTTGAAAAAAAAACACTCATCCGAGAGATGGTTTCTCCAAAGGTAAGGTGCTACCCTGGGGAGGCATATCCTAGAGGGGAAGGCATTTGTGAAACATAAGACAAATCCTCTGAAGAGGAATCTGAAGGGTCTTTGGCCCCTATTATAACAGGTTCTACAGTCTGAGGCCTATAGCTGATAACAAGAGGGGCAGCCAGAGGAGAAGCAGCCATGGGAGGCCTAAATGCCATAAAAGCATTGAACAAACACTGAGAGAAAGCTTGCCAACCAGGCAAGCTCTCACGAGGTGAAGTCACATGCTTAGTCTTCCATTTCTTTTTTAAAGAAGAAACAGGCCTGGAGGGCACAGGCCCTAAGGAGGGCCTAGGTTCAGAAGCCTCACTAAAAGTGGAAGGACTGGTTTGGACGTCCACACCAAGCCGAGGTTCCCCATCATCGTTGGCAACAGACATCTGCGCTACCTCAATGGATGTGCTTTCAGCCTTTGGTTTTGCAGCCTCCAGAAAGTACAGTTGTGTACCTACCATAAATTTAGATGTTAGAGTGTATGCACTGTTGCAGCCATTACTCTTGGGTTATCCTGCTGGCAGGCTACCCGCAGTCAGCCTGAATTCCAAAGTCCTGGTCCGGCGTCGGATGCTGTCGCCTCTTCCCAGACGTCAGTGTGCCAGGGGTATAAAAGATGCAGCCGACGCCATTTTCTTCAGTTTTTCTTGCCCCAGATGTCAGGTGCCCCAAAAAGGGTAGGCTAAAAATTCTGCTTATAAAAAAGCATGCACAAACAAACATTACCTCCATCTACAAGCAAATACACCACATAGGTTGTATAGAATAGAGAAGCACAGATAAGTCCCAGCAATGAAAGGGGGATGGTGGGAGGGTAACCTGGACTGCAACAGTGAATACACTCGAACATCTACATTTATGGTAGGTACACAACTGTACTATGTTCATGTTTCACTGTTGCAGTCATTACTCTTGGGTTGAATCCCAAAGCTGAGGTTGGGTGGCTGGGCCTAAATAGAATTAGGAGTGGCTATGAGGCCCTGCAGAACTGCAGTGGCAAAGCCTGCTCTGGATTTAGAGTAAAGAGGTAAGTGGTAGTGCTTTGTAAAAGTGTGCACTGAAGTCCAAGTTGCAGCCTCCAAAATATCCTTGGGTTGGTAATCCTCTGAGGAAGGCTGCTGAAGTGGCTGCTGCTCTGGTTGAATGTGGCCTAATGCCCTTAGACACTGATTTGCCATGTTGTGAATAGCAGAAACGAATGCAGTGGCCTATCCATTTTGAAATAGCCTGCTTTGAAATGGCCTTTCCCTGTGATCCTGCAGCACATGCCACTAAAAGTTGCTCAGTCTTTCTGAAAGCTTTTGTTTTGTCCAAGTAGAAGCGTAGCTGTCTGTGTAGGTCCAAAGAATGCAGAAGTCTCTCCCCTTTATTCTGTGGGTTTGGATAAAAGGTAGGCAAATGAATGGTTTGATTAAGAGCCACACTGGACACTACCATAGGCATAAATGTTGGGTTTGTTCTTAGAGAAACACTGTCCGGATGGAAAATAATGAAAGGTTCTACAGCCATTAATTCCTGCAACTCTGAGACTCTTCTTGCAGAAGTTATTGCTAGCAGCAGAGCTGTTTTCCATGATAAGAATTTTATTTCGGCTGTATTGGCTGGCTCAAAAGGAGGCAGTGTTAGCTTTTCCAAGACAAAATTGAGGTCCCATGTAGGTATTTGGTGCTCTCCGTGGAGGTCTTATGTTTTTGGCCCCTCTGAGGTACTGCCTTAGCAGTGGATGTGAAAAAATAGGTGGGGTCCGTATTGTAATGAGCTGAAATGGCACAGGCATGGATCTTAATTGATGAGAAGGATACGCCTTTGTCCAGCATCAGTTAGGTATTGTAAAATCTGAGGAATACTTGGCACAAGCGTGTCAAGTCCTTGTGCCTGGTTCCAAGCACAGAATCTCTTCCATTTTTCTGCATAAGATTTTCTGGTGCTGAACCTACTGGCTTCCAAAATAACATCCATAACTGCTTTAGAGAGAGGTGTGTCCTGAGTGGTTATATTATCCGCCATGCAGCCAGATTTAGGGTTCTGAGTTGGCTGTGCAGGATCTGATTGTTTTGTTGGGTCAGTAGATGAAGAATTTGAGATAACGTCCAGGCTGGGCCTTGAGACAAGCTCTTTAGGATTGGATACCAGTGCTGGCGTGGCCAGTCTGGGACAATCAATACCATTTTTGGCTTCTCTTGTCTGACCTTTAGGAGTACCTTGGGGAGGAGGAGAGGCAATGAAGGAAAGGCATATACTGTAAGGGTTTTCCAGCTGAATGATGGAGCATCCACTTTCCATGCTTGTTTGTGATAAGTCCTTGTGCAGAATCTCTGTAGTTGGCAGTTGTGAGGGGAGGCAAATAGATCTATGTCTGGGCATCCCCATTTCATTGTTATCATGCTGAAGACTTGTGGATCTAGTTTCCACTCATGAGGGTCCATGAGGTTTCTGCTTAGTTCATCTGCCAGAGTATTTGTCTTTCCTGGCAGGAATTGTGCTTGCAGGTGCACTTGATAAGTCAATGCTATGTTCCACAAAGTCATGGCTTGTCTGCAGAGGGGGTAGGAATGTGTCCCTCCTTGCTTGTTTATGTACCACATGACTGTAGTATTGTCCGTCTTTATCAGCAGTTGTCCTGGATGGAGTAGATCCTTGAAGGCCGTCAGGACATTCTGTACAGCTAGCATCTCTTTTTGACTGATATGAAGATGTATTTGGCTTGCGGGCCATGTGCCCTGAACACATTTTCCTGCCATGTGGGCCCCGCAGGCATAATCTGATGCATCTGTTGTTAGTGTTTGCCTGGCTGTGGGTAAAGTGAATGGCTGTCCCTTGTTGTGGTGACAGGCCTGTGCCCACCATCAAAACTCCTGCTGCAGGCAGGGAATGAGGGTAATTAATGTTTCCAGGCTGTGGCAATGTTGAGTCCAAACACTTTTTAGATACCATTGTAGCTTCCTCATATGCAGTCTTGCATATGGAATTAGCAGAATGCAGGATGCCATGAAGCCCAAAGCCTGCAGAATTTTTCTTGCAGATAACCGAGTCTTTGTTGCCATCTTTTCGAAGTAAGAAGTCAGTTGCCTTTGTTTGTCTGGTCTGAGATAAGCCATCTGGGCAGTTGTACTTAAGCTTGCACCCAGGAATATTATCTCTTGAGAGGGTAATAGTTTTGATTTATTTTCGTTTACTGTGTACCCTAGGCAAATTAGTAATCTTTTTACAAACGCCAGATGCTTCACTAGAATGTCTTTGTTCTCTGCATGAATAAGGCAGTCGTCCAAGTAGGGATATATTTGAATTCCTCTTTGCCTGCAAAATGCAATTACTGGTGCCAGGCATTTTGTGAAGACCCTGGACCCAGTAGATAAGCCAAAGGGCAGGGCAGAGAATTGGTAGTGTATTGAGCCAGCTATGAATCTGAGGGTATCTTCTGCAAGACTGTCTGATTGGGACATGCAGGTATGCTTCTTTGAGGTCCAAAGTTACCAGCCAAGCCTTCTTGCCCAGCATGGGCAGAAGCTGCTGCAGCGTCAACATTTTGAATTTTGGAATGCCCAGAAAAGTGTTTAGAATAGACAGGTCCAGTTATTGGTCTCCAGGCTTTGTCCTTTCTGGGTACCAAGAAAAGTCTTGAGTAAAATCCTTGTCCCTGCTCTTGCTGTGGTACTTGCTGAATAGCCCTCATGTCCATGAGGGATGAAACTTGATTTTGTGCCTCTGCCCATTGATTGTGTGGCAGGTCTGGCATGCCTTTTGTCTTTGGAAGGGTGTGAAAGTGGAGCCTGTAGCCCTGAGAGACTATATTCAAGACCCATTTGTCCTGGGTAATCATGTGCCAATTTTGTGAAAAAAGTGCTAACTTTCCCCCTAAGGTTGCTGCCAAAAGATAAGTGCTTGGCATTGGCAGAGGAAAGTCATTGGGACTGTTTCCTATATGGCTGTGATTTGACCTCCACGTTTGGAGGTAGAAGCACCCCATTGTTTAGCCCTGTATGAGCCTTGGGGCTGGGGTCTCCCTCTAGGGCGTCTGTATCTGCCTCTTTGTGGTCTGTCTGTCACTGGAAAGGACCAATTCTTCGAAGGCCAGTTCCTGCTAAATCTGGGTGACTGTACCTGTAAGAAATCCTTTACTGTCTGCATAGATTTCGCTTTATCCTCCATTTTCTTTAACACCTCTCCTGCCTTAACACCAAACAAAGTATCATGCTGTAATGGAGCATCCAATAATTTTGCTTAACATGATCAGGCAGATTCTGCTCTTTTAACCAAGCATGCCTTCTAATGACTGAGCCTGTAACAGCGGCCCTGCAAGAGGCCTCCAGTGAATCAAAACCACATTGCAAAGTATGCTTTCCCACTTGTTCAGCTGCATGCAATAAATCCTGCATTTCCTTATTTTCAGAACATTCAGAACTTGTCAACATTTTCTGTTTTAGCAGTGCCATTAAGTATTGCTGATATTTAAGCATATGTAATTGACAATTTAAAGCCCTTACAGCCAAGGTAGCAGAGGTGTAAACTTTTTTCCCCCATCTGTCTAGAATCCCTATCAGAGGGGACAGGGTTTTTTGCAGTGGAAGCCTTGACCCCTTTGGGACTCAGATATAGTTTCTGGGTCAGCAACAGGGTTTTATATAGAAATTTATGAGACTCTGGAACCCTATAGTACCTGTCTGGCTTAACGGGTGCAGGGGGTAAAGAGTCAGGAGATAGGCCGGACTCTGAAAATACATCATCTACAATGTCTAGAACAGGTGGAATAGCAAGAGGTCTGTGCTGAGGCAGTAAAAGAAAGTCTCTGAGCCTTTTCTTAGATTCTGAGTAATCTTGGCTCTCCCAGTGAAAATGCTCCCTCATGGTATGCAGGGTTTCCCCAAAAGAATAATCCTCAGGAGGAGAGGCTGAAGGAATATATTCTTCAGCATCAGAATCCTCATAGGGAGGAAGAGAGTATCCCTGTTCTGAAGAGGAGTCTGAGGAAATGGAAACCCGATCAGAAGAATCATATTCAGTGTCTTGCCTAGGCCTCTTATCAGGAGGGGGATGGGAACCCATGATCAAGGTAATTAGGTCTTCGACCATTTTAAGCATCTGTTTCTTAGGCATGGAAGTCTGTCCAGGAGAATGCTGTACTTGTTTCTTTGTCTTTAAGGCTGTTTTAGTCTTTGCCTTGGAAGCTGAGGTTGGCTTGACATATAACTGTGTAGGTCTGAAAACACCCTCAGAAGCCAATGCCTGCTCAGCGGCTCTGGACCCATCTGAGGGAATAGTTTCCGAGTGTCCAATACATTGAGTATCCAGAGGCCTAGTTGTCTCAGCGTGAGTCGGAAGCTGCCTGTGGCTCTGAGGTAGCGGGTGTCAGGGGCTGCGAAAGCACCTCACTGAGAACCGGCGACTAGCCTAGCGAAGGCCTCGTTGTCGGTTTTGGATCTCGGATGCCTGTCTTTTTCCTTTTTCTTGCACTTTTTATGAACTCCGGTTGTCGGCTGTTCCGACTGCATTATATAATTAAACCTTCGGCCAAAGTAATGAAAGGCAAAATCGTACTGACGCTTAATAGTGTGTTGGTTAAATCTAGCACAAAACCGACAGCTAGCAACGTCGTGGTCAGGGCCTAGGCAAAGAATACAGTAAGAATGAAAATCCTTATGAGGTATTTGCTTCCCACAAGAAATACAATTGTTAACTTTTTCTGACATCGGTCTGGAGCAAGAAAAAAGTTTCCCCAATGGGGTACTTAGCTTTATTGAAGACTTCGGATCTGAAATTAGATTTCAAAAATCTCAGGAGTTGGCCAACTGGCACTTGCAAACTACTTTTGCTTGGGCACTGCGCGGCAAGAAAGACTGAAGAAAATAACGTCGGCTGCATCTTTTACACCCCTGGCGCACTGACGTCAGGGAAGAGGCGACAGCAACTATCGCCGGACCAAGACTTTGGAATTCAGGCCGACTTCGGGTAGCCTGCCAGCAGGATAACCCAAGAGTAATGACTGAAACAGTGAAACACAATGAACATCGGTACCCGCCATACCAGAGTTGGCTGGTCCCATACTTTCCTCCAGGTATACCTCAGCCACAGGGGGACCGTCGGGTGGAAAAGGTGCAGCAGTAGGCTCAGGCCTGGTAACACTGGCCCTCTTTTTCAGTGTCTCGACAGTATGGCCAGTGGACGGCCCTTCCATCCTAAGAGCGACATGCTTGAGGTGCTGGTTTTCTAAACAGATATTAAGGGCATGCAGATGGCTGCAAAGAGTCTTTGGGACAAAGGCTTGACAAATCGCGCAGGCTTTATGGTCGTGGTTGGTTCCTAGGCAAAACAGAAACAGGTTGTGGGTGTCCTTATGAGGGATCTGACATATAGATCTACACTTTAATTTTTTGGATGACACAAACCTGGGGAGGCATACAGTGATCAAAAAAGAACAAGAAAAAGGCCACAACAGGGTACTTATCTTTAAATCGCAGGATCCAATGGCAGTAGAACTAACATTCGACTGGCGGCACAGAAGTTCTGAGGAAGGTATGTGAAGACGTCATTTCTCTGGCTCACACACCCTATGGGCTATGTGAGACATCGCATATACCTTGCAGTGACTAAAGCTTTTGTATACTGGCTAGACATTTGGGTCGCTAGGTGGAGATAACCCAAAGGTTATGCATACTGCAACATGAGAACAGGACAACATCATGAACTATCACAGCAGGGAATTTACATGTTCTGCATACATACAGACTGACATTCTTGCAAATCATGTGCTTCAGTTGAGGAAAAAGCTATTTATCCTTCATTATTAGACATGACTTAAATCAGTATGTACTTGCATTCCAGCTCAAAATAAAACACTACTTGATGTCATCTTAGCATTACTAGATAAAGTGGCAGATTCATCCTTCATCCTCTACCTTCTTTCTTTTTCTCATCTATTACATCTCTTTCTCCTTTCCTTCTCTTATTAGACCTTCAATCCTTCCATAGTCCTTGTTCCTCTTTTTCTCCTTACCATATACACTTTTTGCATACACTTGCTTAATTTTAACTAAACAGTTCACAATGTATATTTTTAACATTTATGTATTTTTAAATAAGGTTTATATTACTTGTGTATTTTTAATGATGTTTATTTTACTTGTACTATTTTCCCGCTCTGCCACCACTGTACAAGTATTCCAGGTATTAAACTTATCATAGTTTATGCTACTAATGTATATACAAAAAGGTAATTTTATGCAGCTTTTCTTCCTGGACCTCAGACGAAAATGGGCTTTTGCCTAGATGGACTCTCCGAGTTAACAAAAAAAAGTAAGGTTAACGCTCTGCCACAACTGGTAATTCAGCCCACACAATTTATTAGAATATAAAGTTAATAATTTATTATGCGACAATATAACAACTGGCAAAAGTCTTTACAATGGTGACTACAAATCAATAAATATACACTGGTAATAAATTGGTAGTGGCTGGCTGATATAGAAAAAAACAGCATTAATATATTTTATGATAAGCTGAATGAAGTCATAATCAATTATATCACTTCACAAATATTAAGACAGCCCAGAAAAAAAAAAAAAAAAAAAAAAAAGGAAGTTATGTTCTCACCATAATGTTCCAGCTGTGTTGTCTATCTTCATTAATCTGGGGGTCTCAGCTCTGACCCTCGGAACAGACTTGGCTGCTTCACAAGCTTGAGATTCGAAGTTCGAGCTCCTCCACCCTACCTATAATGCCCCCTTCCCCCAGAATGCCACAGATGGAGTTTGCTACAAGTACATATACTCAATCTGCTACAAATAAGGTACTAAAGGTAAAGACAGGAAACAGCAGCAGAAGCTCAAAAAGGAACAATGGTTCTATGGACACATCCATCAGGTCACTTGAAAAATAAGACTGGTGAAGGGGGGGTTAATGAAGACAGAACACAGATGGAATGATATGGTAAGAGCATAACGTCTTTATCTGATGTTATCATCTTCATTCGGTCATTAACCTGTGGGACAGAGTCCCCAGCTACAGGAACCCCAGGTGTCTCTCATGAAAGGATATTCCAGAGTTAAGCAGAGCCGAAAGAAGCCCTACTCCTGGACATGACATCCAATTTATAATGAGTAATGAATATACGAAGGTTAGACACAGCTGCACAAATATCATTAAGAGAGACTCTTGACCAAAAGGCATGACAGGTTGCCACAGATCTTGTAGAGTGAGCCATAATCTGGCCAGGTACAAGGTGTTCTTAGAGGAATAAAACAATGGAGATACAGTCTTTTAACCATCTAGCCAAGGATGCCTTGGTAATTGTTTACCTCCTTTAGTGTCTGTAAAGGATATGAACATTTGCTTGGATTTCCTGAAATTTTTAGTTCTGTCCAAGTAAAAACTTAATTGTCTATGCATATCAAGTAAATGAATAGTGTACTTCCCTTTATTCTGGAAAGAAATCTGGAAGGTTAATGGAATGATTGATGCTGACTTGTGCAGCAACTTTAGGCAAGGACGGATGGACGGACTGGTGTGTAAAGTTGCCCTGTCTTTGTGAAAAATATATATGGAAACTTGGAGGGGAGCACTTGTAATTCTGAGATTCTTCCTGCTGAAGTAATGGCCACCAGAAAAAGCATCTTGCAAGAGAGAAACTAAGTGTACTGTGACTGCTGGTTCGAAGGAGAGTGAAACATGGCCTGCAACATGACAGTCAAATCCCAAGGGACAGTATGATCCTTAATGGGAGGACGAAGTAAAAATGTACTCCTAAGGAGAGCTTTGCAAAGTTTTGATGAAGCCAGTGAAGAGTCTTCCCCCCTAAGTGAAAGCTGGAAATAGCAGCCAACTGAACCTTAACCGTGGAAAAACTAGGCCCATCATTACAAAAGGGAAGCCAATAAATCAATACAACATTGTAGGGATGGGGGTCGTAAAGGGGTCTGTCCGTTTCTGCTGGACCCATAAGGAAAACCGCTTCCACTTACTCTTATAAATCTTCCTGGTGGAAGGTTTCTGGGCAGAAATCAGTATCTTTTGGACAGGGGAGGAAAGCCTGGGATGTCTTGCCATCATCGGAAATGGAGAAACCATGCGGTTAGTTTCAAGCCTTGAAGGTCTGGATGAGGATGCCCCAAGGGGTGAGATAAACTATCTGGATCCAGAGTCACCAAAGGGCAGATGAGACCAAATAGAGGTGAAGCAGACTTGTTAAGGAAAAAAGGGGGCAATGAAAATGATTTTCCTCTTCAACCTAGACGCCATCTGCAAAAACTTGGGAATTACAGGCAACGGGGGAAACGCATAAAGTAGACCTTGAGGCCAAGCATGGACTAGAGCATCTCTTGGGCACTGTCCCTGAGGAGGGTTTAGAGCAAAGTAGCTGCTGCATTTCTTGTTGAGAAGGGGAGGCAGAGAGGTTGCAGCAGGGTTGACCCCATTTCTGGAAGATCATGTTTGCCATGGATTGGTTCAGAGACCACTTATGAGGCATCAGTAGGACCTCTGCTAAACCTGTCTGCCAGATTGCTGGACTCTCCCGGCAGGCATGTGCGTTGCCACTAGAAAGCGGTTGGTAGAGATCGCCACTGCCACACACACACACAGCTTCTTGACACAGGGGGGCAAGACCTGGTTCTTCCCTGTTTGTTGATGTATCAGACTACTGACATGTCTTTTGTACTGTAGTAGTCCCTAGAGGAAGAAAGCTGTGTAGCTCTTGCAAAGCCAAAAGAACTGCTCTCATCTTTAGGACACTGATATGCAAAATGGTCTCCAAGGGTGTCCACGTGCCTTGAACCGTCCGACCCAGATAATGCCCCACTCACCCAATCTGAGAGGCGTCCGTGGTCATGGTGGCATTTGGGGAAGAATGAAGGGCTGTCTTTCAGTAAAATCTGCAGAGTGAAGCCACCATAACAGGGACTCTTTCTATGCTCAGGAATGTCTGATGGGAAGGCGTACAATATTCCTGCTTAAGGACCAGTGTACCACTGAATTACATTGTAAGATTCTCATGTGAAGACATGCTGTGGGCAAAAGAGGTATTGTGGCCGCCATCAAGCCAAAAGCTCTGAGAACCAAGCTTGCTGGCGGGGTTTGGTATGGCTAGAAATTATATTCACATGAAGATATAGGCTCAATATTCCATCCACTGTCAGACAGGGCTGAGAAACATTGGTGCCGAGTTGTGTTCCTATGAATTGTATCACTTGAACTGGTTCCAGCTGGGATTTCTCTAAACTGAGGGTTATACCGAGGTGAGGGACCAGGTATAAAAGGTAATCCCTGGCCTGAATAATGTGATGCCAGTTTGAAGCAGTCAAGAGCCAGTCATTCAGATAGGGAAATGCCTTGAATCCCTGCAGCCTGAGATGAGCTGCAACCACCTCCAAGCATCTAGTGAACACCCTGGGGGCTGTGGTGAGACCAAACAGGAGTGATGTGAATTGAAAATAACAGGCTACCAGCCTGAAATGAAGAAACCTTCTGCAGCGCCTGTCGATCTTGATGTGGTAGTATGCATCCCTCAGGTCTATTGAGCACATCCAGTCGTCCATCCTCAGAAGAGGTAGGATGGACTAAAGAGTCACCATTTTGAACTTGTTTTTAACCTATTTGCTCAGGGATGTCAGGTCCAGAACAGGTCCCCTGTCTTTTTTGGGAACCAAAAAAGAACCTCAAGTAAACACCTGATCCAACTTGATTGGGAGGGACTTCCTGGATGACTTTTTTGCAGCAATTTTGCAATTTCCATGGCTCCACCCTCCCTCTGAATGGGTGGTACATCGGGAAGTACAGATTTTTGTCTAGATGTCCCTAAAATGGGAATGGAGTATCCTCTAGATACGATCCTTAGCATCCATTGATAGTTTGTGATGGCTTCCCAGGCTTCGGGGTGCAAGGAAAAGCACCCCCGACTGTCTTCAGAGGACGGCGGTTGGTCAACCATTCAGAAGCGCTGAATGGGTCTGTCAGAGAAGGACTCTTGAGATCCCTGGTTCTGCGAAACCCCTCGCCCGCGTGGGTGGTGTCTACCATTTTGGTTATTTTCCCCTCTGCCTCTAGGGGACAATTCTCCTTGACAATCCTGGAAAGGAGACTGAGATTTCTTGAACCATCTTTTTATTCCTGAAGAGGGACCTTTGTGGGGTAGAAAAATGGATACCGATGGCAGACAGGATCTTCCCATCTTTCTCCTTGCAGGAAACTGTCTCTCAAACAGTGGGCTCAAACATGGTTGATTCATCAAAAGGTGCAGTGAAGGATGCCTTGAAAGCTTCCACAAAGTCACACAGTTGCATCTAGGCGTAACGCCTTGTAGCAATGCTGGAACCGTCCGCCCTTGAGGTACCTTCTGCTGCATGGGATATCAACCTCATGGATGCACTGGACTGGGATTGGAGGGTGGTCATTCATGGGCAGAAGACCTTCTGCTCTTATGCAGACATGGACCCCAGGATAGAGCTACAGAGTTCCTAGACCAAGTCCCTCTGTAGCCTCAAAGTGGTTAAGGTATAGTTTAGCCCCCTCAAGGAGAAAGTGGCTGAGGCATAAACTCTTTTTTTTTTTTTTTTTTTTACCAAATCTGTCCAAAGCCCTAGACTTAGGGATGGACAGAGGAGCTCTCTTGGGCCAGGGTCTTCTTCATGGCTGCTGCAACCATGGCATACCCATTGCCCAGAAAAATTTGTCCTGGGGAGTACTCAAGATTTTGTCCACACGTTTGGTAATGGTCCTTCCATGCCCTACAAGACAAAAACTCACACCCAGGCTGTAGATGGGCTGGACCCAAAAGCCTCCAACAGAACTGATTCCTCTCGGGAGGGGTTTTGGGAAGACCATACACCTCTTTGGCAGAGGATTTCTAGGATGTCTCTCCAAAGGAGACATCATGATGGAGATCTTTAGGACCCCTCTCCTTCCTCGAAATCAGTATTAGTGGTGATAGATTCCTCTGGGAAATTGACTTGTCTCCTCTTGCACAGTCCCTTCCGAGGAACCTCCTCAGTGGGATGCTCCAGGGAGGCGTCGGAAGATATGTAGGGTTCCAAAGATGGAACAGTCTGGAGGATTCCTGGGGCAGGCTGTTGACGTGGTAGGTGAGAGGCCTTGGAGACAAATTCAGTAGAGACAAGGGGGTGGTTCCGCAGGGGTGAGAACCAACCGAAGGCGAAGGAAGCTGGATGCCAAAGAGCAGTCCCCCCCCCCCCCCAAGGGCCACCAGAGCAGACAACCCTTGGGGGCCCCCGAGCCGCCTGCACCAAAGCGGGAATTGGAACCGGCTGTCAAACGACAACGGTCCAAGGAGAAGTGACAACTCCAAAAACTTAAGAGCCAAAGTCATCCCCTGGAGCTAACATCCAGGTTACTGCTCAAGACACACTTGGGACCGACAATGTCAGCACCAACCACATCAGGGAGTTTGCTGGAGGTGAAGATCTGATCACTATTGGCTCAGACACCCCAGTTCCTGGGACCAATGGAACTGATGATTCCGAAAGCGCAGGTCAGATCAGAGAAGGAGCCATGGGGCAGGAAATGGGAACTGTCTCACAGATGCAGAGGGGGACTGTGCAGGCAATATCCTCATCTGAATCTGAGCTTCGAGAAACTGTCTAATTAACCTACCAACATCCTTATCCGTAAGGCTCCGAGAAGACCTGATGGAGGAAGAAGTGGAAGCAGGTCTAGATGTCCTTTTAGGGGAGGTCTCCCAGACCTGAGAGCTCTGAACCGAGACACTCTGCTGCAAGCTGGGAACTGAGGTCCGGGGTGGAAAGGCAACAGACTGAACAGAGGAAGACAGATCTAAACCCTTTGGTTCTGAGGATTTAGGTGCGTTTTTAGCAGGCTCCAATAGTGAGGAGGGAGACCAGTCAGGACATTTTTTTCTGTGCTACCGGGCCTCTTTTTGCTTCCTGGAGTGGGTTTGAGCCCTTGATGAAGAAGGAACTGAAGAGAAGGACGAAAGTGGAATTAACCCCTTGAGAATAAGTTTCTTGCTGCGATCCGCAAAAGCTTGTGGGTGAAAGCCCTCGCAAATGGAACAATGACTGCTTAAATGGGTAAGCCCTAGACAATAGATGCACTCCCTATGGGTATCATTCAAGGGGATCTTACAAACTGCAGGAAGTGTACTTCTTAAATATTAGCGGCTTGTCAGCCCAGTCCAGTTTAGAATTGGACATCACATAAGAAGATATACATATATATATTTTTTTTTAAGGAAAACATACGGAAGAAAAGAACAAGAGGAATTATGGCAGATCATAACAGACTGCAACTACGAGGATAATTAGAGAAAGAAGGATAGAACTTAAGGGAAAAAAATGCTTACTGTGAAATTTGCAATGAAAAAAAAGCTGAAGAACGCTAACAACCTTGCTGCTTGTACAACAAGCAGAAAACAAGATCTGAGGCATTCTGGGGGAAGGGGGCATTTTGGATAGAAAGGAGGAGCTTGACTTTCAAATCTCACTCTGCCAGCTGCAAAAGCTTGAGGTCTTCTACCAGCTCGAGGCCAACTCCATATCCCATGATGCACCCTGATCTTCCCTCAGATCTTGCTTGCTGCCAGCTGACTACCTAGTAGTATAAATATGCCACTCAGGGAGCTGGATAAGAGTCAATGCACCATATAAGGAAGGTGACTGACCTCAAGTAGACTGGATGGGGGTTGGAGGGTGGGACGCAAGAATGAAGGCGAGATGAACAACTCACATGGAACGTTATGTTGAGTACATAACTTCTTTATGTGAAGTTGTTCTATCTTGCCATTTATTCTTACTGATGGGTAGCGTCCCAAGCACCATCTTTCTTGGGTGGCTCATGGGAGAATATTCCTCATAACTGTGGAACCAAAGGAGGTCCTGTCCCTGGAGGCCTTGTCCACTTTGTAATGAGTGATAAAGGTATGAGGTCTTCACCAGGTAGCTGCTGCACAAATAGAATCTAATGGTAACCTTGCAGAAAAGGCTGAGGTTGAAACAGCTCTAGTAGAGTGGGCCTTTATTTTCGGTTGCAATGGAGCATTCTCTGAATTACAAATGAAAGAAATGCAATCTAATAGCCATCTTGACAAAGTTAATTTTGTCACTGAGGCATCCTTTTTTGACTTTGAAAAGGAAACAAAGAGCTGATTCATTGATCCGAATTGTTTCATTATATCTAGATAAAATCGGAGTTGTCTATGAACATCAAGTTTGTGCAGCATGTGTTCCATTTTATTTGTGCATTGAGGAAAGAAAACGGGCAACTCACTGGACTGGTTAAGATTAGTCTCTGAACAGACTTTTGGTAAAAAGAATGGATTAGTTCTGAGCAAACCTCTGTCATTATGGGAAAATAAGATAAGGAGGTTTGATGGTCAAGGCCTGCAAATCAGAAATCCTCTGAGCAGAAGTAATTGCTATCAAAAATATAGTCTTCCATGAAAGGAATTTCAAAGGACAGGATGAGGCTGGTTCGAAAGGAGGTAATATGATTCTGGAGAGAACAAAATTTACATTCTATGGCATGACTGGAGCTCTGACTGGTGGCCTCAAATGAATGGTACCTTTAAGAAAGGCTTTAGTGAGTTGATGTGACATAACAGAGTCTTGGAAGCCGAGATGAAAGTTTGAGATTGCTGCTAATTGAACTCTGATGGTAGCTGCAGTAGCTCCTTCGTTGAAAAGTTTAGACAGAAATTCCAATACAGATGGGATCGGAGCTAGAAAAGGATCATCATCCTTCTGAGATGCCCAAAAAGAAAATCTCTTCCATTTGCTACGATACAACTTTCTGGTGGATGATTTATGAGAGGATGTTATATGTTGGGCCTCATCCTGGCTACTGTGGGAATTGGAGCAGCCAAGCTGTCAGTCTGAGGGAACGAAGAGAAGGATGAAGAGCCCCCCGATGAATGGGTCAACAGATCTGGTACTGGTTCCAGGATCCAGGGTTCTTCCAAGGGATGAGGCTGGAGGAAGGAAAACCAAATTTGCCAAGGCCAGTAAGGGGCTATTAAGATCATGATCCTTCCCAGAAATTTTGCTTTCTGTAATACTTTGGGAATCAGAGGGGAGGGAGGGAAGGCATAAAGGAAACCCAGGGGCCAACGATACACCAGTGCATCCCTTGGGGTATCTCCTGGCGAGGGAATCAGGGCAAAATAGCTGCAGCATTTCGTGTTTGTTGGGGTTCCAAAGAGATCGCAGCAAGGCTGGCTCCACCTGCAGAATATCCATTCCGCTACTTGTTTCTTTAGGGACCACTCGTGAGGCATTAGAATTTCCCTGCTTAGCTTGTATGCTATCACATTGGATTTCCCGGGATGTACGTTGCTATCAGAAAGTGCTGGGTGGAGACTGCCCTCTGCCGTATTCTCATGGCTGCTCAACACAGGGGGGTAAGATTTGGTTCCTCCTAGTTTATGTACCAGACCACTGACATGTTGTCTGTCTGAACTGCAATTGTTCCCAGAGGTAGAGAGTCTTGAAAGGACTGCAACGCTAGAAGTACCACTCTCATCTCCAGAATATTTATATGCATGTGAGACCCGTGTTTCTTCAACATGCCTTGGGCTGTTCTTCCCTGATAATGCCCCCCCCCCAATCAAGAAAGCATCTGTGGTCACCCTGGCTATGGGACTGGGTAGAACAAATGGACGGCCCTGAGTTATATGTTGAGAGGTCAGCTACCACTTAAGATCCTTCTTGGACATATTTGTTATGATAATTTAGTGTGACACTGGAAGCTCCTGAAAGGACCATTGAGAGAATAGGAGCCATTGTAGAACTCGCATGTGCATTCTAGAGAGGGGAATGGCAATGATTGTTGCCGCCATCGATCCTAGCAATTTGAGTACCATTGAGACTGGGGCTGTTTTCCTTGGAAGCAGATCTATTTGTTTTTCGAAAGAGACAAATTCTTTCTGGAGGCAGACAATGTCATTGAAACTGTGTTTAGTTCTGATCTATAAAGACTGTCTGTTGCGACGGTGATAAGGCAGATTTTTCTGAGTTGATGGTAATCCCCAATTGATTGCAGAGACTTAAGGTTGTGTCCCTCACCTGAATGAGTTAATGCTTGGTGGTGGCAGTGAGGAGCCAGTCGTCTAGATATGGAAACACCTGGAATCCCAACCATCTCAGCTGAGCGGTGACTACTGCCATACATTTGGAGAACACTCTGGGGGCTGAAGTGAGACCAAAGGGCAGAGCACGAAACTGATAATGGCTGGCTCCCAGCCGGAAGCATAGATGATCCCTTGGATGGCCTGTCCATCTTTATGGGGTAGTACGCATCCTGAAGATCTAGAGAGCACATCCAATTGTCTTTCCCCAGAAAGGGAAGTACTGACTGGAGCATGACCATCCGGAACCTCATCTTTTTTACTGACTTTAGTCTGCTTAGGTCCAGAATAGGTCCTCCAGTCCCATTTTCTTTGGAACTAAAAAGAACCCCGAGTAAGTTCCAGATCCTCCCTGGTCTGTTGGAACTGCCTGGATGACTCTTTCTCCAGCAACCTTTGGAACTCTAAGGCTGCTTGGTCCCTATGACTGAGTGGAACGTCTAGGATTATCTTTACTGGGGGGAGGTGGGCGGGGGGGTGGAGTGGCAAAGGGAATTGAGTAACCTCTGGATATTATGCTTTGTACCCAGCTGTCTTTTACTTTTAGCTAGGTGTTAGGGTACAAAGAGGCGTCCCCCGACTGCCTCCAGAGATGAACAGACAGGCCTCCTTTCAGGAGCACTGATAGGGCTTCCCAAACAGCTGATCTAATTCGCCCTGGTTCAGTGGACCACCTATGCTGTGTGGGCGACATCTTCCATTATTACCCCCTCCTCTGCCTCTAGAGGGGCTTTCACCACGAATGTTCTGGAAAGATCCTTGAGATTTACGGAACCATATCTTTCCAACTCCCCTCCCTTTGGGGTAAGGTCTATCTGGGGTAGAAAAAAGTACTCAGACGGCAGACAAGGTCTTTCAGTCTTTTTCACTCCTGGTAAGCATTTCCTTTACCTTAGGTTCGAAAAGGGACGAACAGTCAAATGCGGTGTTAATGAAGGAAGACTTAAAGGGTTCCGCAAAGGAACATAAGCGCATCCATGAATGTATCCCGAGAGCGATTCCTGTACCCGCTGCTCTGCTCGTACCATCAGCTGCATATGATGACAGACGCATGGAGGAATTCACTATCGAATTGAGAGTGGAGAGCTAGGAAGTTACTTTGTCTGAAACCCCTGCAGCTACTGAACCCTGCAGGGTGTCTCCAAGCTCCTTCAGGAGATCCATTTGTAATCCAGTAAAATGTGTGAGGTAGTTCAGCGATCGAAGGACGAAGGCAGCTGAACTAAACATACGCTTCCCGTATCTGTCCATAATCCTGGATTCTCTATTAGGAGGATGAGCAGATGAAGTCTCTGATAATTCCTTCTTGGTGGCTGCTGCCACCACCATAGCATCAGCAGGTACTCCTTTAGTAAGGTAAGATCTATCTTGTGGGCTAGTAATAAACTTGTTAGGCCTCCTAGGTACAGTCTCTGTGTTGTCTGGGGACTCCCATGCCCTTTGAATGAGTAATTCAAGCAACTCATCAAAGGGTGGAGACACCCAAGAGGTGGAAGGTTGAGACCCAAAAGCCTTCAAGATAAAGTGCAGTTGTGTACACTTACCATAAATGTAGATGTTCGAGTGTATTCACTGTTGCAGTCATTACATTTGGGTTATCTGCTTGCAGGTAGCCCTCAGTCAGCCTGATTAACACAGTCTTAGGTCCTGCGTCAGTTGCTGTCCCTTCTTCCATGACGTCAGGTTGTCAGGGGTATAAAACATGTAGCCGACGTCATTACGTCAGTTTTTCTTTCCCCAGATGTCAGGTGCCCCCCTAATTGGAAGCAGATAAAAAAGTACAAAGATATACCTCCAACAAGAAAGCAAATACACCAAAAAGGCTTTTAAGCATAGTAAAGGAAAGTAGAGGTATAGTCAAAAGTTGTTAGGGGGCTGGAGGGAGGGTAACCAGGACTGCAACAGTGAATACACTCGAACATCTACATTTATGGTAAGTGTACACAACTGTACTATGTTCTTCGTGTTTCACTGATGCAGTCATTACATTTGGGTAGATTCCCAAAGCTATGGTTGGGGGAGGAATTTAGATAGCATTAGGGCCAGCTATAAGGCCCTGCAAGACTGCAGTGGCAAAGCCAGCTCTGGATTTAGAGAAAATTGGCAAATGATGATGCTTGGTGAAAGTATGTACAGAACTCCAGGTAGCATGTTCCTGGCAGGGACGTCTCTGAGAAAGGCTGTAGAGGTAGATGCAGCCCTGGTGGACTGAGGTCTGATCCCCTGGGTGATAGGTTTTCCATGGTGCTTATAGCAGAAATGAATGACATGGCTTATCCATTTAGAAATGGTTTGCTTTGAAATAGCCTTCCCCTCTGCCCCTGCAGCAAATGCTACCAGCAGTTGTTCAGATTTCCTTTGAGGTTTAGTCCCGTTCCAAGTAGAATCTAAGCTGTCTGTGCACATGTAAGGAATGCAGTATCCGGTCCCCTTGATTCTGTGGATTGGGAAAGAAGGTTGGCAAATGAATGGACTGATTAAGAGCCACACTGGATACCACCTTGGGCATGAAGGATGGATTGGTTCTGAGTGACACCCTGTCAGCATGAAAGATGATGAAAGGCTCCACTGCCACAAGGGCCTGCAATTCAGATACCCTTCTAGCTGAAGTGATTGATAAAAGGAAAGCTGTTTTCCAAGAAAGAAATTTTAAATCTGCAGTAGCAGCTGGCTCGAAAGGAGGTTGAGTGAGTTTCTCCAAGACAAAGTTAATGTCCCAGGTTGGGGTTGGAGCTCTCCTGGGTGGTCTCAAATTTTTGGCCCCTCTGAGGAACTGCTTGAGCAGTGGATGAGAAAAGAGGGGATGTTCTGTGTTATAATGAGCTGAAATGGCTGAGGCGTGGATTTTAATGGAGGAAAAAGACAGGCCCTTGTGAAGCATCTCAGTTAAGTATTGTAAAATCTGAGGTAAATTGGGCACTGCTGTGCTCATCCCTTGAGATTGGTTCCAGGCACAGAATCTTTCCCATTTTTCAGCATAAGATTTTCTAGTACTAGGCCTCCTTGCCTCTAAAATGATATCCATCACAGGTTTGCTGAGGGATGGTAAAAGAGAGGTTAAGTAATTAGCCAGGCTGCAAGGTTCAGTGTTAGAAGCTGAGGGTGCAGAATCTGGTTCTCCTGCTGAGACAGCAGGGAAGGAGTCTGAGGCAGGTGACATGGAGATAACAGTGACACACTGTGCAGGAGGGGGTACCAGTGTTGGCACGGCCAGTCTGGAGCAATCAAAATCATCCTTGGTTTGTCCCGTTTCATTTTTAGTAGTACTTTGGAGAGCAGAGGCAGAGGGGGGAAGGCATATGCTGATAGGTTTTTCCAGCTGAAGGACAGAGCATCCACTTTCCAGGCTTGTTTGTGGGGAGTCCTTGTGCAAAATTTGTCCAATAGGTAGTTCTAGGGAGAGGCAAACAGGTCTATATCTGGGCTCCCCCATTTGCTTGTCAACATGTTGAAAATCCTTGGTTCCAGTTTCCACTTGTGTGGGTCCAGGAGTATTCTGCTTAGTCCGTCTGCCAGTGTATTTAATTTTCCTGCAGGAATTGAGCTTGTAGGTGCACTTGGTAGCTCAAGGCTGTGTTCCATAATGCCATAGCTAGTCTGCAGAGGGGGTATGAATGTGTACCCCCCCTCCCCGCTTGTTTATGTACCACATAACAGTGGTGTTGTCAGTCTTTACCATTAGTTGTCCTGGAAGACTGTGGTCCTTGAAGGCTGCCAGAGCATTCTGTACAAAGTACAGTTTTGTACCTACCATAAATGTAGATGTTCGAGTGCTCATACAGCTGCAGTCATTACAGATGGGTTATCCTGCCGTCAGGCGGGTCCTCGGTCGGCCGAATTCCAAAGTCTAGGTCCAGCATCGGTTGTCGTCGCTTCTTCCCTGACGTCAGTGCAGCAGGGGTATAAAAGAGGCAGCCAACACCATTTTCTTCAGTTTTTCTTGCCCCAGATGTCACGTGCCCCCAGAAGGAAGGCAAAACATAATATTATGCAAACATGCAATGTAGATAAATCAAAAACAGTAGTTGCAAGCAAATACACCATAAAAGAATACCCCAAATAGGTTGTAAGATAAAGGTGTTTGTCATAAGGCCTGTCCTAATAGGGGATGGAGGGAGGGTAACCTGGACTGCAGCTGTATGAGCACTCTAACATCTACATTTATGGTAGGTACAAAACTGTACTATGTTCATCGTGCATACAGCTGCAGTCATTACAGATGGGTAGAATCCCAAAGCTAAGTAAGGGTGGTAGGTACTAAGTGGAACTAGGAGGGGCTAGGATGCCCTGCAAGACTGCTGTGGCAAAGCCCGCTCTAGATTTAGAGTATAGTGGAAGGTGGTAGTGCTTGGAGAAAGTGTGCACTGAACTCCAAGTAGCTGCTTCCAAAATGTCCTTGGTAGGGACCCCCCTGAGGAAAGATGCAGATGTAGCTGTAGCCCTGGTGGAGTGGGATCTGATGTATACAGGCACAGATTTTCCATGAAATGAAAAACAAAAGCGTATGCAGTGGGCTATCCATTTTGAAATTGTCTGTTTCAAAATTGCCTTTCCTTGAGCACCTGTAGCATAGGACACAAAGAGCTGCTCAGATTTCCTGAATGACTTTGTTCTGTCCAAGTAATAACAAAGTTGTCTGTGAAATGTCCAAGGAATGTAGTAGTCTCTCTCCTTTGTTCTGTGGATTTGGATAAAAGGTAGGTAAATGAATAGTTTGATTCAAAGCTACACTGGATACTACCTTTGGCATGAAGGTAGGGTTGGTTCGTAAGGAAACTCTGTCCTGATGGAAAATGATGAATGGTTGCACAGCCATGAGGGCCTGTAGCTCCGAAACCCTGCGTGCTGAGGTAATAGCCAGAAGGAAGGCTGTTTTCCACGACAAGTATTGTAGTTCTGTTGAAGAAGCCGGCTCAAAGGGAGGTAGGGTCAGCTTTTCCAATACGAAGTTGAGGTCCCAAGCTGGGACTGGTGGTTTCCGTGGGGGTTTTATATTTTTTGCCCCTCTGAGGAACTGCCTTAATAGAGGATGTGAGAATAAAGGAGGATCTGTATTGTATTGTGCAGAAATGGCTGAAGCGTGGATCTTGATGGAGGAGAAGGAAAGGCCACTGTTTAATATCTCAGGTAGGTACTGTAAAATCTGAGGTATATTTATTACCCAAGGATTCTGGCCCTTTTCCTGATTCCAGGAACAAAATCGTTTCCATTTGGCGGAGTAGGTTTTTCTAGTAGAGGGTCTTCTGGCCTCCAAGATGACATCCTGCACCTCCTTGGAGAGGAGAGTCTGTTGGTATTCTCCATGCAGCTAGATTTAAGGTTTTGAGCTGGCTGTGAAGGGTTTTGTAGTTGTGCTGGGACAAAAGAAGAGGAACTAGAGGTAGGATCCATGGGGGTGATTGTGACCGGCTCTTTAGGAGAGGATACCAGTGCTGTCATGGCCAGTCTGGAGCAATGAGAATCATTTGTGGCCTCTCTGCTCTGGCTTTTAATAGAACTTTGATCAGTAGAGGAAGAGGCGGGAAAGCATAGACTATCAATGTTGTCCAATTGAAGGAGAGTGCATCCACTTTCCAGGCCTGTGGATGATAGGTCCTTGAACAGAATTTTTCAACTGGTAATTTCTGTGGGTAGCAAATAGATCTATGTCTGGCTGTCCCCATGCCTGAGTTATCTTTGAAAAGACTTGAGGATGCAACTTCCATTCGTGTGGGTCTGTCATGTTTCTGCTTAAGTTGTCTGTCAGTGTGTTTTCCTTCCCTGGCAGAAATTGTGCCTGTAGTTGAATTTGTAATTCCAGAGCTGTGTTCCACAGGGTCATGGGTTTGCCTGCACAGGGGTATGAATGAGTTCCCCCCTGTTTGTTTATGTACCACATGACTGTGGTGTTGTCTGTCCTTATCAACAGCTGGCCTGGATGCAGTAGGTCCTTGAAGGTCATAAGAGCATTTTACACGGCTAGCATCTCCTTTTGGTTGATGTGTGGGTGCTTCTCTTTTTGGGACCATTTTCCCTGAATGCACTGATCTGCCATGTGTGCTCCCCAGGCGTAGTCTGAGGCGTCCGTTGTGATGATTTGAGTTGCTGGAGGTAAACAGAAAGGGAGACCTGCGTTTCTTTGGCATGCTTGAGCCCACCACAAACATTCCTTTTGAAGGCAGGGAAATTACAGTTTTGTACCTACCATAAATGTAGATGTCCGATAGGTATGCATCTGCAGTCATAACATATGGGTTGTCCTGCCTCAGGCAGCCCTTCGGTCGGCCGGATTCCAAAGTCTGGGTCTGGCCTAGGCTGGTGTCGCACGTTCCCCGACGTCAGAGCATCTGGGGTATAAAAGCATCAGCCGACGTCATTTTCCTCAGTTTTTCTTGCCCCAGATGCCAGGTGCCCTCTAGGAAGGCTAAATTTGGATGAATGCAATAGAATTCCAAACATTTGCAAAATTAGATATATATATATATATATATATATATACACACACACACACATGTATATACAAATAAATACACCATAATAGATTCCCCCAGCTAGCTAAAAGAGGGGTAAACACCCTAGGAATACCACAGAGGGGTAGGAGGGAGGGTAAACCTGACTGCAGATGCATACCTATCGGACATCTACATTTATGGTAGGTACAAAACTGTACTATGTCCTTCAAGGATGCATCTGCAGTCATATCATATGGGTAGAATACCATAGCCAATCTGGGGGAGGAGGTACTAAGAAAAAGATGGTGTAGTTAGGATCCCCTGCAGGACTGCAGTAGCAAAGCCTGCTCTGGATCTGGAGTATAAAGGTAGATTGTAATGTTTGGTAAATGTATGCACGGAGCTCCAAGTAGCAGCTTCTAAAATGTCCTTGGTAGCCACCCCTCGTAGGAAGGCTGTAGTGGTGGCCGTGGCCCTTGTGGAATGAGGCCTGATGTTTGCAGGAACTGACTTTCCATGAAAGGAGTAACAAAATCGAATGCAATTTCCTATCCATTTTGAAATTGTCTGTTTGGAAATTGCTTTTCCTTGCACCCCAGCAGTATGTGCTACAAGTAGTTGGTCAGTTTTTTCTGCTACTTTTAGTTCTGTCCAAGTAGTAGCGTAGTTGTCTGTGAATATCCAAGGTGTGCAGAAGTTTTTCCCCTCTATTCTGTGGATTTGGGAAGAATGTAGGCAAGTGAATAACTTGGTTCAAGGATACCCTAGATACCACCTTTGGCATAAAAGTAGGATTAGTTCTTAGTGCAACTCTGTCCTGATGGAAGATAAGAAATGGCTGTACTGCCATTAATGCTTGTAACTCAGATACTCTTCTTGCTGAAGTTATTGCCAGAAGGAATGCAGTTTTCCAAGACAGAAACTGAAGATCCGCTGTTGCTGCTGGTTCAAAGGGAGGAAGTGTTAGTTTCTCCAAAACAAAGTTGAGATCCCAAGCAGGTAAAGGGGGTTTTCTTGGAGGTTTGATATTTTTGATCCCTCTCAGAAATTGCTTGAGGAGAGGGTGTGAAAAGATAGGTGGAGCCACATTGTATTCTGCTGAAATTGCTGAGGCATGAATCTTAATGGAAGAATAGGAAAGGCTATTGTGGAACAGTTCTGCTAAGTATTCCAGAATATGTGTCATGCTTGCCACTGTCACATCTAAGCCTTTTGATGTGTTCCAAATGACAAATCTTTTCCATTTAGCTGAGTAGATCTTCCTTGTGGAAGGCCGGCGAGCTTCCATGATAATGTCCTTCACTCTCTGTGATAACACATTTTGTTTTGGATTGAAGGGATTTTCCAGGCAGTTAGCTGCAATGTTTTTAAGTTGGGATGCATGATCTTGAAATTGTTCTGCGTCAGAAGAAGAGGCCATAGGGGGAGAGGCCATGGTTTTGCCTGTGACATGCTTCTCAATAGTGGATACCAGTGTTGCCTTGGCCAGTCTGGAGCTATCAGAATCACCCTTGGCTGTTCCTCCCTGATCTTCAGTAGAACCTTGTACATTAAAGGGAGAGGTGGGAAGGCATATACTTTTAGAGCTTTCCAACTGAAAGAGAGAGAGTCCACCCTCCATGCTTGTGGGTGGTATGTCCTTGAGCAGAATGTCCTCAGTTGATGGTTGAGGGGGGAAGCGAACAGATCTATCTCCGGCGTTCCCCATGCCTTTGTTATGAGTTGAAAGATGTCTGGGTGCAGCATCCATTTGTGTGCATCCATGGTAGTTCTGCTTAAGATGTCTGCCAGTGTATTTTCCTTTCCTGGCACGAACTGGGACTGCAGTTGGATATTGAGTTTCAGGCTTAGCTCCCATAGATTCATAGCCAGCCGGCATAGAGGGTAGGAGTGATTGCCTCCCTGCTTGTTTATGTACCACATGACCGTGGTGTTGTCTGTCCTTATTAACAAGTGGCCTTGATGGAGGAAGGGTTTGAAAGCCTCGATTGCATGCATCACTGCCAGCATTTCCTTTTGGTTTATGTGCATGTGTAGCTGTCCTTGAGGCCATAGGCCTTGGATACATTTGCCCTCCATATGTGCTCCCCATCCTCGGTCTGAAGCGTCCGTGGTGATGGTTTGTTTTGTTTTTGGTTTGTTGAAAGGCAACCCTCTATGTTGGACTGGCAGGCCTGAGCCCACCACAGGAATTCCTTTTGAAGGCAAGGAATGATTGGTATCAAAGTTTCCAAACTGTGACTGTGCCGAGACCATGCACTCCTTAGATACCATTGCAATTTTCTCATATGCAGCCTGGCCTGTGGTATCAGAATTATGCAGGATGCCATGTAACCCAGGGCCTGCAGGATTTTCCTTGCAGTAAGCTGAGCTTGTCTTGTCAGATTCATGAAGTAATCCGGAAGTTGTTTTTGTTTTTCTTCTGTGAGAAAAGCCATTTGGGTCGTTGTGTCTAGATCCGCACCCAGAAAGGTTATCCTTTGGGATGGAACCAGTCTTGATTTTTGGATGTTGACTGTGCATCCCAATGCCTGTAGTAGGTGGATGGCATAGGCTAAGTCTTTTATCAAATTTACCTTGTTGTCCGCTTGTATAAGGCAGTCGTCCAGATAAGGGTAGGTTTGAATCTCCTGAAGTCTGCAGTGTGCAACTACTGATGCCAGGCATTTCGTGAATACTCTGGGCGCAGTAGATAAGCCAAAGGGCAATGCTGAGAATTGATAATGCTCTGATCCTGCAAGAAATCTGAGGTGTCTTCTGCAGTTTGGTCGAATAGGGACGTGCAGGTATGCCTCCTTGAGATCTAGAGTCACCGGCCAAGACTCCTTGCCCAACATGGGAAGAAGTTGCTGTAGGGTCAGCATCTTGAATTTTGGCACAATGAGGTAAGTATTCAGTGCGGACAGGTCGAGAATAGGCCTCCACTGATTTTCTTTCCTTGATACCAGGAATAGTTTGGAGTAAAATCCTTGGCCTTGCTCTGAAAGTGGTACCTTTTCTATAGCTTTCATTTGAAGCAAGTTGTTGATCTGCTTTAAAGCCTCTGCCCTCTGATTTGGTGGTAGGTTTGGCATTCCGTTTCTTTTTGGCAAAGTGTGGAAGTGGAACCCGTATCCTTTGTCTATTATTTGCAGTGTCCATGTGTCCCTTGTAATATAATGCCAATTTTCCGAGAATAAAGCAAGCTTTCCGCCCAAGGGTGCTTCCAGTTGAGCCCTGGTGGGCGGAATCAGAGTAAAGTCATTGAGCCTGTCCTGATGTAGTAGTTGTTGTTGCTGCTGTTGCACTACCTCTCTGGTTGGCAGGCTGCCACTGACGGCCTCTGTAAGAGCCCCTAGATTGGCCTCTGCCTCTGGGGCGTCTGTTCCTGCCTCTCTGGGCTCTGTCCGAGTCTGGAAAGGACCAATTCTTAGTAGGCCAGTTTCTGCTGAATCTCGGTGGTTGTACTTGTAGGAAATCCTTAACTGTTTGCACAGATTTTGCCTTTTCTTCATACTTTTTTAAGACCTCCTGAGCAGAGGAGCCAAATACATTTTGTTTCTCCATTGGAGCATCCAGGAGTTTAGCTTTAACATGGTCTGGCAAAGATTGTTCCTTCAGCCAGGCATGCCTACGAATAACTGCCCCAGTCATAGCTGACCTAAATGAAGCCTCCAATGCATCATAACCACACTTTAAGAAATGATTACTAACGTGTTGTGAGTTGTGTACCAAATCCTGAAGGGATTTACGGTCAAGGGGCTCAGGAGAAGAAAGCTTCTTGTTCAGTTCATCTAACAAATACTCTTGGTACTGTATCATATGAAATTGACAATTTAATGCCCTGACGGAAATAGTTGCAGAAGTATATACCTTCTTTCCCCATCTCTCTAAAGCTCTAGACTCTCTTTCAGAAGGTAGAGGATTTTTGGCAATGGCAGCCGCAACCCCTTTAGGGCCCACAGTAATAGTTTCTGGGTCTGCAGAATGGGCTTTATACAGATGGAAATGAGAATCCGGGACCCTGTAGTATCTATCAGGTTTGGCAGGGGCTGGGGGGAAGAGTATCAGGGGCTGTACTGACATCATTGTACACATCATCAATTACATTCAAAACAGGAGGTATAGCTAAGGGCCTATGCTGAGGCAAATGTAAAAAGGTCCTTAATCTTTTTCTGGAATCAGAGAAATCCTGACCTTGCCACTGAAAATGCTCTCTCATGGAGTGTAGAGTCTCACCAAAGGAAAACTCTTCAGGAGGGGAGGCCGAAGGGATAGATTCTTCTGCATCAGAATCCTCATAGGGCGAATAAGCCTCCTCCTGGTGGTCTGACAACTCAGAACCATCAGAGGACTCATCTGAAGACTGTGGGTCAGAAGGCTCAGTCCTGGGCCTTTTGTCTGGTGGAGGGTGAGAGGCCCTGTCCGGGTGAGGTTGTGAACCTCTAATTAAAGAAATAAGGTCCTCTGCAAGGCTGAGGATCTGAGAACTAGAGGAAGGCCTCTGGGATGTAGTTTTGGGAGGCAAAGCTTTAGAAAGTTTAGCAGCTTTAGCCATAGAAAAGGCCTTAATGGACATGGAAGCAGGGGGCCTAGCTGCCCCAAGTGCAGGAGTAGATATGTCCAAAGGTATGGTGTCGGACATATCCTGGGCACTGGTTTCGGTAGGTAGCTCGGTAGCCGACTCAGCCGGGGCCTCCCGGGCCGCGGTGGTCGGTTGAGTGGATTCGGATGAAGGAATCTCCGAGGACTCGGTTTCGGGACTTGCGGTAGGCCTAACTGTGGTTTCAGCCGAAACCGCGGGCCGCGAGAGTCGGTCCTTGTCCTTCCGTTTTTTTCACCAAATGTGATGTCGGAGTCTCCGACGGCATTTTATATACAAAACTAGCCCCAAAAAATTCTTCTGCAAACTCCGACCGACGTCTAAGAGTTCGTCGGTTGAAGGAAGCACAGGCTGAACTGGACGATACGTCGTGGTCTGGGCCTAAGCAAGGAAGGCAGTAGGAATGGAAATCCTTATGAGGTATTTGTTTCCCACAAGTAAAACAATTATTTACTTTATCTGACATCGACTGAGGCAAGAAAGAGTCCCCAACGGGGTACTTAGCTTTTTCGAAGTTTTCGGTAGCTGAAATCACTGGATCTGACCGACCGGCACTTGCGAACAGCTTCTGCTTCGGGCACCGCGTGGCAAGAAAGACTGAGGAAAATGGCGTTGGCTGATGCTTTTATACCCCAGACGCTCTGATGTCGGGGAAAGTGCGACATCAGCCGAGGCCAGACCCAGACTTTGGAATCCGGCCGACCGAAGGGCTGCCTGAGGCAGGACAACCCATATGTTATGACTGCAGATGCATCCTTGAAGGACATAGAGTGGTATAATTGTTTCCAAGCTGTGGCTGTGTTGAGACCATAAGTTTTTTAGGTACCATTGTAGTTTCCTCATATGCAGCTTTGCACATGGTATCAGTAGGATGCAAGATGCCATGAATCCCAAAGCCTGCAGGACTTTCCTTGCAGTTAGTCTGGTTAAAGTTGCCATTTTGTTGAAGTATTGAGACAGTTGCCCTTGTTTGTCTGGCTTGAGGTAGGCCATCTGGGTGGTTGTATTTAAGCTGGCACCCAGGAAAATTATCTGTTGAGAAGGTATTAGTTTTGATTTCTTTTTGTTCACTGTGTAACCCAGGTAGTTTAACAGTTTTATTACAAACGCCAGATGCTGCAATAGAATGTCCTTGCTGTCCGCTTGGATCAGGCAGTCGTCCAGATATGGGTAGATTTGTATTCCTTGTTGTCTGCAGAAGGCAATTACTGATGCCAGGCATTTCGTAAACACTCTGGGCGCAGTAGATAAGCCAAAGGGCAATGCAGAGAATTGGTAATGGGTTGAACCGGCAAGAAATCTGAAGTATCTTCTGCAATCTTGTCTGATAGGGACATGCAGGTATGCCTCCTTGAGGTCCAACGTTACCAGCCAAGACTCCTTGCCCAGCATGGGAAGAAGCCGCTGTAATGTGAGCATTTTGAATTTTGGTACCTGTAGATATGTGTTTAGGATGGATAGGTCTAAGATGGGTCTCCAATCTTTGTCCTTCCTTGGTACCAGAAATTGTCTGGAATAAAAACCTTGACCTTGTTCTTTTGCAGGTACCTCTTGAATTGCTTTCATATCCATGAGAGCGGAAATTTGTCTTTGTGCCTCTGCCCATTGATTTTGTGGCAGGTTTGGCAAGCATCTCATTTTTGGAAGGGTGTGAAAGTGGAACCTGTAGCCTCTGTCTATAATGTCAAGAATCCATTTGTCTTTGGTAACAATGTGCCAGTTTCTTGAAAATAATGCCAGTTTTCTGCCCAAAGGTGCTGCCATTATAGCTTTGTTTGGCAGGCATAGGGGGAAGTCATTGCGTCTGTTTTCTAAATGACTGTGGCCTATCTTCTCCACCTCTTGGGGTTGGTGCTTGCCACTGTCTAGCTCTGTAAGATCCTTGAGGTTGTCCTCTACCCCTTGGGCATCTGTATCTACCCCTTTGAGGTCTGTCCGTGGCTGGAAAGGACCAATTTTTTGAAGGCCAGTTTCTGCTGAAGCGTGGAGGTTACACCTGCAAGAAATCTTTAACTGTTTGCATAGATTTTGCTTTTTCCTCCATTTTCTTTAGTACCTCCTCAGCTTTAACACAGAACAATACATCTTTTTGAAGTGGTTCATCTAATAACTTTGCTTTGACATGATCTGGTAAGGTTTGCTCTTTGAGCCAAGCATGTCTACGTATGACAGACCCTGTGACAACAGCTCTACATGAGGCCTCTAAAGCATCAAAACCACACTGCAAGGTATGTTTACCCACTTGCTCTGCTCCATGCAACAAATCCTGCAACTCTTTCAAATCTGGTTGTTCTGTTTGTGTCATTTTGCTTTTCAGCTGGGATAACAAAAACTGTTGGTACTTTAACATATGAAATTGACAGTGTAATGCCCTCATGGTTAAAGTGGCTGATGTATACACCTTTTTCCCCCACCTTTCTAATGCTCTGGAATCTCTCTCTGAAGGTAAAGGGTTTTTAGCAGTAGAGGCCTTTATCCCCTTGGGACCCTGTGAAATTGTTTCTGGGTCAGCAGTATGGCTTTTATAAAGGAACTGGTGAGAATCAGGAACCCGGTAATACCGGTCTGGTTTAACAGGGGCTGGAGGTAAAGAATCTGGATTAAGACTGGCTTCTGCGTACACATCATCCAAAATATCTAAAACAGGAGGGATAGCCAGGGGCCTATGCTGGGGGGAGCAGTAGAAATTCCCTGAGCCTTTTCTTGGAATCTGAGTAATCTTGGCCTTCCCAGTGGAAGTGCTCCCTCAATGTATGCAGGGTTTCCCCAAAAGAGTAGTCCTCAGGGGGGGGGGGGGAGACTGAGGGGAACAGACTCCTCAGCAGAGTCTTCAAAAGGGGAATAGGCATAATCCTGGTCCTCAGAATGGTCTGAGGTAATAGAAGCCTGACCTGAGGAAGGGTAGTCTTCCTCCAATCTGGGTCTTTTGTCAGAGGGGGGTTGATAACCCCTGATGAGAGTTATCAAAACCTCAGCCATTTTAAGCATCTGTTTTTTAGGCATGGGGCTTTGAGAGGAGGTCTGAGGGCCCTGTTTTTTAGTTTTGATGGTAACTTTAGATTTAGTGAAGGCTTTAATAGAGAAGGTGGTAGGCCTGAAGACGCATTCAGAAATGGCAGGCCTCACTAAATTTTCGGTTTCCCCGCCAAGAGTGGCGTCGGTATCTGCAGTGAGAATGGAGACAGAGAAGCCTGCGACCTCGGGTACTGAAGACACTGGTAAAATAGTTTCATCGGTAGTCAGGGGCTGCGTAGGCGCCTCGCTGAGAACCGGTAGTTGGCCTAAGCGTGGTCTCAGTATGGACCTCGGATGTCGGTCCTTGTCTTTGCGTCTTTTTCCTAAAACTGGCGTTGGTTATCCGACGACATGATATAATTAAATTTTTTGTCAAAATAATGAAGGGCGAACTCCGCCCGGCGCTTAATAGTGCGCTTGTTGAACCTAGCACAAAAATGGCAGGCCGAGACGTCGTGGTCTGGCCCTAAGCAAGGTATACAGAAAGAGTGAAAATCCTTATGCGGTATTTGCTTCCCACAAGAAATGCAATTATTAACTTTGTCTGACATCGGTCTGAGGCAAGAAAAGTTTCCCCAATGGGGGTACTTAGCTTTAAAAAGACTTCGGCTGAAATACTGTTTGTAAATCTCAGGAGCTGGCCGACCGGCACTTGCGAACTGCTTCTGCTTCGGGTACCGCGCGGCAAGAAAGACAGAAGAAAATGGCGTTGGCTGCCTCTTTTATACCCCTGCCGCACTGACGTCAGGGAAGAAGCGACGACAACAGACGCCGGACCTAGACCTTGGAATTCAGCCGACCGAGGACCCGCCTGACGGCAGGATAACCCATCTGTAATGACTGCAGCTGTATGCACGATGAACATCTAACATTTCTTTTTGATTGATATGCAGGTGCATTTGACTTGGGTTCCATTTGCACTGAATACACTTTCCTGCCAGGTGAGCCCCCCCCCCCCCCCCCATGCATAGTCGGATGCGTCTGTTAGGGTTTGGGTGGTAGGGGGTGGTGTGAAAGGTAGTCCTTTGTTTTGGTGGCAGGCCTCTGCCCACCAAAGGAACTCTAAGCGTATGCAAGGTATGATAGGAATCATTGTTTCTAGGTCTTGAGAATGTTGACACCATAGGCTTTTTAGATACCACTGTAGTTTCCTCATATACAGTCTTGCATACGGAATTAGAAGAATGCAGAAGGTCATGAACTCCAAGGCTTGCAGTATTTGTCTTGCAGATAGCAGGGTTTTTGTGGCCACCTGTTTGAAGTAGGCTGTCAAATGAATTTGTTTTTCTGACGTGAAGTAAGCCATCTGGGAAGTTGTATTCAAGCTTGCTCTCAGGAATATAATTTGTTGACAGGGTACCAGGTGTGATTTCTTTTCGTTTACGGTGTACCCCAGACAAGTTAGAACCCTTTCTACAAAGGCCAGATGATTCTTAGACAATCGTCTGGGTATGGGTATATTTGAATATTTCTTTGCCTGCAAAATGCAATTAACTGGAGCTAGGCACTTTGTGAATACCCTGAGCGCATTAGATAAGCCAAAAGGCAATGCAGAGAACTGATAGTGCGTGTAGCCTGCTTTGAAGCGTAGGTATCTTCTGCAAGATTCCCTGATTGGGATGTGCAGGTATGCTTCTTTTAAATCTATTGCTGCCAACCAGGCATCTTTGCCTAGCATAGGAAGTAACTGGTGAAAAGTCAGCATCTTGAATTTTGGAATCTCCAAAAAGGTGTTTAGAGTAGACAGGTCCAGGATAGGACACCATGAATGGTCTTTTCTGGGTACCAGGAAAAGTCTTGCGTAGAAACCTTGTCCCTTTTCCACTTCTGGTACCAGTTGAATAGCCTCCATGCTTAAGAGAGAAAGTACTTGTTTTTGGGCCTCTGCCTACTGATTTAGGGGTATGTCCCAGCCACCCGCTTGGTGTTGGCAACGTGTGGAAGTGAAATCTGTATCCCTGGGACACTATATTTAAAACCCATTTGTCCTGGGTAATGAGTTCCCAATTCTTTGCATGAAGAGCAATCTTTCCCCCCAAAAAGGCAGTCAGTTGATAAGTGCTTGGAAATTTTAAAAGGAGGTCATTGAGACAGTTTACCATAGGGGGGGTCTTTTTATTCCCAGATTTGGAAGTGGAGGCCCCCACTGCTTAGTCCTGCGAGTCCTCTGGGACTGAAACCTGGGGTTTTTGCTGTGTCTGGGTTTGGCTTGAGAAGACCTGGAAGGGGCTGGAAAGGACCAATTCTGAGAGGGACACTGCCTACTAAATCTAGGAGGCTGAACTTGTAAAAAATCTTTCACAGTTTGCATAGATTTAGCTTTACCTTTCATCTTTTTAAGAACTTCCTCAGCCTTGTTGCCAAACAGGCAGTCCTGATTTAAAGAAGCATCCAACAATTTAGCTTTAACATGATCAGGAAAGATTGCTCCTTAAGCCAAGCATACCGTCTGAGCACAGACCCAGTAACAGCAGCCCTGCAAGATGCCTCTAATGAATCAAAAGCACATTGCAAAGTATGTTTTCCAACTTGTTCAGCAGAATGCATTAAATCCTGTAATTCTTTATTTTCCACACAGTCAGGAATCAACATAATTTTCTGTTTAAGCAGTCCAATAACATGTTGCTGATACTTTAACATATGAAACTGGCAGTTTAAAGCCCTAATGGCCAAGGTTGCAGAAGTGTAAACCTTCTTACCCCATCTATCCAGCGCCCTGGAGTCTCTATCAGAAAGGGTAGGATTTTTAGCAGTAGATGCCTTAATGCCTTTGAGCCCCCTGTGAAATAGTCTCTGGATCTGCAATAGGATTTTTAAAAAGGAACTTGTGGGACCTCAGGGACCCTGCATCATCTGTCAGGTTTTCTGGGAGCAGGAGGCAGGGTATCAGGGGCCAAACTAGATTCCGAAAAAGCAACAACAATGTGTAGTACAGGAGGAACAGCTAAAGGCCTATGCTGAGGTAGAAGGAAATCCCTAAGCCTCTTTTCTGAATCAGAAAAATCCTGGCTTCCCCAGTGCAAATGCTCCATTAGAGTATGTAAGGTTTCCCCAAAAGAAAAATCCTCAGGAGGGAAAGCAGAGGGAAAGTACAGTTTTGTACCTACCATAAATGTAGATGTCCGATAGGTATGCATCTGCAGTCATAACATATGGGTTGTCATGCCTCAGGCAGCCCTTCGGTCGGCCGGATTCCAAAGTCTGGGTCTGGCCTCAGCTGATGTCGCACTTCACCCGACGTCATAGCTCCTGGGGTATAAAGGCATCAGCCGACGCCATTTTCCTCAGTGTTTCTTGCCCCAGATGCCAGGTGCCCTCTAGGAAGGCTAAATTTGGATAAATGTAGAAAATTCCAAACAGTAGAAAGCAAAAAATATATATATATACATATATACATACAAACAAATACACCATAATAGATTCCCCGAGCTAGCTAAAAGAGGGGTAAGTACCCTAGGAATACCACAGAGGGGTAGGAGGGTGGGTAATCCTGACTGCAGATGCATACCTATCGGACATCTACATTTATGGTAGGTACAAAACTGTACTATGTCCTTCAAGGATGCATCTGCAGTCATAACATATGGGTAGAGTACCATAGCCAAACTGGGGGAGGAGGCACTAAGATAATGATGGTGTAGTTAAGATCCCTTGTAAAACAGCAGTTGCAAAACCTGCTCGGGATCTGGAGTATAAAGGAAGATTATAATGCTTGGCAAATGTATGCACGGAGCTCCAAGTAGCAGCTTCTAAAATGTCTTTGGTAGCCACTCCTCGTAGGAAAGCTGTAGTGGTGGCTGTAGCTCTTGTGGAGTGAGGCCTGATATTTTCAGGAGTTGTCTTTCCATGAAATGAGTAGCAGAATCGAATGCAATTTCCTATCCATTTTGAGATCGTCTGTTTTGAAATTGCTTTTCCTTGCACTCCTGCTGCATATGCTACCAAAAGCTGGTCAGTTTTTCTGCTGGCCTTAGTTCTGCCCAGATAGTAGCGCAGTTGTCTGTGTACATCCAAGGTGTGTAGTAGCTTTTCCCCCCGTTCTGTGGGTTGGGGAAGAATGTAGGTAAATGAATAGCTTGGTTCAAGGATACCCTGGATACCACCTTAGGCATAAAAGTAGGATTGGTTCTCAGAGACACTCTATCCTGGTGGAAGATAAGGAAAGGCTGCACTGCCATTAATGCCTGTAACTCAGATACCCTTCTTGCTGAAGTGATTGCTAGCAGGAAGGCAGTTTTCCAAGCTAAGAACTGTAAGTCTGCTGTTGCTGCTGGTTCAAAAGGTGGGAGTGTTAATTTCTCTAGCACAAAATTGAGATCCCATGCAGGCAGAGGTGGTTTCCTTGGAGGTTTTACATTTTTTGATCCCTCTCAAAAATTGTCTGAGGAGAGGATGAGAGAAGACAGGAGGATCCATGTTGTACTCTGCTGAAATTGCTGATGCATGAATCTTAATGGAAGAATAGGACAGGCCACTGTGGAACAGTTCTGCTAAGTATTCCAGGATGTGTGCTAGGTTTGCCAGTGTGACATTTTCTCCCTTTTCTGCACTCCAAATGAGGAATCTTTTCCATTTGGCTGAATATGTTTTCCTTGTGGAGGGTCTGCGAGCCTCCAGGATAATGTCATTAACCCTCTGAGATAAATCAGGTTGGTTCTGTTTTATGCAATTTTCCAAGCAGTTAGCTGCAGCGTTTTTAAGTTTGGATGCAGGGTCTTGTAGTTGTTCTGTGTTAGAAGTAAAGGACATAGAGGTAGAGGCCATGAGTGCGTCCGAGACATGCTTCTCAGTAGCGGGTACCAATGTTGCCTTGGCCAGTCTGGAGCTATCAGAATTACCTTTGGCTGTACCTGTCTGATGGTTGACTGGGGAGGCGAACAGGTCTATCTCTGGCATTCCCCATTTCTTTGTTATGGTTTTGAAGATATCTGGATGCAGCATCCATTCGTGAGCATCCGTGGTAGTTATGCTTAAGCTGTCTGCTAGTGAATTCTCTTTCCCTGGTACAAATCTGGCCTGCAGTTGGATGTTGAGATTCAGGCCCAAGTTCCACAGGTCCATTGCCATCTGGCATAGAGGGTATGAATGTGTGCCTCCCTGTTTGTTGATGTACCACATGACTGTGGTATTGTCCGTCCTTATCAGCAGGTGTCCTTGCTGAAGGAATAGTCTGAATGCCTCGACTGCATGCTTCACTGCCAGCATCTCCTTTAGATTTATGTGTAGATTCAGCTGGTCTTGGGACCATAGGCCTTGGATGCACTTGTCTTCCCATGTGTGCCCCCCAGCCTAGGTCTGAGGTGTCCGTGGTGATGGTCTGCCTTGGATGTGGTTTGTGGAAAGGCAATCCTCTGTTTATCTGACAGGCCTGAGCCCACCACAGGAATTCTTTTTTCAGGCATGGAATGATTGGTATCAGGGCTACTAGACTGTGTTTGTGTTGAGACCATACATTCCTTAGGTACCATTGTAACTTTCTCATATGCAGCCTGGCATGTGGGATCAATATTATGCAGGATGCCATGTAACCCAGGGCCTGCTGGACTTTCCTTGCAGTAAGCTGAGTTTGTCTTGTTAATGCCATGAAATAGACTGGTAGTTGCTTTTGTTTTTCTTCTGTGAGAAAAGCCATCTGAGTTACTGTGTCCAGTTCTGCACCCAAAAATGTTATCCTTTGGGATGGCACTAGTCTTGACTTTTGTATGTTGACTGTGCATCCCAAGGCTTGCAGCAGTTGTATGACATTGGCCAAATCCTTTATTAATTTTGTCTTGTTGTCCACTTGTATTAGGCAGTCGTCCAGGTATGGGTAGATTTGAATTCCCTGAAGTCTGCAATGAGCAATTACTGATGCCAGGCATTTCGTGAATACTCTGGGCGCAGTAGATAACCCAAAGGGCAATGCTGAGAATTGATAATGCTCTGATCCTGCAAGAAATCTGAGGTGTCTTCTGCAATCTGGTCGTATAGGGACGTGCAGGTATGCCTTCTTGAGATCTGGAGTCACCAGCCAAGACTCCTTGCCCAACATGGGAAGAAGTTGCTGTAGGGTCAGCATTTTGAATTTTGGAACAATGAGATATGTGTTCAGTGCGGACAAGTCGAGAATAGGCCTCCATTGATTTTCTTTTCTTGGTACAAGGAATATTCTGGAGTAAAATCCTTGGCCTTGTTCCATAGATGGTACCTTTTCTATTGCTCTCATCCTTAGTAAGCTGATGATTTGTTTTAGAGCCTCTGATTTCTGGCTTGGTGGAAGGTTTGGCATTCCTCTCTTTTTTGGTAGAGTGTGGAAGTGAAACCTGTAGCCCTTGTCTATTGTTTGTAAAGTCCATTTGTCTCCTGTAATGCAATGCCAGTTTTTTGAAAATAAAGCTAGCTTTCCGCCCAAGGGTGCTTCCAGTTGTTTCCTGGTAGGTGGAATCAGAGCCAAGTCATTGTGTCTGTCCTGTGGAAGTGGTTGCAGTCGCAGCTGTGGCGGCACTTCTCTGGTTGGCAGGTTGCCACTGACGACCCCTGTAGGCACCCCTTGATTTACCTCTGCCTCTTGGGCGTCTATTTCTGCCTCTCTGTGCACTAGAGGTGTCTGGAAAGGACCAATTCTTTGAAGGCCAATTTCTGCTGAACCTTGGAGGTTGGACCTGCAAAAAATCCTTGACAGTTTGGACAGATTTAGCTTTTTCTTCCACTTTCTTTAGAACCTCCTGTGCAGGGGAGCCAAATAAACTTTGTTTCTCCATAGGGGCATCTAGGAGTTTAGACTTAACATGGTCTGGCAAGGATTGTTCTTTTAGCCAGGCATGCCTTCGAATCACTGCTCCAGTCATAGCTGATCTAAATGAAGCCTCCAGTGCATCATAGCCACATTTCAAGAAATGATTACTGACCTGCTGAGAGTTGTGTACCAAATCCTGAAGGGACTTGCGGTCTAAAGGTTCAGGAGAGGCCAGCTTTTTATTCAGCTGATCTAACAAAAATTCCTGGTACTGTATCATGTGAAATTGACAGTTTAAAGCCCTGGCAGAAAGGGTAGCAGATGTATAAACCTTTTTACCCCATCTCTCTAATGCTCTAGATTCTCTTTCAGAGGGTAGGGGTTTTTTGGCAGAGGCAGCTGCAACACCTTTAGGGCCCTGAGAAATGGTTTCTGGGTCTGCGGCATGGGCCTTATACAAGTGGAAGTGAGAATCCGGGACCCTGTAGTATCTGTCAGGTTTGGCAGGGGCCGGGGGAAGAGAATCAGGGGCAGTACTGGCATCATTGTATGCATCATCAACAACTGATAGTACAGGTGGTATGGCTAAAGGCCTATGCTGTGGTAAGTGTAAAAAAGTCCTTAGCCTTTTCCTAGAATCAGAAAAATCCTGACCCTGCCATTGGAAGTGTTCCCTCATAGAGTGTAGGGTTTCCCCAAATGAAAATTCTTCTGGAGGAGAGGCAGAAGGAATGGAGTCTTCTGCATCAGAATCCTCATAAGGTGAGTATGGGCCTTCCTGATGGTCAGATAAATCTGAACCATCCGAGGAGTAGTCAGAGGAGAGAGGTTCAGGGGGTTCAGTCCTAGGCCTCTTTTCAGGAGGGGGTTGTGAGGCCCTGTCTGGGTGAGGTTGGGATCCCCTGATCAGAGAAATAAGGTCCTCAGCAAGGCTGAGAATCTGAGAACTTGAGGTAGGCCTGTGAGAGGGAGCTTTTGTGGGTAAGGCCTTGGAAAGTTTGGCTGCTTTAGCCCTGGAAAAGACCTTGATAGACATAGAAGCAGGGGGTCTAGCTGCCCCACGTGCAGGAGTAGAGATGTCCAACGGAATAGTGTCGGACAAATCTTGTGTGCCTGCTTCTTCAGTAGGAATTTCTGTAGCCGACTCAGCCATGGCCTGTGTGGCCTCGGTTGTCGGAGGCATGCTTTCGGCCGAAGGGAGAACCGAGGTCTCTGTTTCAGCCGAAACAGAGACACTCGCGGTAGGCCTAACCGTGGTTTCAGCCGAAACCGCAGGCCGCGAGTGTCAGTCCTTTTCCTTGCGTTTTTTAACTAAATGTGTAGTCGGAGTCTCCGACGGCATTTTATATGCAAAAGCGGAGCCAAAAAACTCTTCTGCAAACTCCGACCGACATCTAAGTGTCCGTCGGTTGAAGGAAGCACAGGCTAAACAAGCTGATACGTCGTGGTCTGGGCCTAAGCAAGGAAGGCAGTAAGAGTGGAAATCCTTATGAGGTATTTGTTTCCCACAAGTTAAACAATTATTTACTTTGTTTGACATCGGCTGAGGCAAGAAAGAGTCCCCAACGGGGTACTTCGCTTTTTTAGAAGTCTTCGGTAGTTGAAATCTCTGGATCTGACCGACCAGCACTTGCGAACAGCTTCTGCTTCGGGCACCGCACGGCAAGAAAGACTGAGGAAAATGGCGTTGGCTGATGCCTTTATACCCCAGGAGCTATGACGTCGGGTGAAGTGCGACATCAGCCGAGGCCAGACCCAGACTTTGGAATCCGGCCGACCGAAGGGCTGCCTGAGGCAGGACAACCCATATGTTATGACTGCAGATGCATCCTTGAAGGACATTGGAGTCCTTGGCATCAGAATCTTCATAAGTAGATAAGGGCAAATCCAGATCATCAAAAGAATCAGAAAACAGAATCATGATCAGAAGACTCAATCAACTTCAGTCCTAGGCCTCTTAGAAGGGGGGGGGGGGTTGGCTACCCCTGATTAGAGTTATTAGATCTTCAGACATTCTTATCATTTGTTTTTTAGGCATTGAGGCCTGAGCGTCGTTTTTATAGGCATGGCTCGAGATTTAGGCCTAAGTAAAGAAGGAGGTGTCAGTTTATTATTGAAGTCCGTAGGCTTGAATAAACCCTCAGAAGCCGGTGCCTGCACAGCGACTCCGGACCCATCCAAGGTAGAGACATCCACAGGTTCCATAGTTGAAGCATCTCGCAGCATACCAGACTCCGAATGGGTCTCAGTAGATGCCTGTGAATCAGAAGTAGCGGGTATCAGGGGCTGCGAAAGCGCCTCACTGAGTACCAGTGAACTGGCGACTGGCTTAGGACAATTGTCATCGGCAGTTTTGGACCTAGGCGGCATGTCTCTGTCTTTATCTTTGCGATTTTTCGGAATCCCGGTAGTCTGATGGCTAACCGACATTTCTGGATAATTAAACCGAGAACCGAAATATTTAGAGGTGAAAATATACAGATGACGGATAGTGCGCTGATTAAATAAAGCACAAAACCGACAGCAAGGTATGTCATGGTCAGAGCCTAGGCAAGGAATACAGTACGAATGAAAATCTTTATGAGGTATTTACTTTCCACAAGTAATGCAATTATTAACTTTTACTGACATCGGTAAGGAGCAAGAAATGTTTCCCCAATGGGGTACTTAGCTTTAGTTGAAGACTTCGGTTCTGAAACACGAAAACAAAAATTTCAGGAGTCAGCTGACCGACCCTTGTGAACCGCTTCTGCTTCGGGCACCACACGGCAAGAAAGACTGATGTAATGGCGTTGGCTGCATGTTTTATACCCCTGACGACCTGACGTCATGGAAGAAGGGACAACAACAGTCGCAGGACCCAAGACTTTGTTAATCAGGCCGACTGAGGGCTACCTGCAAGCAGATAACCCAAATGTAATGACTGCAACAGTGAAACACTAAGAACATCTGACTCATCAGAAAGGTTAAGGGACTTCCAGCCACTCCTCTGTTTAAGAATTTCTAAGATATCTGCAAATGAGACTACATCTGAGGGGGACCGTGGGGACCCTTCTAACTCATCCAAGTCAGTATCCGAAGTGACTGACTCCTGTGGGTAGTCCTGATGCTTCCTCTTGCAAAGTCTCTTCCTAGGCACTTCTTCGGTGGGGGCTTCTGGACAGGTCGCGGAAGAACATGGCTCACCCAATGGGGCTTCCAGAAGCTCAGGATCTCTACTCTTCAATGGAGCATGTGATGAAGAGGAAGACACTGATGCTTTCAGGGAGGGAGCTGCTCAAAATGATGGAGTGGTCGTCGGGGTGGACAAAGCCCTCCTCTTCACCTTGAAGGCCCCCTGGCCCTGACAAGAAAAATCCCTTGGATCCGATGGAAACCATCTGCGCCAGTACGGAGGGCTCCGTGCCAGAGGTCGGGGCCAAATTCACACGAGCCGAAGCTCCGAGAGGTAAATTCGGCACTGACAAGTCGGTCCTACAATCCTCCCCTGACCAGACCAGTGAGTGTCGTCCCCAAGATCCTTCGGTCGGCGCCTAGGGGCCCCCATCAGGACAGTCAGGGCCAAAAAACCTACAGTAGGTGTCGGACTCGACGGGTCCACAATAATCAGTTCTGCACTCTCCAGCTCTGAAACTTCCATGCAGATCGGAGGAGGAACAGATGATGTTAAGAGGAACTGAGGTTGGCTCCGAAGCCCCCGCGGTCGGTGCCAATAAAATTTTTGCCAGCACCCGTATCTGTAGAAGCTTCTTCACCACGCGGTCCACATCCAAATCAGACAGTCTACTTGAGGCCCGAGAAGAATGTGACGAAGCCACCGATTGTAGTATGGGAGACTTCAAAGTAGGAGACAGCACTCCAAGGTCGGGGACCAGCTACTGACCATAACAACAGTCGGTTCCAAAGGCTGTGAAACAGATGTCGAAGCTTTACAAGAAGTTGATTTCGAGGTAGATGGACTTTTTGTTGGTTCCGATGTCATTTTGGAGTGCTTGTCTGACTTATCCAGCGACTCTTGAAAAGAGGACTTCAGCAGGCCCTAATCCATAAGTTTTCTTTTTCCTCTCATGTAGCACTCTGGAGCTAAAGGAGTGGCATATAGCACAGCTTTCCTGCAGGTGTACCTCACCCAGTCAGTAGACACATTCAGAATGTCCATCAGTTACAGACATCTTTTCCCCACATCTTGGGCATTTTTTGAAGCCAGACTTGGCTTTTTCCTTGTCTTGCTGAGACATATTTCCAAAGGCAAATACTAACTAGTAGTAAACACAGTAACAATGCCCTATAAAAAAGAGGGCTCCAACAATAATATGCACAAACTAAAGAACTAGTACAGCCTTGAGAAAAGAAAGGCTCTAAAAAATTTAGCTAATAATGCAAATATTTATGTGCCCTGTATAAAAAGAAGGGCTGTAATTTAACAAATAACACACACTACACACAAGGAATACTATATATAAGACTAGAAGGCCTTAAAAAACGGCCACTAACGTCTAATTATAATATTAGAAAGACAACCAAGTGCCCTGTGAAAAAGAAGGGCTATAATCTAGTTTAAACACACTGTCTATACGAAATCTGAGATAAAGAGAACGGAAGGCCTAAAAACACGGCTGCTAATTAGAAATACCACTAAGTGCCCTGTGAAAAAGAAGCGCAATACTCTAATATAAACGCACTATATATAATATTCAAAGAAAGAAAACAAGGGCCTAAAAACACGGCCACTAATTTCTCAGTAATTAAGCTAACCGAGATGGGGAGAGAAGAAGGCCTGAAAAAACAGTCCTAATAACTAACTATATATCTCAATAATCTAATAGACTAAACACACTATCTAAATGACTAAATAAGCAACTGCACTATTTTAACAGCTATAATATTGAGAAAAAATAGTTATTCACTGGCCAGAGCTGGTGAACGTCCAATCAGCAGCAAACGAGATCTGGGGGAAGATCAGGGTGCATCATGGGATAGGGAGTTGGCCTCAAGCTGGTTGAAGACCTCTAACTTTTGCAGTTGGCTGAGTCAGAGCCAAGAATTGGCTCCGAACCCATCAGTAAGAATGGACGGCGAGATAGAACAACTTCACATGAATCAGCAGAATGTAAAGGCTGTTTTTTTCTATGCTGCCCAAAATATATGGTGTAAGTTACAAAACCTGGTATTGTCAGTAGAAGCTTGAAGAAAGCAGCTGTAACCCTTACCTGATTAGATGGATGAGGAAAGTACAGTTGTGTACACTTACCATAAATGTAGATGTTCGAGTGTATTCACTGTTGCAGTCATTACATCTGGGTAATCTGCTGGCAGATTGCCCTCAGTAGGCCAGAATATCAAAGTCTTGGGTCCTGCGTCAGTTGCTGTCTCCTTTCTCCATGATGTCAGGGGTAATGGGGAGCAGAAATATATATGTAGATATATATATATATATATATATATATATATATATATATATATATATATAAACTATAAATACGTGCAATTGTCACAACATAAACTTTACCTTCATCTAAAAGCAAATACACCACAAAGGCTGTAGTGTACAGTGAGGAAAGAAAAGCTGTAGAATAAAGGGGGATGGCGGGTGGGTAACCCAGACTGCAACAGTGAATACACTCAAACATCTACATTTATGGTAAGTGTACACAACTGTACTATGTTCTTCGTGTTTCACTGTTGCAGTCATTACATTTGGGTAGAATCCCAAAGCTATGGATTGGATGCTGGAACTAAACAGCATCAGGAGAGGCTATAAAGCCCTGCAGAACTGCAGTGGCAAAGCCTGCCCTGGACTTAGAGAGGCAAATGATAATGCTTTGTAAAAGTATGAACAGAACTCCAAGTAGCAGCTTCTAGAACGTCTTTGGCTGGTACCCCTCTGAGAAAAGCTGCTGATGTAGATGCAGCCCTGGTGGAATGTGACCTAATGCCCTTGGGCACCGGTTTACCATGATGCAAATAGCAGAAACGAATGCAGTGGCTTATCCACTTTGAAATAGTCTGCTTTGAAATAGCCTTTCCCTCTGATCCTGTAGCAAATGTCACCAGTAGCTGCTCAGACTTTCTTAGAGATTTGGTCCTGTTCAAGTAGAATCTTAGTTGTCTGTGCACGTCCAAGGAATGCAGAATCCGCTCCCCCTTGTTCTGCGGATTTGAGTAAAAAGTTGGCAGGTGAGTAGTTTGGTTAAGAGCCACACTGGATACCACCTTAGGCATAAAGGAAAGATTGGTCCTGAGGGACACCCTGTCTGGGTAGAATATAATAAAAGGCTCCACAGCCACGAGGGCCTGTAGCTCTGAAACCCTTCTTGCTGAAGTGATTGCCAGAAGTAAAGCTGTTTTCCAGGATAAAAACGTTATATCTGCAGTAGCAGCTGGTTCAAATGGGGGCAGGGTGAGCTTTTCCAACACAAAATTGAGGTCCCATTCAGGAACTGGTGATCTTCTGGGAGGCCTTAAATTTTTGGCCCCTCCAAGATACTGTTTTAGCAAAGGATGTGAAAAGATCGGTGGATCTGTGTTGTAATGAGCCGAGATGGCAGAGGCATGGATTTTTATTGATGAAAAAAATAGGCCCTTGTCAAGCATCTCAGTCGAGTATTGTAAAATCTGAGGAATATCTGGCTTTGCTCTGTCAGTTCCTTGTGCTTGGTTCCAAGCACAGAATCTCTTCCATTTATTAGCATAAGATTTTCTAGTACTAGGCCTTCTGGCTTCCAAAATGACATCCATCACAGATTTACTGAGAGGTGTTGTTTGAACTACATGATCAGCCATGCTGCCAGGTTCAGAGTTTGGAGCTGTTTGTGCAGGATTTGACTATTCTGCTGAGACAGTAAAGGAGGTATTTGAGGCAAGTACCAAGGAGGGAGAGACATATTCCTCAGGATTGAGTACCAGTGTTGGCGAGGCCAGTCCAGGGCAATTAGAATCATTTTTGGCTTTTCTTGTCTGATCTTTAGTAGGACCTTGGGAAGAAGAGGCAGAGTAGGAAAGGCGTAGACCGATAGGTCTTCCCAACTGAAGGATAGGGCATCCACTTTCCATGCTTGTCTGTGATAAGTCCTTGTGCAGAGTTTGTCCAGTTGATAATTCTGGGGAGAGGCAGACAGATCTATATCCGGACTCCCCCATTTCGTTGTCATGCTGTTGTGGATCCAGTTTCCACTCGTGAGGGTCCATAAGGTTTCTGCTTAGGTCATCTGCTAGTGTATTTTGTTTTTCTGGCAGGAATTGAGCTTGAAGATGTACTTGGTAAGTCAAGGCTGTGTCCCACAATGCCATGCCTTGTCTGCAAAGGGGGTAAGAGTGTGTGCCCCCCTGCTTGTTTATGTACCACATAACCGTGGTGTTGTCTGTCTTTATCAGTAGTTGTCCTGGACGAAGCAAGTCCCTGAAGGCTGTCAGGGCATTCTGAACAGCTAACATCTCTTTCTGGTTGATATACAGATGCATTTGTTTTGGGCTCCATATGCCCTGAATGCATCTCCCCGCCAGGTGGGCCCCCCCAAGCATAGTCTGATGCGTCTGTAGTTAGGATTCGGTTGGCAGGAGGTAAAGTGAAAGATAGTCCCATGTTCTGGTGACATGTCTCTGCCCACCAAAGAAACTCCTGTTGTAGGCAGGGAATGACAGGATTCATTGTTTCTAGACTGTGACAATGTTGACTTCATAAACTTTTTAGGTACCACTGTAGTTTCCTCATAAGCAGTCTTGCACATGGAATCAGTAGAATGCAGGATGCCATGAACCCCAAAGCCTGCAGAACTTGCCTTGCAGATAACTGGGTTTTTGTTGCCATCTGTTTGAAGTAAATAGTCAGTTGCCTTTGTTTGTCTGGCGCAATGTAAGCCATCTGGGCAGTTGTATTCAAGCTTGCACCCAGGAATGTTATCTTTTGAGAGGGAACCAGTTGGGATTTCTTTTCATTTACTGTGTACTCTAGGCATGTTAAAAGCCTTTTCACAAACGCCAGATGTTGAAGAAGAATGTCCTTGCTTTCTGCTTGAATGAGACAGTCAAGTAAGGATAGATTTGTATACTTCTTTGTCTGCAAAATGCAATTACTTGTGCCAGGCACTTTGTAAAGACCCTGGGCGCAGTAGACAAGCCAAAGGGCAGTGCAGAGAATTGGTAATGCATAAAACCAGCCTTGAAGCGGAGGTATCTTCTGCACAATTCCCTTATTGGGATATGCAGGTATGCCTCAAGTCTAGAGTCACTAGCCAAGCATTCTTGCCCAGCATGGGCAGAAGCTGCAGCAAAGTTAGCATTTTGAATTTTTGGTATGTCCAAGAATGTGTTCAAAATTGATAAATCCAGTATTGGGTGCCAGGCATTGTCTTTTCTGGCTACCAAGAACAGTCTTGAGCAAAACCTTTGTCCTTTTTCCTGTTCTAGAACTGGCTGAATAGCCCCCATATCCATGAGGGACGTAACTTGTTTCTGTGCCTCTGCCCACTGATTTTGTGGCAGATCTGGCCAACTGTTTGGAATTGGCAGAGTGTGGAAATTAAATCTGTATCCCTGGGATACTATGTTTAATACTCACTTGTCCTGGGTTATTAACTGCCAATTTTGAGCATGAAGTGCTAGTTTTCTCCCTAAGGGGGCTGCCAAAAGATACGTGCTTGGTGATGGCAGAGGGAAGTCATTGAGACTGTTTACTGTAGGGTTGCGCTTTATTTCCTCCAGATTTGGAGGTAGAGGCACCCCATTGCTTTGACCTGTAAGAATCCTGTGATTGGTATCTAGAGCCCTTTGAGCACCTGGATTTGTCCCATGAAGCTCTGTCGGACACAGGAAAGGACACATTTTTTTGTAGGCCAGTGTCTACTGAATCTTGGTGGCTGCACTTGTAAAATGTCTTTTACAGTTTGCATAGACTTAGCTTTGTCTTCCATTTTCTTTAAAACCTCTTCTGCCTTATTACCAAACAGGGTATCATGCTGTAAAGGTGCATCCAACAATTTAGCTTTAACATGAGCAGGCAAATTTTGCTCCTTTAGCCAGGCATACCTTCTAATCATAGACCCAATAACTGCGGCCCTGTAGGAGGCTCCCAAGGAATCAAAGCCACATTGCAAAGTATGCTTTCCAACTTGTTCTGCTGCATGCAATAATTCCTGTAATTCTTTATTTTCCACACATTCAGAAATCAACATAATTTTCTGTTTCAATAATCCCATAACATGCTGTTGATATTTAAGCATATGAAACTGGCAGTTTAAGGCCCTAATTACCAAGGTTGCAGACGTATAAACCTTCTTTCCCCATCTATCCAGCACCCTGGAATCTCTATCAGAGGGGGTAGGATTCTTAGCTGTTGAGGCCTTTACACCTTTGGGACTCTGTGAGATAGTTTCAGGGTCAGCAACAGGGTTTTTGAATAAAAATTTGTGAGAGTCAGGAACCCTGTAATATCAGTCCGGCTTGCTAGGAGCCGGAGGTAAGGAATCTGGAGTCATGCTTGATTCCGAAAACATATCAACAATGTCTATTACAGGAGGTATGGCTAAAGGCCTATGCTGAGGGAGAAGAAGGAAATCCTTAAGCCTCTTTTTTGAGGCTGAGAAATCTTGACTCTCCCAATGAAACTGTTCCCTCTAAGTATGCAAGGTTTCTCCAAAGGAATAATCTTCTGGAGGAGATGCAGATGGGATGGATTCCTCTGCATCTGAATCCTCTTAGGGTGGTATAGACAATTCCTGATCAGAAGAGGAATCAGAAGAAATAGAAACCTGATCTGAAGATTCATAATCAGTGTCTTGCCTAGGCCTCTTATCGGGGGGGGGGGGGGTTAGGAACCCCTGATCAAGGTAATTAGGTCTTCAGCCATTTTGATCACCTGCTTTTTGGGCATAGAGGCCTGAGCACTTGGCTCATGCATCGTTTTTTTAGCCTTAGAAGTTGCTTTTGTCTTTGTTTTTGAAGCTGGCGTCGGTTTTATATAGAAATGCTGAGGCCTGAAGACACCCTCAGAAGCCGGTGCCTGCTCAGTGGCTCCAGACCCATCCGAGGGAGAGACATCCGCGGGTACAATACTTTGAGAATCTCACGGCGTGCCAGACTCTACATGGGTCTCGGTAGAGACCTACGACTCGAAAGTAGCGGGTATCAGGGGTTGCGAAAGCGCCTGAGTACCGGCGACTGGCTTAGGAGAAGCTTCTTCATCGGTTTTGGACCGCGAAGGTCTGGCTCTGTCCTTTTCTTTGCGTTTTTTGTGAACTCCAGTAGTCCGATTGCTATCCGACGACATTTCAGGGTAGTTAAATCTGTTTCCAAAATATTTTGAAGCAAAGATATACCCACACTTAATAGTGCGTTGGTTAAATATGGCACAAAACCGACAGCAAGGCACGTTATGATCTGGGCCTAGGCAAGGAATACAGTACAAATGGAAATCCTTCAGGTATTTGCTTCCCACAAGTAATGCAATTATTAACTTTTACTGACATCAGTATGGAGCAAGAAAAAGTTTCCCCAACAGGGTACTTAGCTTGAATTGAAGACTTCAGTTCTGAAACTTGAATTCGAAATTCCGAAATTGCCGACCAGCACTTGTGAACTGCTTCTGCTTCGGGCACCGTGCAGCAAGAAAGACTAAAGAAATGGTGTTGGCTGCCTGTTTTATACCCCTGATGGCCTGACGTCATGGAGGAGGAGACAGCAACCGACGCAGGACCCAAGACTTTTATATTCAGGCCGACTGAGGGCAACCTGCCAGCAGATTACCCAAATGTAATGACTGCAACAGTGAAACACGAAGAACATCTGGTTATATGGGAGAACATCTGAAGTTCATATAGGTAATGTCAAATCAGATCAATATAGCCCACTTTGTGGAACACATCCGGAGTCAATCTGGGATCCATTTTACTTTATGCATTTTCATCCACTAGGCCAATTAGTGATAAGTGCTGGGTGTGTACATTTGCAGTTGATTACAAATCTAAAAGATCAGGAAGTACTCAAAAGTTATGTTGACGAACTAAAGAAATATGCAGATGATATGAAATTTAACTAAGGAATATACAGTACTTTGCTTATGAAAGGATAATAAACTATATCCATATGGTGCCAGTAACAAACTGGTCTCCACAAATACAAAATATAAAGATGGGATTGTTATAAGCAGTGATCTGAGGTTTGAAATGCATACTATGTCACAAGTCAAAAAAAATATGGAATAATTAAGATACTATTAAATGCAGTTAGTCTAAAACTAGTTTAATACTTATATGAAAATGATTTCTGCAGCTGCAGTCTTGGTGATATCAAAGAGATGGAAAAAGTACAAAGGCATTCTAGTAAAATTTCAAAAATGTGAAGTCAAACCTAAAATGTCGAACGTGTATTCAGTCCACTACCATTTACAGAGAGGAGACTTATTTTGGGTATACAAATGTTTACATAATGAACACTTAGAGAAGTAACTATGTGTATCTTGTTTGTAGCACAAGAAATTTTGACTAGAAAGAACATGACAAGTGGTACAAACTAACTACAGGGTTGGAAATGTTGGAATAAATTATCTCTGAAAATAAGACAATCAGAATGTTTATCAGCACTGTAGAAGATGACTGACTTAGGGAACTTGTCTTTTGAACTGTTACTTCATAGAAGTTAGCTAGACATGATCTTTTATGAAGACCATTAATTGATCCAAATACTGAAATCTTTGGTCTCTACAATCTCCCTGGCATGCTGCCACCAGTCATACATTTGGTGAGCGCCCAACAGGCAGAGGTAAGATCAGACATCAGGGTTCAGAATTAAAATTCACAGACTCCTATCTAAAAGGAACACCTTCTTGACTCCTTAGCTACTTTAATAAAATTCATTTAGGTTGTTTAGTTCTTCTAATGGCTTGGGGTACTCAGATTTCTTAGGAGCCACAAACAATACTGAACAGTTTCAGGACCTTTTCGCATTTGGTGAAACCTCTTGTATGACTCATTCTGTTAGAAGGTTATACGACTCTTACCTTATTGCCTTCTTTTAATATGCTACCACATTCAGAAGAGAGGGTTGAATGGAGACAGGAAGAAATACCATTTTGCAGCCTCTGGTAATAATGTCCCATATCCACTGCATGATACTATGCGCCATTTCAATTTTCAAAGTTTTTTCCTTGTGCAGTTGGGACCAGTACCTTCTTCAGTTCCTGTTCACCTGCCCCTGACTACATCATTTAGAAGCTGGAATTCTTAGCAGAGTCAGAGCTAATGTAACCCCTTCTGGAGGGGCCACAGAACCAGCAGCAGCACACAGGACTTGCCTGACTGTCTCCCCTCAGGGCTGCTGCTAGCTCTGTGGTCCCTCCAGAAAGTACAGTTGTGTACGCTTACCATAAATGTAGATGTTAAAGTGTATTCACTGTTGCAGTCATTACATTTGGGCAATCTGCTGGCAGGTTGCCCTCAGTTGGACTGATTAACAAAGTCTTGGGTCCTGCATCGGTTGCTGTCCCTTCTTCCATGACATCAGGGGTATAACACATGTAGCAGTCGCCAATACATCAGTTATTCTTGCCCCAGATGTCAGGTACCCCCCAAATTGGGAGCAATATATATCATTTAAAACACAAAAACTATACCTCAAAACAAAAGCAAATACACCAAAAAGGCTTTTAAGCATAGTAAAAGAAAGGAGAGGTACAGTAAGAGAACAAACAGGGGGCTGGAGGGTGGGTAACCAGGACTGCAACAGTGAATACACTGGAACATCTACATTTTTTAAGTGTACACAACTGTACTGTGTTCTTCATGTTTCACTGTTGCAGTCATTACATTTGGGTAGAATCCCAAAGCTATGATTGGGAGGATGGATTTATACAGCATTAGGAGCAGCTATAAGGCCCTGCAGGACAGCAGTGGTAAAGCCAGCTCTGGATTTAGAGAAGAGAGGTAAATGGTAATGTTTGGTGAACGTATGAACTGAGCTCCAGGTAGCAGCTACTAGAATGTCTCTGGTAGGAACCCCTCTGAGAAAGGCTGCAGAAGTAGATGCAGCCCTGGTGGAAAGAGATCTGACCCCCTTGGGGATAGGTTTACCATGGTGCATATAGCAGAAACTAATACAATGGCTTATCCATTTGGAAATGGTCTGCTTTGAAATAGGCTTTCCCTCTGTCCCTGCAGCAAATGCCACCACTAATTGTTCAGATTTCCTTAGAGACTTTGTCCTGTTTAAGTAGAAGTTGTCTGTGTACATCCAATGAATGCAGAATCCACTCACCCTTGTTCTGTGGATTTGGGAAGAAGGTTGGCAGATGAATGGTCTGATTAAGAGCCAGACTGGATACCACCTTAAGCATGAAAGATGGATTGGTCCTGAGAGCCACCCTGTCTGGATGAAAAATAATGAAAGGCTCCACTGCCGTAAGAGCCTGTAATTCTGAAATCCTTCTAGCTGAAGTGACTGCTAACAGGAAAGATGTTTTCCAGGAGAGAAATTTTAGGTCCGCAGTAGCAGCTGGCTCAAAAGGAGGGAGAGTGAGTTTTTTCCAAAACAAAATTGAGGTCCCATGCAGAAGATGGCACTCTCCTGGGAGGGCTTAAATTTTTGGCCCCTCTGAAATACTGCTTTAGCAGACTATGAGAGAAGAGGGGAGGTTCTGTGTTGTAATGAGCTGAAATGGCTGAGGCATGGATTTTTAAGGAAGAAAAAGATACCCCCTTGTGAAGCATCTCAGTTAAATATTGCAGAATCTGAGGAATATTGGGCATTGCTGTGCTTATTCCTTGTGATTGGTTCCAGGCACATAATCTTTTCCATTTGTCAGCATAAGATTTTCTAGTACTAGGCCGTCTAGCCTCCAAAATGACATCCATCACAGGTTTGCTGAGGGATGACAAGGGTGAAATTAGTTGATTAGCCATGCTGCAAGATTCAAAGTTTGGAGCTGAGTGTGCAGAACCTGGTAGTTCTGCTGAGACAGTAGGTAAGGTGTCTGAGGCAAGTGCCACAGAGGAAGGTGTGACACATTGCACAGCAGTGGGTACCAGTGTTGGCGAGGCCAGTCTAGAGCAATCAGAATCATCTTTGGTTTGTCCTGTCTGACTTTTAGAAGAACTTTGGAGAGCAGAGGCAGAGGGGGAAAAGCATAGACTGATAGAGCATCCACTTTTCAAGCTTTTTTGTGATAAATTCTTGTGCAGAATTTGTCCAACTAATAGTTCTGGGGTGAGGCAAAGAGATGTGTCTGGACTCCCCCATTTGCATGTCAACATGCTGAAAAAGTACAGTTTTGTACCTACCATAAATGTAGATGTTCGAGTGCTAATACAGCTGCAGTCATAACAGATGGGGTTCTCCTGCCGTTAGGCGGGTCCTCGGTCGGCCGAATTCCAAAGTCTAGGTCCGGCGTGGGTTGTCGTCGCTTTCTTTCCTGACGTCAGTGCGACAGGGGTATATAAGACACAGCCGACGCCATTTTCTTCAGTCTTTCTTGCCCCAGATGTCAGGTGCCCCCAGAAGGAAGGCAATATATATAAAAAAAAAAAAAAAAAATATATATATATATATATATATATATATATATATATATATATATATATATATATATATAATATAATCATGCATTACAATATAATCAAAAATCAGTAGTTGCAAGCAAATACACCATAGAAGGATAACCCAATCAAGTTGTAAGATGAGGAGTTAGCCACTAGGTCTGTACCCAGAGGGGAAGGAGGGAGGGAAACCTGGACTGCAGCTGTATTAGCACTCTAACATCTACATTTATGGTTGGTACAAAACTGTACTATGTTCATCGTGCATACAGCTGCAGTCATAACAGATGGGTAGAATCCCAAAGCTACGCACAGGGTGGTAGGCACTAGGTGGAAATGGGAGGAGCCAGAATGCCCTGCAACACAGCAGTAGCAAAGCCTGCTCTAGTTTTGGAGTATAAAGGTAGGTGGTAGTGTTTAGTGAAGGTATGCACAGAACTCCAAGTGGCTGCCTCCAAAATATCTTTGGTAGGGACTCCTCTGAGGAAGGCTGCAGAGGTAGCTGTGGCCCTTGTGGAGTGGGATATTATGCCTGCAGGTAAATTTACCATGAAAGGAGTAACAAAACCGTATGCAGTGGCCTATCCATTTCGAAATTGTCTGCTTGGAAATTGGCTTCCCTTGAGCTCCTACAGCATAGGACACAAAAAGTTGTTCTGATTTCCTGAAAGGCTTTGTTCTGTCCAAATAGTAACATAGCTGTCTATGGATGTCTAAGGAATGTAGCAGCCTTTCCCCTTTGTTTTGAGGATTGGGGTAAAAGGTAGCCAAGTGTATGGCCTGATTTAAAGCTACCCTGGATACTACCTTAGGCATAAATGACGGGTTGGTTCGTAGGGAAACCCTGTCCTGATGGAAGATGAGAAAGGGCTGCACAGCCATGAGGGCTTGTAGTTCTGAAACCCTACGAGCTGAGGTAATGGCCAGAAGGAAAGCTGTTTTCCAGGACAAATATTGTAAATCTGTTCAGGCAGCTGGTTCAAATGGAGGCAATGTTAATTTTTCTAGAATGGTATTGGTTGTTTCCTTGGAGGTCTTATATTCTTAGCCCCTCTGAGGAACTGTCTTAAGAGTGGGTGAAAGAATAAGGGTGGATCAGTGTTGTATTCTGCAGAAATGGCTGAGGCATGAATTTTGATGGAGGAAAATGAAAGTCCACTGTTCAACAGCTCAGCTAGATACTGTAATATCTGAGGCAAATTCAGTTTTCTAGGATCCTGGCCTTTTTTCTCATTACAAGCGCAAAACCGTTTCCATTTTCAGCTGACTGTGAAGAGTTTTGTAGCTGTGCTGAGTCAGTAGAAGAGGCATTAGAGGTAGGGTCCAGGGAGGAGTATGTGTTAGGCTCCTCAGGAGTGGGTACCAGTGTTGTCTTGGCCAGTCTGGAGCAATCACTATCATCTTTGGTCTGTCTGCTCTTGCTTTCAAGAGCACCTTGGGCAGAAGAGGCAAAGGTGGGAAGGCGTAAACTGTCCGTGCTGCCCAACTGAAAGAAAGGGCGTCCACTCTCCAGGCCTTTGGATGGAAGGTCCTTGAGCAGAACTTTTTCAATTGATTCCTGTGGGTGGCAAAGAGATCTATGTCTGGCCTTCCCCACGCTTGGATAATCTTTGTAAAGACTTGAGGATGCAACTTCCATTCGTGTGGGTCTGTCATATTTCTGCTTAGATTGTCTGCCAGCGTGTTTTCCAATCCTGGCAGGTACTGTGCTTGAAGTTCGATTTGCCATTCCAGAGCCAAGTTCCAAAGTGACATGGCTAGCCTGCACAGGGGGTATGAATGTGTTCCTCCTTGTTTGTTTATGTACCACATTACTGTGGTGTTTTCTGTTCTTATCAATAATTGCCCTGGATGCAGGAGGTCATTGAAAGCTGTAACTGCATTTATCACTGCTAGCATTTCCTTTTGATTGATGTGAAGGTGCTTTTCCTTTGGGACCATTTGCCCTGAATGCACCTGTCTGTCATGTGTGCCCCCCAGGCGTAGTCTGAGGCGTCTGTTGTGATGACTTGATTTGCTTGAGGCTTGCAGAATGGTAGACCTGTGTTTGTTTGGCATGCTTGGGCACACCATAGAAATTCCTTTTGCAAGCATGGAATTATTGGTATTATTGTTTCCAAACTGTGGCTGTGTTGAGACCAAAGGTTTTTTAGGTACCATTGAAGTTTCCTCATATGCAACTTTGCACATGGGATTAGAAGAATGCAAGATGCCATGAAGCCCAGAGCCTGCAGGATTTTCCTTGCAGTTAGCCTGGTACAATTTGCTAGTATTTTGAAGTACTGAGTTAATTGCCCCTGTTTTTCTGGCGTAAGATAGGCCATCTGGGTGTTTGTGTCCAAGTTGGCACCCAGGAAAGTTATTTTCTGGGATGGTGTTAGCCTGGATTTCTCTTTGTTGACTCTGTATCCCAGAGAATTCAATAACCGTGTTACATAAGCCAGATGTTCCAGAAGTATGTGTTTGCTGTTCGCTTGGATCAGGCAATCGTCCAAATAAGGGTAAATTTGTATCCCTTGAAGTCTGCAGTAGGCAATTACTGATGCCAGGCATTTCGTGAATACTCTGGGTGCAGTAGATAAGCCAAAGGGCAATGCAGAGAATTGATAGTGGATTGAACCTGCAAGAAATCTGAGGTATCTTCTGCAGCTTTGTCTGATTGGGACATGCAGGTATGCCTCCTTGAGGTCCAAAAGTGACTTTACCTGATTTAAGTATATTTTTTGTGGCTTTCCACTTCTATTTATCTAGCAACTGTATTTCGCCTGCTTGCTGATACATTGTTATTGTTTATTCTGCATTTATTCTGTTATTGCACTTGTTTCTCAGTTTGTTACTTTTAAAATCTGTAACTGTTGCAAATTGTTTATGTAGGCTGTGATAGCCGATTTATAGCATTTATAAGTGTTTACTGTATCTGTTTCTGCTTGTTTTCTGAAAAAAAATATATATATATATCTCTTGTTTTCCCGCCTTACTGAGCTAGAATAGTCCAGTTTCAGAGCTTGCTGATCCCTGGGCTTTGTTTGCAGTTCCTGTTACTGATCCTTTACCTAATTTGGAAGAGAGGAAGTTCCCTTGCTTACCAGTGGGAGTGGGAAGCATTGAGCTGCCTGTTGGTCCAGTTTTGTGAGGTTTCAGCCAGCAACTTGTAGTTTATTGGTCGTTTTGGGCCAGTTCCTAGCTTCTTTCAGCCCCCTGATATAAAAAACGCTAAACGCGTGTTTGCGCGATTTAGCACGGAGCTGCTACCGTTGCACACTAGGGCAGCACCGGTTAAGCAGATTTAAACTATTAGGGCTACCTAAAGTCCACTCTTCAAATTTTCCCTTAAAACTACCTTCCTTGAACTATACTACTGATCTAATCAGCATATCCTATAACTAAAAAGATCATCTCTACCTAACTCCGAGTAGCCTATTCTGTATCTGTCAAACCTAGCACTTGCTCCTACAGTACTTATCACCGAGATACGGCACTCTTGTTATAGATAGTACCCCAAAAAGGCGAAACCCCATTTCTCGGACACCCACATCCCCCGGAATCTCTTTTTAAAGTTTTTTTGTCTATTCCTTCTAGCATGTCGAGGGATCAGTTGCTAGTATCCTCTCCTGCTCAGCTGGTGAACCTGGGAATATTAAGGCAATGTTACAATTGCCTCATGTACACAGACAACCCTCTCCTCCTCCCACAAAACACAAATACATGCGAGAGATGCAACTATACGGCCAAACTGGAGGCTGAGCTCTCTCAACTTAGGACTGGCAAGACCAGACAGGAGGAGAAGGTTACCACACACACTATAGACCCAGTCTCACATAGTACCATCACAACCTCAAATCATACACATAAACACACAAAGACATACTCGGAGGCTCTGATCAGAAATCTACCAAAACAGCAGAGGCCACCAAAGCAGACACCCAAACAACCACCACCTCAGAACACAACACCTGCAACACATAGACCTCACAGTCAGAGTGTCAAACAGTCACAGCCCTTAAGGCCAAACACAATGCCAGACACACTAGTCATTGGTGACTCCATAGTCAGACACACTGACGTCCCGCCGACCAGACTGAGTAAGGAGAGAGTTACAGTAAGCTGCCTGTCGGGCGCTAGAATCCGCCACATAACGCAAGCACTCAGGTCTCTCAACAGCAGGTACAAATACGACTCAGTCATTGTCCACGCTGGAGTAAACGACCTGAGACGTACCTCCTTGGACTACATGAAGAGAGACATTGAGGAGCTCTCTGATTATGTAGCCCAGGCAGGTATGACCCTGACCTTTAGCAGTATCCTACCTTCACCAAGAATGATGCCACAATACAGAGATAAGATGATCAGCTTTAACAATTGGCTTAAACTCTGGTGTCATTCAAAGGGGATCCAATGTCTGTCTGCCTGGGATGACATGCTGGACAAGCCACGCTGCTTCGCAAGGGACGGCTTGCACCTGTCACCCCTGGGATTCCGGATATTGGCAAAGGCTCTTGACACCCCCATAGTGCCTTTTTTAGGCAAGGCTCAAATTCTAAACCTACCACCCTAGAACACAAAAAAGGAAAAAAACTAAGGGTAATGCTGCTCAATACCAGAAGTCTAAATCTCAAAATGCATGCACTCGAGGCCCTTCTCAGTATGGAGAAAGTACAGTTTTGTACCTACCATAAATGTAGATGTCCGAACTGGATAGCATCTGCAGTCATAACAAGTGGGTTGTCCTGTCGTCAGGCAGCCCTGCAGTCGGCCGGATTCCAAAGTCCGGGTCCGGCTTCGGCTGATGTCGCACTCCACCCGACGTCATCTCTGCTGGTCTTCGGGTATAAAAGCATCAGCCGACGCCATTTTCCTCAGTGTTTCTTGCCCCAGATGCCAGTAGCCCTCTTGCAGGGTAAAATTTGGATAGATGCCAATGTTTCCAAATAGATAGAGGTAAACACAACAATAAGCATATATGTACATATATACAAACAAATACACCATAAAGACTCCCCAACAGCTAGCTATTAGGAGGGTAAACACCCTAGGAGTACCACAGAGGGAAGGAGGAGGGTAATCCTGACTGCAGATGCTATCCAGTTCGGACATCTACATTTATGGTAGGTACAAAACTGTACTATGTCCTTCATGGATGCATCTGCAGTCATAACAAGTGGGTAGAATACCATAGCCAACTAGGGGAGGAGGATAAAGGTAGATTATGGTGTGTTTAAGATCCCTTGCAGTACAGCAGTGGCAAACCCTGCTCGGGATCTGGAATAAAGAGGCAAATTATAATGCTTGGCAAATGTATGCACGGAGGTCCAAGTAGCCGCCTCAATAATGTCTTTGGTTGCCACTCCTCGTAAGAAGGCTGTGGTAGTGGCTGTTGCCCTTGTAGAATGAGGTCTTATGTTCTGTGGAATTGGTTTTCCATGGAAGGAGTAACAGTATCGTATGCAATTTCCTATCCATTTGGAGATTGTCTGTTTGGAAATAGCTTTTCCTTCCCTTCCTGTTGCATAGGCTACAAAAGTTGGTCAGTCTTTCTGCTATTTTTGTTCTGTCCAAGTAGTAGCGTAGCTGTCTATGTACATCCAAGGTATGCAGTATTCTTTCCCTCTGTTTTGTGGGTTGGGAAAGAAGGAAGGTAGGTGGATTGCCTGGTTTAAAGATACTCTGGATACCACCTTAGGCATAAATGTAGGATTAGTCCTCAAGGACACTCTATCTTGGTGGAAGATTAGGAAGGGTTGCACTGCCATTAAGGCCTGTAGTTCTGAAACCCTCCTTGCTGAAGTAATTGCCAGTAGGAAAGCAGTTTTCCATGACAGGTGTTGTAGGTCTGCTGTTGCTGCTGGTTCAAAGGGTGCTAGTGTCAACTTTTCTAGCACAAAGTTTAAGTCCCAAGCTGGTAATGGTGGTTTCCTGGGAGGTTTTACATTCTTGATTCCTCTGAGGAACTGCCTGAGCAAAGGGTGCGAAAAAACAGGAGGATCAAAGCTGTATTCTGCTGAAATAGCTGATGCATGTATCTTGATGGAGGAGTAGGACAGGCCTGAATGAAGAAGTTCGCCAGATACTCCAGAATGTTAGGCATATCTATGTTTGACACATCTTTTCCTCTTCGGTACTCCAAATGACAAACCTTTTCCATTTTCCAGCATAGTTCTTTCTTGTTGAAGGTCTGCGTGCTTCAAGAATAATGTCTTTAACTCTTTGGGAAAGTTCTGGATTAGCTGCTGCTATGTGATGTTCCATGCAGTCAGTTGCAGCGCTTTTTAGGTTTGGATGTATGATGCTGTAGTTGTTCTGAGTTAACATCAAAGGCATCAGGGTATTGGCCACATGTTATTCGAGACATGCTCTTCAGTAGTGGGTACCAGTGTTGTCTTGGCCAGTTTGGGGCTATCAGGATTATCCTTGGACGTTCTTCCTTGATTTTTAGTAGTACCTTGTGTATCAGAGGAAGAGGAGGGAATGCATATGCTGTTAGGCCTTTCCAGTTGAAGGAGAGTGAGTCCACTTTCCATGCTAGTGGGTGGAATGTCCTTGTGCAGAATTTTTGAGCTGGTGATTGAGAGGTGATGCGAATAGGTCTATCTGTGGCATTCCCCATTTCTTTGAGATGGTCTTGAAGATGTCCGGTGCAGCTTCCATTCGTGGGCATCGAAGTGGTTCTGCTTAGTATGTCTGCTAGAGTATTGTCTTTCCCGGTACAAATATTGCCTGTAACTGAATGTTGTAGCTGAGTGCCAGGGTCCACAGCTCCAAGGTCATTCTGCATAGGGGTATGAATGAGTGCCTCCCTGTTTGTTGATGTACCACATGACTGTGGTGTTGTCTGTCCTTATCATCAACTGGCCCTCTTTGAGGAATGGTTTGAACTTTTGGATTGCCAGTTTTACTGCCAGCATTTCTTTTAGATTGATGTGCAGGTGAATTTGATCCTGTGTCCACAATCCTTGCACGCATTTGTCCAGCATGGGCCCCCATCCTAGGTCTGAAGCGTCTGTTGTGATGGTCTGGCTTGGTTGACATCTGCGGAAGGGCAGGCCTGGGTTTGACTGGCATGCCTGAGCCCACCATAGGAACTCCTGTTTTAAGCATGGAATTAGTGGGATTTCTGTTTCTAGACTGTGTCTGTGTTGGGACCATAAATTCTTTAGGTACCACTGTAGTTTCCTCATATGTAGTCTGGCAAATGGGACCAAGATTATGCATGATGCCATGAAGCCCAAGGCCTGTAGAAATTTTCTTGCTGTTAACTTGTTCAGTTTTGTTAGTGCCAAGAAGTAAAGAGGAAGTTCTTTTGTTTTCTCTGTAGTCAGGAATGCCATTTGTTGTACTGTGTCCAATTCCGCCAAGAATGTCCTTGTTTGGGATGGTATCAGCCTTGACTTTTGTAAATTGACTGTGTATCCCAGTCCTTGTAGCAAGTAAATGACCCTTTGTAAATCTGTTGCCAGCTTGCTTTTGTTGTCCCCTTGTAGCAGGCAGTCGTCCAGGTATGGGTAAATTTGAATTCCCTGTAGTCTGCAATGGGCGATTACTGATGCCAGGCATTTTGTGAATACTCTGGGCAGTAGATAAGCCAAAGGGCAATGCTGAGAATTGATAGTGCTCTGATCCTGCAAGAAATCTGAGGTATCTTCTGCAGATTGGTCGAATTGGGACGTGCAGGTATGCCTCCTTGAGATCTAGAGTTACCAGCCAAGACTCCTTGCCCAGCATGGGAAGAAGTTGCTGTAGGGTCAGCATTTTGAATTTTGGGACAATGATGTATGTATTTAAGGTGGACAGGTCGAGAATTGGTCTCCATCTTTTTCCTTTCTTGGAACTAGGAATAGTCTGGAGTAGAACCCCTTTCCTTGTTCTGCTGTTGGCACTCTTTCCACAGCTCTCATGTTTGCTAACTCCATTATCTGGCGTAGAGCCTCTGTTTTTTGATTTGGAGGTAGATTTGGCATTCCTCTTTTGACTGGTAAAGTGTGGAAGTGAAACCTAACCTTGATCTATGGTTTGTAAAATCCACTTGTCTTTTGTTATGTAGTGCCAGTTCTTTGAAAATAAGGTTAACTTTCCGCCTAGAGGAGCTGCTATTTGTTCCCTGGTAGGCGGATTTAGGATTAAGTCACTGTGGTTGTGCTGATGTAGTGGCAGTGGCTGTGTCTGTGCCTCTGTTGTTACCTTGCCACTGTCGCCCTCTGTAGGCACCGCCTGTGGAGTGGTTACTGCCTCTGGAACGCCTATTCCTGCCCCTTTGAAATTTTCGGAGTCAGGAAAGGACCAATTTTTGGCAGGCCAGTTCCTGCTAAACCTTGGGGTTGAACCTGCAGGAAATCTTTAACAGTTTGAACAGATTTTGCCTTTTCTTCCATTTTCTTCATAACCTGCTGGGCAGGTGTACCAAACAAACTTGTCTTGTCCATAGGAGCATCTAGCAACTTAGCTTTAACATGATGCCGTAATGCTTGTTCCTTTAGCCATGCATGTCTTCTTATCACTGTGCCTGTCATGGCTGATCTAAATGAAGCCTCCAGTGCATCATAGCCACATTTTAAGGAATGGTTGCTAACCTGTTGTATGTTATTTACCATCTCTAATACATATTTCTTATCAAGAGATTCATCAGTAGTTAGCTTTTTAGTTAACTGATCAAGCATAAACTCTTGGTATTGTATCATGTGAAACTGACAGTTTAAAGCTCTAGCTGAGAGAGTAGCTGAAGTGTAGACCTTTTTACCCCATCTGTCTAGTGACCTTGCTTCCCTTTCAGAAGGAATAGGGTTTTAGCTGTGGTTGCGGCTACTGCCTTGGGACCCTGGGATATAGTTTCTGGGTCTGCAAGAGGGGCCTTGTAAAGGTGGTGATGAGTATCTGGCACCCTGTAAAATCTGTCTGGTTTGGCAGGGGCTGGGGTAAAGAATCTGGAGCGGAGCAAACATCATTGAAAGCATCATCCACCACAGAGAGAACAGGAGGTATAGCTAAGGGCCTGTGCTGTGGGAGGTGCAGAAAGGTCCTAAGTCTTTTCTGGAGTCTGAAAAATCCTGTTGCTGCCATTGGAACTGTTCTCGCATGGCATGCAAGGTTTCTCCAAAGGAGAATTCTTCTGGTGGGGAAGCAGCTGGAATGGATTCTTCAGCATCAGAATCTTCAAAATTGGAAAAGGGAGCCTCAGGCTGGTCAGTTATGTCTGATTCATCAGCAGAATCATCAGAAGACACTGGCTCAGGGGGCTCTGCCCTAGGTCTCTTCTGGGGGGCTGAGAGGCCCTGTCTGGGTGAGATTGAGATCCTCTAATTAAAGAAATTAAATCTTCTGCCAAAGAAAGCATTTGAGAACTAGAAGAGGGCCTGGATGAGGGGGGTTTAACAGGCACTGATTTAGTAGTCTTGGCTGCTTTAGCCCTGGCGAAGGCCTTAATGGACATGGCTGCTGGAGGCCTAGCAGCACCACGTGCTGGGGTAGAGACATCCAAGGGATGGTGTCTGATAAGTCAACCACCGTAGTGGGTAAAATTTCTGAGGTCGATTCAAGAATTGTAGCAGGGGCCTCAGTTGTAAGAATAGGTTCAGCTGTACTTTGAGCAGTTTTCGGTTTCGCCGAAACCGAGACACCGCGTTTGCTTTGCCGTGGTTTCGCCGAAACCGCTGACGAAAGTGTCGGTCTTTATCTTTGCGCTTTTGGGGGTAGTCGGAGGATCCGACGGCATAATGTACGCAAAATCACTACCGAAAAAGTCTTCTGCAAACTCCGACGCCCGCCTAAGCGCTCGTCGGTTGCAAGAGGCACAGGCCGAACAGGCTGCTACGCCGTGGGCTGGGCCTAAACAAGGCAGACAGTAAGAGTGGAAATCTTTATGAGGTATTTGTTTCCCACAGGTTAAACAATTGTTAACTTTTTCTGACATCGGCTGAGGCAAGAAAGAGTCCCCAACGGGGTACTTAGCTTTAGAAGTCTTCGAAGTAGTATTCGGTAGAAGTAATCTCTGGATCCGACCGACCGGCACTTGCGAACAGCTTCTGCTTCGGGCGCCACGCGGCAAGAAAGACTGAGGAAAATGGCGTCGGCTGATGCTTTTATACCCGAAGACCAGCAGAGATGACGTCTGGTGGAGTGCGACATCAGCCGAAGCCGGACCCGGACTTTGGAATCCGGCCGACTGCAGGGCTGCCTGACGACAGGACAACCCACTTGTTATGACTGCAGATGCATCCATGAAGGACATCATCGATGTCTGTGCTGTGACAGAAACCTGGTTCAAGGCTCCTGAAAGCACCCCAGCACTAACAGGTTTTACCTCATACCATGCGTTCCGGCCCCAAAATCCGGACAATACCAAGAAAGGAGGGGGGGTATCCATATTCATCAAGGACACCCACACCTCAAGACTGGTGGCAACGCACGATGCATCGGAGACCATCCAGGTGCAATTAACCATAGGCAAGACTGCTCTGCAAATTGTAGCATGTTACAGGCCACCCTCACAAACTCAGGAACCTCACATGGCTTTCCTGAAAACACTGGAGGGATAAATGTATCTCCAAACACCATCATACTAGGTGACTTCAATTACCCTAATATAGACTGGGAACACTACTCAAGCCCAAACACCCTAGCCCAAAAGTTCCTGGAATTCATAAACTCAAATGCCATGGAACAACTAGTCACCATCCCCACAAGAGGAGAAAACATACCTGATCTCATCATCACGAACATGGGAGCACAATGTTCAACACTGGAAGTATACCCCTCACTGGTGAGATCAGATCACAAACTAATCTTGCTGGAGGTCCTCATCCCACCCCCACCTGAAAAAAAAAAGACCACAGTAAAAAACTTCTCGAAAGCAGACTTCACACTTCTAAAGACTAGTGTGGTCTCCTTTAAGGCCCCCGAGCCGGCGGAAAACAGTACTCAAGCCGCTGAAACACTTACAAATGCCTTCTACCAGCACCTGCAGCACTGCATGGATAAGGCAATCCCAAGCAAAACAAAGACTCTTTGTACCAAGGGCAAGCGTCCAGTCTGGTGGACCCCAGCCATAAACAAACAACAAAAGGAGGAAGCTACTACAAGATAGAGCAAAATCCTTAAAAGGTAAGACACCCTTGATCACTATAAGTAAAAAAACTAAGAGCTCTCATAAAATCATCCAAAGCAAATTTTGAGAGAAAAATAGCTAAAGACTCAAAGGACAATCATAAGGCCTTCCTTAGCTATGTTAGAAACCTGGGAGGAAACTCCCAGATATGCTCAGAACTAGTTCAAAATGATGTGAAGATTACTGATCCTACAGACATTGCCAACATACTGGCTGGCAGGTTCAGTGCAAACTTCCCCCCAAAAGGAGAGATATCTATACCAAATGGTTGCAGCCCCCAAACATCTCAAACGCCCAAGTGAGAACTGCTCTCCAAAGCAAAAACACGGCATCCATGGGACCTGATGGTGTCCCAGGCTGTGTGCGCCTAACTCAACGAGGAATTAAACCCACAGCTAGGACAGCTGTTTAATCATAGTCTCACCTCTGGATACGCATGCCCAGGAGTGGCGCACTGCGACTGTGGTCCCACTTCACAAAAGCGGTGCCTCCACAGACCCTGGAAATTACCGGCCCATTAGCTTGACAAGCCTTATCTGCAAAGCTATGGAGAGGATCATAATGGACCTCATAAATAAAGACATAGAGAATTTGCAGACTTTGGATCCAACCCAGTTTGGCTTTGTCAAAGGCAGATCATGCCTTTTAAACTTGGTTGACTTTTTCGAAACAGTCACCAAAGCCATTGATGAGGGAAAGGCAATCCATACAGCCTACCTCGATCTGGCGAAGGCCTTCGATACAATACCCCACTCGGGTATCATTGAAAAACTCATCAGCTTAAATGTTAACCCATACATCACAAGATGGGTTGCAAACTGGCTGAGTGACAGAACCCACAGGGTCAGAGTTGCTGGCGCCATGTCAGACTCAAAGCCTGTCACAAGTGGTGTCCCACAGGGCTCAGTCCTGGGCCCACTCTTGTTTGGCATCTACTTTTCCGAAGTACAAGCAAACACAGGAGGGTTATGGCTGACAAAGTTTGCAGATGACTGCAAACTGGGCCAGTGAAAACACATCTGACACAGATATCCTTCAGAAGGGTCTCACAGAAACGGATGACTGGTGCCAGAGCCATGGCCTAAAGTTAAATGCCAAAAATGCATAGTCATACCTTCCGGAAAAACAAGGTTACCCCTAGCTACCATAAAGGTGGTAATCCTCTGAGCACAGAAGAAGTTATCAGGGACCTGGGGACCCAGGTTGACAGTAGCCTGTCATTCGACACCCATGTAGCTAAAGTAGTTAGGAAGACCTTCTACATTGCCCACCTCATCATGAAGGGATTCACATCTAGATCAAGGGAGGTCATAGTCTCCCTATACTCATCACTCATCAGACCAATGATTGAGTACAATGCCCCATTCGGAATGTATCTGACCCGACACTTGCAGCAGCTAGAGAGGCCACAAAAGTTCCTCACCAAAAGGATAAAGGGTCTCAAAAATCTGTCCTATGCTGCCCGACTGAAAGAACTCCAGCTCTATTCAGTCACTTACCGCTTGCTCAGAGGTGACCTTTGCCTGACTTACAAGGCCATGTCAAACCCAGAGTTGATGAATATGCTCCACCTCAAAAAATCTAGATCTGTCAGAGCCACAAGGGCGGGAGACAAACCTCGACACAGCTATTAATAGGACGTGCTGGAGGGATAGATTCATCACCCAAAGACTCCCTATGCTGTGGAACAAAATCCCGGTATATGTGAGGCAGAGCACCTCGCTGGCCTTGTTCAAGAGAAATCTTGACCAATGGATGGGAGATCGCAGATATACTCCAGGGATTACCTCAGTGTCACTGCTAGACAGAGGCACAGCAAAATAATGGGTATAGTTCCCCATACAAAAGGGGTGGCTTAAGCCACAAAACTATGGGCTAGGCTTATAAATGCCCTAGGGCAGATAGCCTAGTATGAACCTATGAACCTATAATGTTACCAGCCAAGACTCCTTGCCCAGCATGGGAAGAAGCTGCTGTAAGGTGAGCATCTTGAATTTTGGTACGAGTAGAAATGTGTTTAGGATGGATAAGTCCAAAATGGGTCTCCAGTTGGTTCCTTTCCTTGGTACCAGGAATAGTCTGGAATAAAAACCTTGACCTTGTTCGTGAGTAGGTACCTCTTGAATAGCTTTCATGTCCATGAGCTTTGAAATTTGTATTTGAGCCTCTGCCCTTTGATTGTGTGGCAGGTTTGGCATGCCTCTCATTTTTGGAAGAGTGTGAAAATGAAATCTGTAGCCTCTGTTTATAATGTCCAGGATCCATTTGTCTGTTGTGATAATATGCCAATTTTTTGTAAATAATGCCAGCTTTCCTCCCAAGGGTGCTGCCAGCTGAGACTTGCTTGGCATGAAAAGGGGAAGTCATTGGGTTTGTTTCCTGTATTGTTGTGTACTGTCTTCGCCACCTCTTGGTGCTGGACTTTGCCATTGTCTGCCTCTGTATGATCCTCGAGATTGTCCTCTGCCCCTTGTGCGCCTGTATCTACCTCTTTGGGGCTTGTCCGTGGCTGGAAAGGACCAGTTTTTTGAAGGCCAATTTCTGCTAAAACGTGGTGGTTGAACCTGTAGAAAAGCTTTGACAGTTTGCATAGATTTAGCTTTTTCTTCCATTTTCCGTAGTATCTCCTCAGCATTAGTACCAAATAATACATCCTTTTGTAAAGGAGCATCTAGTAGTTTAGCTTTAACATGATCAGGCAAGGTTTGTTCCCTAAGCCAGGCATGTCTACGAATGACTGATCCTGTAACAGCAGCTCTACTTGAGGCCTCTAGAGCACCATAGCCACATTGTAAGGTGTGTTTACCCACTTGTTCTGCACTATGCATCATATCCTGCAACTCCTTCCAATGTGGTTGTTCAGGTTGTGACATTTTAGTCCTTAATTGTGATAACAGAAACTGCTGATATTTAAGCATATGGAACTGACAATTTAAGGCCCTCATGGCTAGGGTGGCCAAGGTATATACCTTTTTTCCCCACCTTTCTAAGGATCTAGACTCTCTTTCGGAAGGTAGTGGATTCTTAGCAGTAGAGGCCTTCATTCCCTTGGGGCCTTGAGAAATGGTTTCAGGGTCAGCATTATGGCTTTTGTAAAGAAATTGGTGAGAGTTAGGAACTCTGTAGTACCTATCAGGCTTGACTGGGGCAGGAGGCAGGGAATCCGGATTAAGCAAAGCCTCCGAGTAAACATCATCAAGTATGTCCAAGACAGGAGGTATCGCCAGAGGTCTGTGCTGAGGTAGCAAAAGAAATTCCCTAAGTCTTTTCTTGGAATCAGAAAAGTCTTGGCCTTCCCAATGGAAGTGTTCCCTCAAGGTATGCAAGGTTTCCCCAAAAGAAAAATCCTCTGGGGGAGATACAGAAGGAATGGACTGCTCTGCATCAGAATCTTCAAAAGGGAGTACGAAAGTGTTGCTCTTCATCAGAATGTTCTGAAATAATGAAGCCCTGGTCAGAAGAGGGAGAATCTTCCTCCACTCTGGGTCTCTTGTCCGGAGGGGGTTGGGAACCCCTGATAAGAGTAATTAAATCCTCAGCCATTTTTAGCATCTGCTTTTTAGGCATGGGGCCTGGAGATGGGCCCTGTGCAACAGGCCTCTTGGGATGCATGGCTGATTTGGACTTAGTAAAGGCCTTTATGGAAAAGGAAGATGAGGGTCTGAAGACACCATGGGTGGAAGTGGACCTGTCCACATTAGGAGGTTCAACACTCACAGTGGCTTCGGTAGCTGTAGTCTGGGTATGGGCCGAGGCACCTGTGGTCTCGGTTACAGAAGACACCGCCAGAGAAGTGTCGTCGGTAGTCAGGGGCTGCGTAGGCGCCTCGCTGAGAACCAGACCACGTGTAGCCAGTTTTGGCGTGGTGTCAGTGGAGACCGCGGACCTCGCGTGTCAGTCTTTGTCCTTGCGGTTTTTGGACAAAACGGTAGTCGGAGTCTCCAACGACATTTTATAATCAAAAGCTTTACCAAAAAAGTGCTGGGCGAACTACGCCCGACGCTTAATAGTGCGTTTATTGAAAGTAGCGCAAAAGCGATAGCCCGAGACATCGTGGTCTGGGCCTAAACAAGGTATACAGAGGGAATGGAAATCCTTATGCGGTATTTGCTTCCCACAAGAAATACAATTGTTAACTTTGTCTGACATCGGTCTGAGGCAAGAAAAGTTTCCCCAACGGGGTACTTAGCTTTAAAGAAGACTTTGGTTTCCAAATTTTCGTAATTTCAGGAGCTGGCCGACCGGCACTTGCGAACTGCTTCTGCTTTGGGCACCGCGCGGCAAAAAAGACTGAAGAAAATGGCGTCGGCTGTGTCTTATATACCCCTGTCGCACTGACGTCAGGAAAGAAAGCAACGACAACCGACGCCGGACCTAGACTTTGGAATTCGGCCGACCGAGGACCCACCTGACGGCAGGAGAACCCCATCTGTTATGACTGCAGCTGTATGCACGATGAACATCTTGTGGTTCCCGTTTCCATTCGTGTGGGTCCATAAGATTTCTGCTTAGTTCATCTGCCAGAGTATTTAGCTTTCCTGGCTGGAATTGAGCATGTAGTTGTATTTGGTAGGTCAAGGCTGTGTTCCACAATGACATGGCTAGTCTGCAAAGGGGGTAGGAATGTGTACCCCCCTGCTTATGTACCACATAACTGTGGTGTTGTCTGTCTTTATTATTAGTTGCCCTGGATGAAGGTAGTCCTTGAAGGCTGTCAGTGCATTCTGTACAGCTAACATCTTTCTGATTGATATGCAGGTGCATTTGATTTGGGCTGCATTTGCCCTGAATGCACTTTCCTGCCAAATGACTCCCCCAAGTATAGTCTGATGCATCTGTAGTTAGGGTTTGGGCGGCAGGGGGTAGAATGCATGGCAGTCCCTTGTTTTGGTGGCAGGCCTCTGCCCACCATAGGAACTCTAGTTGCAGGCAAGGTATGATAGGAATCATTGTTTCCAGGCTGTGACAATCTTGACTCAAACTTTTTAAGTACCACTGTAGTTTCCTCATATGCAGTCTTGCATATGGAATTAGTAGAATACAGGAGGCCATGAACCCCAAGGCTTGCAGAATTTGTCGTGCAGATAGCAGGGTTTTTGTGGCCACCTGTTTGAAGTAAGTCACCAATTGAATTTGTTTTTCTGGTGTAAGGTAAGTCATCTGGGCAGTTGTATTCAAGCTTGCACACAGGAATGTAATTTTTTGAGAGGGTACCAGCTGATTTATTTTCGTTTATGGTGTACCCTAGACAAGTTAGAACTCTTTTTACAAACGCCAGATGCTTTAGAAGAATGCCCTTGTTTTCTGCCTGAATAGGACAATTGGATATATTTGAATATTTCTTTGCCTGCAAAATGCAATTACTGGAGCCAGGTACTTTGTGAAGACCCTTGGCGCAGTAGATAAGCCAAAGGGCAGTGCAGAGAATTGGTAATGCAAGTAGCCTGCTTTGAAGCGGAGGTATCTTCTGCAAGACTCCCTGATTGGGGATATGCAGGTAAGCCTCTTTTAAATCTAGAGTTACCAACCAGGCATCTTTGCCTAGCATAGGTAGTAACTGTTGAAGAATCAGCATCTTGAATTTTGGAATGTCCAGAAATGAGTTTAGAGTGGATAAGTCCAGAACTGGACGCCATGATTTGTCTTTTCTGGGTACCAGGAAAAGTCTTGAATAAAAACCTTGTCCCTTTTCCTCTTCTGGTACTGGTTGAATAGCCCCCATGTTCATGATTGACAGAACTTGTTTCTGGGCCTCTACCCACTGATTTGGGGGCAGATCTGGCCATCCGTTTGGGATTGGCAATGTGTGGAAATGAAATCTGTATCCCTGGGATACTATATTTAAAACCCCTTTGAACTGGGTAATAAGTTACCAGTTTCGTGTTTGAAGTGCTAGTTTTCCCCCCAAAGGGGCGGCTAAACGTTAACTGCTTGGTGACTGTAGGGGGAAGTCATTGAGACTGTTTACCATAGGGAGGTGCCTTGTTGTTTCTAGATTTGGAGGAGGAGGCACCCCATTATTTTGTTCTAAAAGTTCCTTGTGACTGAAACCTGGATCCTTTGGAATGTCTGGATTTGACTTGAGCGGCTCTCAAAGGGACTGGAAAGGACCAGTTCTTAGTAGGCCAGTGCCTACTAAATCTTGGAGGTTGCACTTGTAAAAAATCTTTCACAGTTTGCATAGATTTAGCTTTATCTTCCATATTTTAACACTTCTTCAGCCTTTTTACCAAAGAGACGGTCCTGTTGTAAAGGAGCATCCAACAATTTTGCTTTAACATGGTCAGGCAGAGTTTGCTCTTTGAGACAAGCATGCCTTCTTAGCACAGATCCAGTTACAGCAGCCCTGCAAGAGGCCTCCAAGGAATCAAATCCACATTGCAAATTATGTTTTCCAAACTTGTTCAGATGAATGTAATAAATCCTGCAAATCTTTATTTTCCACACAGTCAGAGATTAACATTTTCTGTTTAAGTAGTCCCATGATATGCTGTTGATATTTAAACATATGAAATTGACAGTTTAAAGCCCTGATTGCCAAGGCTGCAGACGTGTAAACCTTCTTACCCCATCTATCCAGCTCCCTGGAATCTCTATCAGAAGGGGTAGGATTTTTAGCAGTAGAGGCCTTAATGCCCTTAGGACCCTAAGAAATTGTTTCAGGACCAGCAGTAGGATTTTTGGAAAGGAATTTGTGGGAGTCAGGCACCCTGTAGTATTTCTGTCTGGCTTACTAGGAGCCGGAGGAAGAGAATCAGGAGTCGTACTAGATTCTGAAAAATCATCATCGACAATGTCTAGAAAGTACAGTTGTGTACACTTACCATAAATGTAGATGTTAGAGTGTATTCACTGTTGCAGTCATTACATTTGGGTAATCTGCTGGCAGGTTGCCCTCAGTCTGCCTGAATTCCAACGTCTTGGGTCCTGCGTCAGTTGCTGTCTTCTCATCCATGACGTCAGGTCATCAGGGGTATAAAACATGCAGCCGACGCCATTTTCTTTCGTTTTTCTTGCCCCCAATGTCAAAATTATATATAGATATAGATATATATATATATATATGCCTGGACTGCAACAGTGAATATACTCGAACATCTACATTTATGGTAAGTGTACACAACTGTACTATGTTCTTCGTGTTTCACTGTTGCAGTCATTAAATTTGGGTAGGATCCCAAAGCTATGGTTCAGGGGCTGGAGCTAAACAGCATTAGGTGTGGCTATATGGCCCTGCAGCACTGCAGTGGCAAAGCCTGCCCTGCACTTAGAGAGGTAAATGGTAATGCTTTGTAAAGGTGTGAAAAGAACTCCAAGTAGCAGCCTCTAGAATGTCTTTGGTTGATACTCTGAGAAAGGCTGCTGAAGTAGCTGCAGCTCTGGTGGAATGAGACCTAATGCCCTTGGGCACAGGTTTACCATGGTGCAGGTAGCAGAAACGGATGCAGTGGCTTATCCACTTGGAAATTGTCTGCTTTGAAATAACCTTTCCTTCTGATCCTGCAGCATATGACACTAATAATTGCTCAGTTTTTCTTAGAGCTTTTGTCCTGCTCAAATAGAATCTTAGCTGTCTGTGTACGTCCAAGGAATGCAGAATTCTCTCCCCCTTGTTCTGCGGATTTAGATAAAAAGTTGGCAGATAAACTGTTTGGTTAAGAGCCACACTGGAAACCACCTTAGGCATAAAAGTAGGATTTGTCCTCAGAGACACCCTGTCTGGGTAAAATATGATAAAAGGCTCTACAGCCATGAGGGCCTGTAGCTCTGAAACTCTTCTTGCTGAAGTAATTGCTAGTAGCAGAGCCATTTTACATAAGAACTTTAGATCAGCGGTAGCAGCTGGTTCAAATGGAGGCATGGTGAGCTTTTCCAACACATAATTTAGGTCCTATGCAGGTAATGGTGATCTTCTAGGAGGCCTTAAATTTGTGGCTCCTCTAAGATACTGCTTTAGTAAAGGATGAGAAAAGATTGGTGGCTCTGTATTGTAATGAGCCAAAATGGCAGAGGCATTGATTTTGATTGATGAGAAAGATGGGCCTTTGTCAAGCATCTCAGTTAAGTATTGTAATATTCGAGGAATATGTGGTTCTGCTGTATCAGTTCCTTGTGCTGGATTCCAAGCACAGAATCTCTTCCATTTGTCAGCATACGATTTTCTAGTACTAGGCCTTCTAGCTTCCAAAATGACATCCATCACAGCTTTATTGAGAAGTGTTGTTTGTATGACTACATGATTAGCCATGCTGCCAGGTTCAGAGTCTGTAGTTGATTGTGCAGGATCGGACTGTTTTGCTGGGACAGTAGTTGTGGTCTTTGAAGCAAGGTCCAAGCTGGGTATTGAGCCAAGTTCCTTAGGATAGGGTACCAGAATTGGCAGGGCCAGTCCGGGGCAATTAATATCACCTTTGGCTTCTATTGTCTGATTTTTAGGAGGACCTTGGGTAGAAGAGGCAGAGGAGGGAAGGCATAAACTGATAGTTTTTTCCAACTGAAGGATAGGGTGTCCACTTTCCATGCATGTCTGTGATAAGTCCTTGTGCAGAATCTTTTCAATTCATAATTTTGAGGAAAGGCAAATAGATTATGTCTGGGCTCCCCCATTTCTCTGTTATCATGCTGAAGACTTGTGGATTTAGTTTCCATTTGTGAGGATCCATAAGGTTTCTGCTTAAATCGTCTGCCAGAGTGTTTTGTTTTCCTGGCAGGAATTGAGCTTGAAGATGCATCTGGTAGGTCAAAGCTGTGTCCCACAGTGCCATGGATAATCTGCAAAGAGGATAGGAGTGTGTGCCCCCTTGCTTGTTTATATACCACATGACAGTGGTGGTGGTGTCCGTCTTTATCAGTAGTTGTCCTGGATGAAGTAAGTCCTTGAAGGCTGTTGGGGCATTTTGAACGGCTAGCATCTCTTTCTGGTTGATATGCAGATGCATTTGTTTTGGTGTCCATAAGCCCTGAATGCATCTTCCTGCCATGTGGGCCCCCCAAGCATAATCTGATGCATCTGTTGTTAAGGTTTGGCTGGCAGAGGGTAGAGTGAAGGGCAGTCCCATGTTTTGGTGACATGCCTTTGCCCACCATAGAAACTCCTGTTGCAGGCAGGGAATGAGAGGAATCATTGTTTCCAGACTGTGTGAATGTTGACTCCATATACTTTTTAGGTACCATTGAAGTTTCCTCATATGCAGTCTTGCATATGGAATTAGTAGGATGCAGGATACCATGAAGCCCAGAGCCTGCAGTATTTGCCTTGCAGAAGACTGGGTTTTTGTTGCCATCAGTTTGAAGTAAGCAGTCAGTTGCCTTTGCTTGTCTGGTGTGAGGTAAGCCATGTGGACAGTTGTATCCAAGCTTGCACCTAGGAATGTTATCTTTTGATGGGGTACCAGTTGTGATTTCTTTTTGGTTATTGTGTACCCTAGGCATGTTAGAAGCCTTTTCACAAATGCCAGGTGTTAAAGAAGAGTGTCCTTGTTCTCTGCTTGAATGAGGCAGTCGTCCAAGTAAGGATATATTTGTATACTTCTTTGTCTGCAAAATGCAATTACTGGTGCCAGGCACTTTGTAAAGACCCTGGGCGCAGTAGATAAGCCAAAGGGCAGTGCAGAGAATTGGTAATGCATTAAGCCAGCCTTGAATCTGAGGTATCTTCTGCACAATTGTCTTATTGGGACATGCAGGTATGCCTCTTAGGTCTTAAGTCACCAGCCAAGCATTCTTGCCCAGCATGGGCAGAAGCTGCTGTAAAGTCAGCATTTTGAATTTTGGAATGTCCAGGTATGTGTTCAAAATCGATAAATCCAGTATTGGCCACCAGGCCTTGTCCTTTCTGGGTACCAAGAACAGTCTTGAGTAAAAACCTTGTCCTTTTTCCTGTTCTGGTACTGTCTGAATGGCCCCCATATTCATGAGAGACGTAACCTGTTTCTGTGCCTCTGCCCATTGATTTTTTGGCACATCTGGCCAACCATCTGCCATTGGCAGAGTGTGGAAATGGAATCGGTATCCCTGTGATACGATGCTTAGTACCCACTTGTCCTGGGTTATTAACTGCCAATTTTGAGCAAAAAGTGCTAATTTCCCCCTATGGGTGCTGCCAAAAGATAAGTGCTTGGTGTAGGCAGAGGGAAGTCATTGGGATTGCTTTCTGTAGGTTTGCGCTTTATCTCCTCCAGATTTGGAGGTGGAAGCGCCCCATTGCTTTGACCTGTATGAATCTTGCGCCTGGTATCTGGAACCCTTAGGGCGTCTGGATTTGCCCCTTTGAGCTCTGTCTGACAAAGTGTCTACTGAATCTTGGTGGCTGCACTTGTAAGAAGTCTTTGACAGTTTGTATAGACTTAGCTTGGTCTACCATTTTCTTTAAAACCTCTTCTGCCTTAATACCAAACAGAGAATTATGCTGTAAAGGTGCATCTAGCAATTTAGCTTTAACACGATCAGGCAAATTTTGTTCCTTTAACCAGGCATGCCTCCTAATCACAGATACAGTAACTGCGGCCCTGCAGGAGGCCTCTAAGGAATCAAAACCACATTGCAAAGTATGCTTTCCAACTTGTTCAGCTGCATGCAATAATTCCTGCAATTCTTTATTTTCTGCACATTCTGAAATCAACATCATTTTCTGTTTCAGCAATCCCATAACATGTTGTTGGTACTTAAGTATATGATATTGACAGTTTAAGGCTCTGATTGCCAAGGTTGCAGATGTATAAACCTTTTTACCCCATCTGTCTACTGCCCTTGAATCTCTGTCTGAGGGGGTAATATTTTTTGCTGTTGAGGCCTTAACTCCCTTTGGACCATGTGAAATAGTTTCAGTATCAGCAGTAGGGTTTCTAAATAAAAAAATTATGTGAGTCAGGGACCCTGTAATATCTGTCAGGCTTACTGGGAGCCAGAGGTAAGGAGTCAGGGGTCAAGCTTGACTCCGAAAATACATCATCCACAATGTCTAAAACAGGGGGAATGGCTAAAGGCTTGTGCTGAGGGAGAAGGAAATCTCTGAGCCTCTTTTTTGATTCTGAAAAGTCTTGACTCTCCCAGTGAAAATGCTCCCTCAAAGTATGCAATGTTTCTTCAAATGAATAATCCTCAGGAGGAGATGCAGATGGAATAGACTCCTCAGCATCAGAATCCTCATAGGGAGGTATAGATAATTCCTGATCAGAAGAGGAATCAGAAGAAATAGAAACCTGATCTGAAGATTCATAGCCAGTGTCTTGCCTCGGCCTCTTACCTGGAGGGGGATGGGTACCCCTGATCAAGGTAATAAGGTCTTCGGCCATTTTGATCATCTGTTTTTTTAGGCATAGAGGCCTGTGCACGTGGCTCATGCGTCGGTTTTTTAGTTTTTGAAGTTGCTTTTGTGTTTGGTTTTGCAGCTGTCGGTCTGATATACAAATGTTGAGGTCTGAATACACCCTCAGAAGCCGGTGCCTGCTCAGTGGTTCTGGACCCATCTGAGGAAGATACATCTGTCGGTCCGATACCTTGAGTATCTTGCGGCATGCCGGACTCCACATGGGTGTTGGTAGAGGCCTGTGACTCGAAAGTAGCGGGTATCAGGAGCTGCAAAAGCGCCTCACTGAGTACCGGCAAACTGGCGACTGGCTTAGGAGAAGCTTTGTCGTCAGTTTTGGATAGCGACTGCCTTTCTCTGTCCTTTTCTTTTTTATGTACTCTGGTAGTTGGATTGCTATCCGTCGGCATTTCTGGGTAGTTAAATCTGTTTCCAAAATACTTTGATGCAAAAATATACCGACGCTTAATAGTGCGTTAGTTAAATCTAGCACAGAACGACAGCCAGCCATGTTGTGATCAGGGCTTAGGCAAGGAATACAGTGTAAATGGAAATCCTTATGAGGTATTTGCTCCCTACAAGTAATACAACTATTTCTGACATCGGTAAAAAGCAAGAAAAATGTTTCCCCAACGGGGTACTTAGCTTTAGTGAAGACTTCGGTTCTGAAACTCAAACTCGAATATTTCAGTAGTCGGCCGACCGGCACTTGCGAAATGCTTCTGCTTTCGGCACTGCGCGGCAAGAAAGACTAAAGAAAATGGCATCAGCTGTATGTTTTATACCCCTAACGACATGACGTCATGGAAGAGAAGACAGCAACCGACGCAGGACCCAAGACAATGGAATTCAGGCTGACTGAGGGCAACCTGCCAGCAGATTACCCAAATGTAATGAATGCAACAGTGAAACATGAAGAACATCAGGAGGTATAGCCAAAGGCCTATGCTGAGGAAGAAGAAGAAGAAAATCCTCAAGTCTCTTTTTAGATTCAGAGAAATCCTGACTTTCCCAGCTGAAATGTTCCCTTAAGGTATGTAAAGTTTCTCCAAAAGAGAAATCCTCAGGGGGAGAAGCAGAAGGAATGAAATTTTCTGCGTCAGCATCCTCATAAGTAGGTATAGATAAATCCTGTTCAGTAGAAGAATCAGAAGAAATAGAATCCTTATCAGAAGATTCATAATCAATATCTTGCCTAGGCCTCTTAGCAGGAGGGGGGTGGCTACCCCTGATCAAGGTAATTAAATCTTCAGCCATTTTGATAATTTGCTTTTTAGGCATAGGGGCCTGCTCACGTGGCCCAAGCGTCATTTTTTAGACATAGAAGTAGATTTTGGCCCTAGTTTTGAAAATGACGTTGGTTTAATATACAAATCTTTAGGCCTGAAAATACCCTCGGAAGCTGGTGCCTGCACAGCGGCTCTGGACCCATCTAAGGTAGAGACATCAGTGGGTTCAATACTTAAAGCATCTCACGGCATACCGGACTCCAAATGTGTCTCAGTAGAGGCTTGCGAATCAAAAGTAGCAGGCATCAGGGGCTGCAAAAGTGCCTCACGGAGTACCCGCGAACTAGCGTCTGGCTTAGGAGAAGCGTCGTCAGTTTTGGACCTCGACTGCCTGTCTTTTTCTTTGCGTTTTTTAGGTATTCCGGTAGTCGGATTGCTAACCAATGTCATTTCTGGATAGTTAAATCGTGAGCCAAAATATTTAGAAGCAAAAATGTACCGACGTTTAATAGTGGGTTGATTAAATCTAGCACAAAACCGAAAGCAAGGTACGTTATGATCAGGGCCTTGGCAAGGAATACAGTACAAATGAAAATCCTTACGAGGTATTTGTTTCCCACAAGTAATGCAATTATTAACTTTTACTGACATCGGTAAGGAGCAAGAAAAAGTTTCCCCTAAGGGATACTTAGCTTTTAGTTGAAGACTTCGGTTCTGAAACTCGAAAACAAAAATTTCAGGAGTCGGCCAATCGGCACTTGCGAACTGCTTCTGCTTCGGGCACTGCGCGGCAAGAAAGACTGATGTAATGGCATTAGCTGCATGGTTTATACCTCTGATGACCTGACGTCATGGAAGAAGGGGCAGCAACCGATGCAGGACCCAAGACTTTGTTAATCAGGCCGACTGAGGGCAACCTGCCAGCAGATTACCCAAATGTAATGACTGCAAAAGTGAAACACGAAGAACATCAGGGAGCACAATAACCCTGGATCTGCCAAGAATTCCAACTTCTAGAGAGCACCCACATTCTGGGACGAGCCATCGCTTCTATGGTTTCTGCTACTCATCTAGTACCTTTGTAGTTGCTGCTGTTGTTGGCCATGCTGAAACCTGTTTTGAGCTTATCAGACTACTAGTAAATAGGAGTTGTGATGTCTGGAAAAGGACATCCATGGCCGTCAGGATATTAGCATTAGCATCCCTGTTGCTCTTTCAGCTTATCCCTTACTTGAAAGCTAAACAAATCAGTGCCATTAAACAGCATTTGAAATAGTAGCCTGCAAATTCTCAATGAAGCTAGACATGGATGGCTGATGGTAACGCCTGTATCTGTTACCTTTGCTGCACATTTCATAGTATTGTGCTCTAGAAGCACTAAGTTTAGATGCATTTCAGATCATTACCCCTAGGGACATCAATTGCTCCGTGCTCACGGACTTTGACAACTAATTTAGCATCTTGCCTAATTTCAGTGCAATCTCATGAAGGAAAAGTAGCATGTGAGACAAGACAAGTAACTATATGACATTACAGTAGGAGGAAAACCAGATAAGCCAGTTACATATTGTACTACTATAGGATACGTAAAAAAATTTAAGTAAGAAATCTGTGCAGAACCTCATGACCTACATAAAATAATGCAATATGGAACTGGAAAGGTGCCCAACATCTATCTCCAGTGTGAGATACTGAAGAACACCACCAAAAAGCCACAGCAGTCCTCATCTTCTGGTCACCTCAACAGAAAAAGATTCTACAAAAGGAAAATCTTTCTACAACGCTTCTTCCCCTACTAACTTCTTCTTGCAGACTATGTTTCTACAGACAAATAGACACAAATTTTCCTGTCTCTCTCCTAAGACAGATGATAGTAGGGTCCACATGAGAAATCTCTTTTCATGAAATAACACAATGCTGTCATGAAGAATGCTCACACGTCTTGAAGGGAAGAGCAAGGTCAGTAACAGGCTTTATATGCACTTCCTGCCAGGTCTGCAAATGTCAAAGGTAGGACATGGTTCTCTGTAAAGTGACTTGACAAAGGCTCTGACTCTATTAGAATTCAAGACAGTCTAAAAATATTCATAGAAAACACATTTATTTTTTATTCAGCGAAAGACTGGTTTAAAATTGTGCACCTTCACAGGAAGACAGAATCTTAAAAATAAAATCTACTCACCGCTTCAACACACACTGCTTTGCACTGAGCTCCATTGAAGTCATCCGTACAGCGAGCCAGCTCTTCATAATTTACATCTTGGCTACAGGAGGAAAATCAAATATTATGATTGTCAAGGTTATCAAAATAAGCAAATAATCTCTTAAGTTCCCAGAAGACAGTATGAACTACTGACAGACTCCATACATGGAAGTGTAAAGCCTAAATTCCTGACTAAACTTTCATGCACTGACTTGTGCATGAGCACTGGGATGTTAAGACAACCCAGCTGAAGTAGCAGTCCACAAAAGGTGGGCCTTTCTAACACTACAGAAAATAACACATCCAAAACTAAAGACATGAGCAGCCAATGTGCCTATGTATTGCCAACCCTACAAGACAAATAGGAAGCCAGCAGACTGTGTAATGGACATGCATAAGACATTACAATGTAGCTCTATACCTAGTAACAGAAAGGCAATAACAGATTTGCAGCACTACACAGAAAATTCAGCTGAGTGACAGCACCACTAACTACAGACAGGCAGCAGCTGTTTCAGAACACAGCCACCTGAGGCCATGATAAGAAACCAGTGAAGCACTGTGCAGCAGTGCTCCTTCCCAAGAGAGATGAAGGCTAGCTGTTCACAACATATCAAAAAAACAGCTGTGTTCCTAGGATGTTGACATTAAACAGCTACGAATCTATGATGGGCTGAGGCAGGACAGGAGACACTAAAATTCTGTTTTTATGTAGGATGTAGTCTACCGGCATACCAAAACAAAAAGTATGTATGCCAAGTGTAAGAAGTGGAATGATTAAAGCAAGTAGTTCTATATCACACGAAAGCCAGGATGTGACTAACAGCTGATGAATTGAAACCTGTTAGTTGATGCATCTGACTTGGGGATTTATAAACTGATGACCAGTAAACAAACACACTATAAAAGAAAAACAAGGAAAGTACAAAAATTTCAGCTTTTCCCAGCATCCTTTAATGATACGTTTAAAAAGTAATAGTTGTGCAAACATTTTACACAAGCATACACACCCACACACATGTATACACCCACACAAATAAACCCATGCACACTACTAGTGCGCACTTAGCTCATAACATTCTAAGGGGATCCAATATTAGTCCGCTTAAGGGGACATGATTAGTAGGCCACTTTACTTTGCCAAGGATGGTGTGCACCTTTCCCCTGTAGGCTTTTGAATACTGGCTAAAACTTTATCCAACCCATAGTGCCTTTTTAGGCAATTCCAAACTGACAGACCTGCCAACACAGCAAAATCAACTCAACTGAACCTCAAGGTATTATTGCTCAATGCCAGGAGCCTAAATAAACCACACTCCTTCCAAGCCCATCTCACAATCGAGAATATAGACATCTGTGCAATTACAGATACATGGTTTAGAGAGACAGACAGTGCAACAAAGCAACGCTCGAGTGTCTTCCACACTTTTAGACCAGCAGCTGCACAGACAAGGGCTAAAGGTGGAGTTGTCTTAATATAGATCAACAAGCATACATCTAGAGTGATCAAACCGGATGATGTGCTGGAATCCTCCACGTATAGATCACCACAGACAAAAATCCCATACCATATTCTAGCCACCTATAGATCACCCTCTATGTCCCAAGAACCTCACAATGCATACTTGGACCTACTGCAGACACTTCCCTTCCAACCTAACACCCTCCTCATGGGAGACTTTAATTATCCCTCTATAGACTGGGAATCCTACATGACCTCAAATCCACAGGCACAGAGACTCCTGGACTTTGTATATACAAACACTTAAAGCAATGAATACGCCCATTGCGGGCTCCAATATACTGGACCTCATGCTTACAAATACAGCTGACTCCTTTGAAATCAAAATTAACTCCATAATCTCATTAAAACCAGGAACAGGTAGGAAATATTCCAAGTCAAACTACCTTTTATTAAGCAATGGTTTGTCAAAACTGAATGCCCCTCCAGACCCAGAGAATATAGCAGCCTATGCTGAATTGCCCCAGAAACACTGCCCTGGTGGCATCACAAACTAAACAGGATATTCAAGAAACAAAAAAAACATATGGCAAAAATCAGGAAGGGTAATGTCCATAAAGATAAAAACTCTCTTCATCAACCTAAACAGGCAAGTAAGATGGCTAATTAAAGCAAAGCCAACACTGAGGTAAAGATAGCCACCAAAGTGAAAAACAATCATAAGGTCTTCTATGGCTAGGCTGGAAACCTCAAGTGCAGCACACAGCAATATGCTAAAAAAAAGTTATGTACTTACCATAATTTGAAATGGCTATCCAGTGTCATTATTCATCACGGATAGGTTTAGGATCTGACCTCGGATCCGAGCCGGCACTACAAGAGACAGCTCTGAGCTCAAGCTCCTCCCCCCATACCAACATCCCTTGCTACCCATAACCCTCAGATTGAGTTTGCCGGATAGACAACAGAAAGCAGGGAGGACTGCTTACAGAATGGAAAAGATTACTAAGGAAAACTTCCTCCATAACTCCTCAGACGCCAGGAGGGGAAAGGAACGTGATGAAAATGACACTGGATAGCCCAGATTCCAAGTTATGGTTATGTACATAAACTCTATCTGGTGCTATCTGTGCAATTATTGAACATGGATGGGTCAGAGCCTCCAGCTACCAACAACCCTGGGAGATCTCACGGAAGGACATGCCAGAGCATAGAAGAACCAAAGGAAGCCCTGCCTCTAGACACCAGGTCCAACTTATAATGTGTCACAAAGGTATGGGGATTAGACTAAGTAGCAGCAGCAGAAATGTCATTTAAGGAAAGTCAAGAAAGCAGAGGATGTGGCCACCACCCTAGCAGAATGAGCTTTAACTGGTCTGGAGAGCTCTACGTGATTACTGTTATAAATGTAAGCGATACAGCTGACTATCCAACGATATATAGAAACCTTGGAAATTGGCTGACCTTTTTTAGCCTGAGAAAAAGCCACAAAAAGCTGACCAGAGTTTCGAAAATTTTCTGTTCTTTTCACATAGAAACGCAGCTGCCGATACATCCAGACAATACAGCCTATACTCCCCTTTATTAGAAAAACTGGGAAAAAAGACAGGGAGCTGAACAGACTGGTTAAGATTAGCCTCTGAGGCCACCTTAGGAATGAAGGAAGGATTGCTTCTAAGAGATACCCTATCCTAATGAAAAATCATGAAGGGAGGCTTGATGCAAACAGCTTGCAATTCTGAAATCCTTTTGGCAGAGGTAATAGCTACCAAAAAGGCAGTCTTCCAAGATAGGAACTTGAGGTCACAGGTAGCTGCAGGCTCAAAAGGGGATTGAGGCAAGGACTGTAGCATCAGAGTGAAGTCCCAAGGAGGGAAGTATCTTTAATAGGTCTGAGCAAAAAAACACTCCTTTGAGAAAAGGCCCTGCAGAGCCTAGGAGAGAAAGTGGGACCTTCATTTAAATGGAAATTGGATATAGAAGCCAACTGAAGTTTGATTGTACAGAAACTATCCCCTTGTTAAAAAAGAGAGGCCAGAAACAACAAAATGTCAGAAATAGAAGCTGAAAAAAGGATCTAAGTTGCGTTGTTGAGCCCAAATAGAAAATCTCTTCCATTTGCTGGAGTACACCTTCTTAGTAGAAGACTTTTGAGAGGCCAAAATAAATGTCCTTAAACTGGGGAAGGAAGACTGGATTGGGATATAATCACTGGAACTGGAGGTACCAGGCAGTTAGCTGAAGAGATCTGTGGTTGGGAAGAGGAAACCCCCAAGGATAGGAAATGAGATCTATATCCGGATCTAGTATCCAAGGTGGATATTTTAGATGAGGCCAAAGATGGGAAAACCACCTATGATGAGGCCAGAAGGGGGCAATGAAGACGAGATGGGTCTTCAGGGGACAAGCTTTATGTAAGACTTTGGAAATAAGAGGAATTGAGGGATAGGCATACAGAAGGTCCTGTGGGCAATCATGAACCACGGCGTCCTTGGGTGACTCCTCGTTGGGGGGATTAGGGCAAAGTATTTGCTGCATTTGTGATTGAGGGGGGCGGCAATCAGATCACAGCAAGGGTGACCCCAACGGCTGAATATCTGACTTCCCACTTATGGATTCAGGGACTACCCATGTGGACTCGGGATAGATCTGCTGAGCTCGTCTGCTAGTACAGTGGAAAGTACAGTTTTGTACCTACCATAAATGTAGATGTCCGAACTGGATAGCATCTGCAGTCATAACAAATGGGTTGTCCTGTCGTCAGGCAGCCCTTCGGTCGGCCGGATTCCAAAGTCTGGGTCCGGCTTCGGCTGATGTCGCACTTCACCCGACGTCATCTCTGCTGGTCTTCGGGTATAAAGGCATCAGCCGACGCCATTTTCCTCAGTGTTTCTTGCCCCAGATGCCAGTTGCCCTCTTGGAAGGCTAAATTTTGGATAAATGCCAATGTTTCCAAAAAAGTAGAAGGCAAACACAAAAAATAAGCATGTATGTACATATATACAAACAAATACACCATAAGAGACTCCCCCCCCAGCTAGCTATTAGGAGGGTAAATACCCTAGGAGTACCACAGAGGGGAAGGAGGGAGGGTAATCCTGACTGCAGATGCTATCCAGTTCGGACATCTACATTTATGGTAGGTACAAAACTGTACTATGTCCTTCATGGATGCATCTGCAGTCATAACAAATGGGTAGAATACCATAGCCAAACTAGGGAGGAGGAAGAAAAATTATGGTGTAGTTAGGATCCCTTGCAGTACAGCAGTGGCAAACCCTGCTCGGGATCTAGAGTATAGAGGTAAATTATAATGCTTGGCAAATGTATGCACGGAGGTCCAAGTAGCCGCCTCAATAATGTCCTTGGTTGCCACTCCTCGTAAGAAAGCTGTGGTAGTGGCTGTAGCCCTTGTAGAATGAGGTCTTATGTTCTGTGGGATTGGTTTTCCATGGTAGGAGTAACAGAATCTTATGCAATTTCCTATCCATTTGGAGATTGTCTGTTTGGAAATTGCTTTTCCTTCCCTTCCTGTTGCATAGGCTACAAAAGCTGGTCAGTTTTTCTGTTACTTTTGGTTCTGTCCAGGTAGTAGTGTAACTGTCTATGTACATCCAAGGTATGCAGCATTCTTTCCCTCTGTTTTGTGGATTGGGAAAGAAGGTAGGTAGGTGGATTGCCTGGTTTAAAGACACTCTGGATACCACCTTAGGCATAAATGTAGGATTAGTTCTCATGGACACCCTATCTTGATGGAAGATTAGGAAGGGTTGCACTGCCATTAAGGCCTGTAGTTCGAAACCCTCCTTGCTGAGGTAATTGCCAGTAGGAAAGCAGTTTTCCATGACAGGTGTTGTAGATCTGCTGTTGCTGCTGGTTCAAACGGAGGGAGTGTCAACTTTTCTAGCACAAAGTTCAAGTCCCATGCTGGTAATGGTGGTTTCCTAGGAGGTTTTACATTCTTGATCCCTCTGAGGAACTGCCTGAGTAGAGGATGTGAAAAGACAGGTGGATCAAAGCTGTATTCTGCTGAAATAGCTGATGCATGTATCTTGATGGAGGAATAGGACAGGCCTGTATGTAGAAGCTCTGCCAAGTACTCCAGAATGTTAGCAATATCTATGTTCGACACGTCTTTTCCTCTTTCAGTACTCCAAATGACAAACCTTTTCCATTTTCCTGCATAGTTCCTTCGTGTTGAAGGTCTGCGGGCTTCAAGGATAATGTCTTTAACCCTTTGGGAAAGGTCTGGGTTGGTTGTTGCTATGTGATGTTCCAGGCAGTCAGTTGCAAGGTTTTTAGGTTTGGATGCATGATGTTGTAGTTGTTCTGAGTTAACATCAAAGGCATCAGGGGTATTCACCACATTTTCTCCCGAGACATGCTCCTCAGCAATGGGTACCAGTGTTGTCTTGGCCAGTTCGGAGCTATCAGGATTATCCTTGGGCGTTCCTCTTTGATTTTCAGTAGTACCTTGTGCATCAAGGGAAGAGGTGGAAATGCATATGCTGTCAGGCCTTTCCAGCTGAAGGATAGAGAGTCCACCTTCCATGCTAGTGGGTGGAATGTCCTTGTGCAGAATTTTTTGAGCTGGTGATTGAGTGGGGAAGCGAATAGATCTATTTGTGGCATTCCCCATTTCTTTGTGATGGCCTTGAAGATGTCGGGTGTAGCATCCATTCGTGAGCATCCGAGGTGGTTCTGCTTAACATGTCTGCTAGGGTGTTCTCTTTTCCCGGCACAAATATTGCCTGTAACTGGATGTTGTAGCTGAGAGCCAGATTCCAAAGGTCCAAAGTCATTCTGCATAGGGGTATGAATGAGTGCCTCCCTGTTTGTTGATGTACCACATGACTGTGGTGTTGTCTGTCCTTATCATCAAATGGCCTTCTTTGAGGAATGGTCTGAATTTTTGGATTGCCAGTTTTACTGCCAGCATTTCTTTTTGGTTTATGTGCAGGTGCAGCTGGTCCTGAGTCCACAATCCTTGTATGCATTTGTCCAGCATGTGCCCCCATCCTAGGTCTGAGGCGTCCGTTGTGATGGTTTGGCTTGCTCGAAAGTTGTGGAAGGGTAAGCCTGGGTTTGACTGGCATGCTTGAGCCCACCATAGGAACTCCTGTTTTAGGCATGGGATTAGTGGTATTTCTGTTTCTAAGCTGTGTCTGTGCTGAGACCATAAATTCTTTAGGTACCACTGTAGCTTTCTCATATGCAGTCTGGCATGTGGGACCAAGATTATGCATGATGCCATGAAGCCCAAGGCCTGCAGAACTTTTCTTGCTGTTAGTTTGTTCTGCTTTGTTAATGCCAAGAAGTAAAGAGGGAGCTCTTTTGTTTTTCTGCAGTTAGGAATGCCATTTGTTTTACTGTGTCCAATTCAGCCCAAGAATGTTCTTGTTTGGGATGGTATCAGCCTTGACTTTTGTAAATTGACTGTGTATCCCAGGGCTTGTAGCAAGTAAATGACCCTTTGTAAATCTGTTGTCAGCTTGCTTTTGTTGTCCGCTTGTAACAGGCAGTCGTCCAGGTATGGATAAATTTGGATTCCCTGTACTCTGCAGTGAGCGATTACTGATGCCAAGCATTTTGTGAATACTCTGGGCGCAGTAGATAAGCCAAAGGGCAATGCTGAGAATTGATAATGCTCTGATCCTGCAAGAAATCGGAGGTATCTTCTGCAATTTGGTCGAATGGGGACGTGCAGGTATGCCTCCTTGAGATCTAGAGTTACCAGCCAACACTCCTTGCCCAGCATGGGAAGAAGTTGCTGTAGGTCAGCATTTTGAATTTTGGGACAATGATGTATGTGTTTAAGATGGACAGGTCGAGAATAGGTCTCCAACTTTTCTCTTTTCTTGGCACTAGGAAGAGTCTGGAGTAGAATCCTTTGCCCTGTTCTGTTATTGGTGCTCTTTCCACAGCTCTCATCTTTGTTAATTCCGCTATCTGCTGCAGAGCTTCTATTTTTTGATTTGGAGGCAGGTTTGGCATTCCTCTTTTCACTGGTAAGGTGTGGAAGTGGAACCGGTAGCCTTGGTCTATGGTTTGCAAAATCCACTTGTCTTTTGTGATATAGTGCCAATTTTTGAAAAATAAGGCTAACTTTCCGCCTAATGGTGCTGCTATTTGCTCCGTGGTAGGCGGAGTCAGAGCCAAGTCACTGTGATTGTCCTGTTGCAGTGGCAGTGGTTGTGTCTGTGCCTTGGTTATTGCCTTGCCACTGTAGTCCTCTGTAGGCACCTCCTCTGGATTGATTTCTGCCTCTAGAGCGTCTATTCCTGCCCTTTGGGATCTTGTGGAGTCAGGAAAGGACCAATTTTGGCAGGCCAGTTCCTGCTAAACCTTGGGGCTGAACCTGTAAGAAATCTTTAACTGTTTGTACAGATTTTGCCTTTTCTTCCATTTTCTTCATTACCTGCTGGGCAGGTGTACCAAATAGACTGGCCTTATCCATAGGAGCATCTAATAGCTTTGCTTTAACATGATCCGGTAAGACCTGTTCTTTCAACCATGCATGCCTTCTTATCACTGTGCCAGTCATGGCTGATCTAAATGAAGCCTCCAGTGCATCATAGCCACATTTTAAGGAATGGTTACTAACCTGTTGGATGTTATTCACCATTTCTAATACATATTTCTTATCTAAAGACTCATCAGAGGACAGTTTTTTAGTTAACTGATCAAGCATAAACTCTTGGTATTGGATCATGTGAAACTGACAGTTTAAAGTTCTAGCTGAGAGAGTAGCAGAGGTGTAAACTTTTTTCCCCCATCTCTCTAAGGACCTGGATTCCCTTTCAGAAGGAATAGGGTTTTTTGCTGTGGTCGAGGCTACTGCCTTAGGCCCCTGGGATATAGTTTCGGGGTCTGCGAGTGGGGCCTTGTATAGGTGGTGATGAGTGTCTGGCACCCTGTAAAATCTATCAGGTTTGGCAGGGGCTGGAGGTAAAGAATCAGGAGCAGTGCAGACATCATTAAATGCATCATCCACAACAGGCAGTACAGGGGGTATAGCTAAGGGCCTATGTTGTGGTAAGTGCAGAAAAGTCCTAAGCCTTTTTCTTGAATCTGAGAAATCTTGTCCCTGCCATTGGAATTGTTCTCTCATGGCATGTAAGGTTTCCCCAAAGGAAAATTCCTCTGGTGGAGAGGCAGCTGGAATGGATTCTTCAGCATCGGAATCTTCATAAGTAGAAAAAGGGGCCTCTGGCTGGTCCGTAATGTCTGAGTCATCCGCAGAATCATCAGAGGACACTGGCTCGGGGGGCTCTGCTCTAGGTCTCTTTTCTGGGGGCTGAGAGGCCCTGTCTGGGTGAGATTGGGATCCCCTAATTAAGGATATTAAATCTTCTGCCAGAGTAAGCATTTGTGAACTAGAAGTGGGCCTGTGTGAGGGGGGCTTAACAGGCACTGATTTAGCAGATTTGGCTGCTTTAGCCCTGGCAAAGGCCTTAATAGACATGGCTGCAGGAGGCCTAGCAGCACCACGTGCTGGGGTAGAGACATCCAAAGGGATGGTGTCTGATAAATCACTAGGAACCACAGTTGTAGGCAAAATTTCTGAGGCCGATTCAGGTAAGGCAGCAGGAGCCTCAGTAGTAGTCATGGATTCGCTGAAGATTGACCAGTTTTCTCGGTTCGGCGAAACCGAGACACTCGCTTGCTTAACCGTGGTTTCGGCGAAACCGCGGACCGCGAGTGTCGGTCTTTTCTTTGCGTTTTTAACAATTTGGGTAGTCGGAGGATCCGGCGGCATAATGTATGCAAAATCTGAGCGAAAAACTGTTCAGCAAACTCCGACCGGCGCCTAAGCGTTCGTCGGTTGAAGGAAGCACAGGCGAACAGGCTGCTACGTCGTGGTCTGGGCCTAAGCAAGGCAGACAGTAAGAGTGGAAATCTTTATGAGGTATTTGTTTCCCACAAGTTAAACAGTTATTGACTTTTTCTGACATCGGCTGAGGCAAGAAAGAGTCCCCAACGGGTACTTAGCTTTTAGAAGTCTTAGTAGTATTCGGTAGTAGTAATCTCTGGATCTGACCGACCGGCACTTGCGAACAGCTTCTGCTTCGGGCGCCACGCGGCAAGAAAGACTGAGGAAAATGGCGTCGGCTGATGCCTTTATACCCGAAGACCAGCAGAGATGACGTCGGGTGAAGTGCGACATCAGCCGAAGCCGGACCCAGACTTTGGAATCCGGCCGACCGAAGGGCTGCCTGACGACAGGACAACCCATTTGTTATGACTGCAGATGCATCCATGAAGGACATCTGGTGGGTTTCTCAGACATACTAGACCCACACACAAAAGACACAAAGGGGGGTGGGAGAAAGCAGGGAAGAAAGGAGGGAAACCTAAAAGTCAGGAACATGGCGGGAACCTGGGTAGGACTTACAAAACTAGTTAAAAGCTATTGGGAGGGGAGGAAAGTCCTTGATGAAATTAAAGTTAAGAAGGGAGGTAAAAGACCCCAAAGGAAATAAAGTAAAGCACTTATATGAACCGAATTAGCAAGAGCTCAGGAAACACGTCTGCTTGGAAATCACAGCAAATGAGATGTGAGGGTTATGGGTAGCAAGGGATGTTGGGAAGGGGAGAAGTTTGAGCTCAAGTAACATCTCTTGTAATGCTGGCTCGGATCAGAGGTCAGATTCTACACCCATCGGTGATCAATAAGGACACGGACAGCACCACATCTGGTGGTTAATGGTACCATAGTCATAGCGTCTGGCGATATAGCAAACTTGTTAGCAGACAAATTCAGTTCCAATTTTACCACCCCCACCCAAAAATACCCTCAAACATAATCCCTCCAACTGTAACTAGGGAGTAATGTACTGTCTGCACTCAAAGCCAAGAAAACGGCCTCTATGGGCCCAGATAACATCCCAGAATGCCTCCTGAACCAACCTAAAATAAGACTTATTACCCCTGGAGTCATTACTTAACTAAAGCCTAAAAACAGGCATTATGCCATGTGAATGGAAGACTGCAATGGTCATCCCCCTTCATAATGGGGGACCATTAACAAATCCTGGAAAAGTACAGTTGTGTACACTTACCATAAATGTAGATGTTTGAGTGTATTCACTGTTGCAGTTATCACATTTGGGTTATCTGCTTGCAGTAGCCCTCAGTGGGCCTGATTAACAAACTCTTATGTCCTGTGTCGGTTGCTGTCACTTCTTCCGTGACGTCAAGTAGTCAGGTGTATAAAACATGCAGCCGATGCCATTACATCAATTTTTCTTGCCCCAGATGTCAGGTGCCCCCCTAATGGGGAGCAATTAAATCTATAATTACAAGGATATACCTCCAACAAAAAAAGCAAATACATCAAAAAGCTTTTTCAGCATAGTAAGGGAGAGTAGAGGTATAGCCAAAAGAAGAAAAAGGGCTGGAGGGAGGGTAACCAGGACTGCAACAGTGAATACACTCGAACATCTACATTTATGGTAAGTGTACATAACTGAATTATGTTCTTCATGTTTCACTGCTGCAGTCATTATATTTGGGTAGATTCCCAAAGCTAAGGTTGGGAGGAGAAATTTAAATAGAATTAGGACCAGCTATAAGGCTCTGCAAGACTGCAGTGGCAAAGACAGCTCTGGATTTAGAGAAAATTGGCAAATGATAATGCTTGGTGAAAGTATGTACAAAAAGTACAGTTGTGTACACTTGTCATAAATGTAGATGTTAGAGTGTATTCACTGTTGCAGTCATTACATTTGGGTAATCTGCTGGCAGGTTGCCCTCAGTCGGCCTGATTAACAAAGTCTTGGGTCCTACGTCGGTTGCTGTCCCTTCCTCCATGACGTCAGGTGTATAAAACATGCAGCTGATGTCATGCCATTACATCAGTTTTTCTTGACCCAGATGTCAGGTGCTCCCCTAATGGGGAGCAAATAAACATAAAAACACAAAAGTATACCTCCAACAAAAAGCAAATACACCAAAAAGGCTTTTAAGCATAGTAAAGGAAAGTAGAGGTATATAGCCAGAAAAAGTTAGTGGGTTGGAGGGAGGGTAACCAGGACTGCAACAGTGAATACACTCGAACGTCTACATTTATGGTAAGTGTACACAACTGTACTATGTTCTTCATGTTTCACTGCTGCAGTCATTACATTTGGGTAGATTCCCAAAGCTATGGTTGGGAGGAGGAGTTTATACGCATTAGGGTCAGCTATAAGGCCCTGCAAGACAGCAGTGGCAAAACCAGCTCTGGATTTAGAGAAAATTGGTAAATGATAATGCTTGGTGAAAGTATGTACAGAGCTCCAGGTAGCAGCTCCTAGGATGTCCATGGTAGGAACACCTCTGAGAAAGGCTGCAGAAGTAGATGCAGCCCTGGTGGAGTGAGATCCGATCCCCTGGGGGATAGGTTTTCCATGGTGCTTATAGAAGAAATTAATGCAATAGCTTATCCACTTAGAAATGGTTTGTTTTGAAATAGCCTTCCCCTCTACCCCTCCAGCAAATGCTACCAGCAGTTGTTCAGATTTTCTTCAAGGTCTAGTCCTGTCGAAGTAGAATCTAAGTTGTCTGCGCACATCCAAGGAAAGCAGGATCTGTTCCCCTTTATTCTGTGGATTGGGAAAGAAGGTTGGCAAATGAATGGACTGATTAAGAGCCACAATGGAAATCACCTTGGGCATGAAGTAAGGATTGGTTCTGAGAGATACCCTGTCCACATGAAAAATGATGAAAGGCTCCACTGCCATAAGGGCCTGTAATTCAGATATCCTTCTAGCTGAAGTGATTGCTAAAAGGAAGGCTGTTTTCCAAGAAAGAAATTTTAAGTCTGTAGTAGCAGCTGGCTCGAAAGTAGGTAGAGTAAGTTTCTCCAAAACAAAGTTAAGGTCCCAGGCAGGGGTTGGGGCTCTCCTAGGTGGTCTCAAGTTTTTTGCCCCTCTGAGATACTGCTTGAGCAGAGGATGAGAGACGAGTGAAGGTTCTGTGCTATAATGAGCTGAAATAGCTGAGGCGTGGATTTTAATGAGGAAAAAGGCATGTCCTTGTGAAGCATCTCAGTGAAGTATTGCAAAATCTGAGGTAAATTGTGCACTGCTGTGCTTATCCCTAAAGATTGGTTCCAGGCACAGAATCTTTTCCATTTGTCAGCATACGATTTTCTAGTATTAGGTCTCCTTGCCTCCAAGATGACATCCAGCACAGGTTTGCTGAGGAATGATGAGGGTGAATTTAAGTGATCAGCCAAGCTGCAAGGTTCAATGTTGGAAGCTGAGGGTGCAGAATTTGGTTCTCCTGCTGAGACAGCAGGGAAGGGATCTGAGGAGATGCCATGGAGATATAATTGTGATACACTGCGCAGGAGGGGGTACTAGTGTTGGCACAGCGAGTCTGGAGCAATCAAAATCATCCTTGGTTTGTCCTGTTTGACTTTTAGTAGAACTTTTGAGAGCAACGGCAGAGGTGGGAAGGAGTAGACTGATAGGTTTTTCCAGCTGAAGGACAGTGCATCCACTTTCCAGGCCTGTTTGTGGGGAGTCCTTGTGCAAAACTTGTTCGACTGGTAGTTTGGGGGGGGGGGGTGCAAATAGATTTAGGTCTGAGCTCCCCCATTCGCTTGTCAACATGTTGAAAATCATTGGTTCCAGTTTCCACTCGTGTAGGTCCATGAGGTTTCTGCTTAGTCTGTCTGCCAGTGTATTCAATTTTCTTAGCAGGAATTGAGCTTGTAGGTGCACTTGGTAGCTCAAGGCTGTATTCCACAATGCCATGGCTAGTCTACAGAGGGAGTAGGAATGTGTACCCCCTTGCTTATGTACCACATAACCGTGGTGTTGTCAGTCTTTACCATTAGTTGTTCTGGAAGAATGTAGTACTTGAAGGCTGTCAGAGCATTCTGTACAGCTAACATTTTTTTTTAATTGATAAGTAGGTGCATTTGATTTGGGTTCCATTTGCCCTAAATGCACTTCCTTGCCAGGTGAGCCCCCTATGTATAGTCTGATGCATCTGTAGTTAAGGCTTGGGCGGCAGGGGGTAGTGTGAATGGTAGTCCCTTGTTTAGGTGGCAGGCCTCTGCCCACCATAGGAACTCCAGGCATAGGCAAGGTATGATAGGAATCATTGTTTCCAGGCTGCGACAATGTTGACTCCATAAACTTTCAGATACCACTGTAGTTTCCTCATATGCAGCCTTGCATATGGAATTAGAAGAATGCAGGAGGCTGTGAACCCCAAGGCTTGCAGTATTTGTCTTGCAGATTGCAGGGTTTGTGTGGCCACTTGTTTGAAGTAAATTACCAAATAAATTTGCTTCTCTGGCGTGAGGAAAGCCATCTGGGCAGTTGCATTCAAGCTTGCACCTAGGAATGTAATCTGTTGACAGGGTACCAGCTGTGATTTATTTTCGTTTATGGTGTACCCCAGACAAGTTAGAACCCTTTATACAAATGCCAGATGATTTAAAAGTATGCCCTGGTTTTCTGCCTGAATTAGACAATCGTCCAGGTATGGCTATATTTGAATATTTCTTTGCCTGCAAAAAGCAATAACTGGAGACAGGCACATTGTGAATACCCTGGGCGCAGTAGACAAGCCAAAGGGCAGTGCAGAGAACTGATACTGCAAGTAGCCTGCTTTGAAGCATAGGTATCTTCTGCATGATTTCCCGATTGGGATGTGCAGGTATGCTTCTTTTAAATCTAGAGTTGCCAATCAGGCGTCTTTGCCTAGCATAGGAAGTAATTGGTAAAGAGTCAGCAGCTTGAATTTTGGAATCTCCAGAAAGGTGTTTAGAGTAGACAGGTCCAGGATTGGACAGCATGATTTGTCTTTTCTGGGTACCAGAAAAACCCTGGAATAGAAACCTTGTCCCTTTTCCTCTTCTGGTACCAGTTGAATAGCCCCCATGCTTAAGAGGGAAAATACTTGTTTTTGAGCCTCTGCCCACTGATTTGGGGACAGGTCTGGCCACCTGCTTGGTGTTGGCAACGTGTGGAAATGAAATCTGTATCCCTGGGATGCTATATTTAAAACCCATTTGTCCTGGGCTTTGAGTTTCCAGTTCTTTGCATGAAGAGCAATCTTTCCCCCCAAAGGGGCGGTCAAAAGATAAGTGCTTGGGAATTTTAAAAGGAAGTAATTGAGACTGTTTACCATAGGGGGGGTTGTCTTGTTATTTCCAGATTTGGAAGTGGAGCCCCCCCCCCCCCATTGCTTAGTTCTGAGAGACCCCTGGGACTGAAACCTGGGGTTTTTGCTGTGTCTTGGTTTGGCTTGAGAGGACCTGGAAGGGACTGGAATGGACCAATTCTTAGTAGGCCAGTGCCTACTAAATCTTGGAGGCTGTATTTGTAAAAAAATCTTTAACAGTTTGCATAGCTTTAGCTTTATCTTCCATCGTTTTAAGAACTTCTTCAGCCTTATTGCCAAACGGGCGGTCCTGATTTAAAGGAGCATCCAACAATCTAGCTTTAACATGATCAGGCAAAGATTGCTCCTAAAGCCAAGCATGCCTTATAAGCACAGACCCAGTAACAGCAGCCCTGCAAGAAGCCTCTAAAGAATCAAAATCACATTGCAAAGTATGTTTTCCAACTTGTTCAACAGAATGCATTAAATCCTGTAAATCTTTATTTTCCACACAGTCAGGAATCAGCATAATTTTCTTTTTAAGCAGTCCAATAATATGCTGTTGATATTTTACCATATTAAATTGGCAGTTTAAGGCTCTGATTGCCAAAGCTGCAGAGGTATAAACCTTTTTACCCCATCTATCCAGCGCCCTGGAGTCTCTCTCAGAAGGGGTAGGATTTTTAGCAGCAGAAGCCTTAATGCCCTTGGGCCCCTGAGAAACCGTCTCTGGATCTGCAACAGGATTTTTGAAAAGGAACCTGTGGGACTGAGAAACCCTGTAGTATCGGTCAGGTTTACTAGGAGCTGGAGGAAGGGAATCAGGGGCCAAACTGGATTCAGAGAACACATCAACAATGTCTAGTACAGGAAGTATAGCCAAAGGCCTATACTGAGGTAGAAGGAAATCCCTAAGCCTCTTTTTGAATCAGAAAATTCCTGGCTTTCCCAGTGGAAATGCTCCCTTAAAGTATGTAAAGTTTCCCCAAAAGAAAAATCCTCGGGAGGGGAAGCAGAGGGAATAGAATCCTCTACATCACAATCCTCATAAGTAGGTATGGACAAATCCAGGTCATCAGAAGAAACAGAATCCTGATCAGGAGATTCACAATCAAGCTCAGCCCTAAGCCTCTTGGGGGGGGGGGGGGGGATTTGACTACCCCTGATTAGAATAATTAGATTTTCAGCCATTTTTATCATTTGTTTTTTAGGCATAGGGGCCTGAGCATGGGGTCTGAGCGTCGCTTTTTTAGACATGGATCGAGATTTAGGCCTTAGTAATTAAGGCTGTGTCGATTTAATATGCAAGTCTGTAGACCTGAAAACACCCTCAGAAGCCGGTGCCTGCACAGCAGCTCCGGACCCATCCAAGGTAGAGACATCCACGGGTTCCACAGTTGAAGTATCTCGCGGCATACCGGACTCTGAATTGGTCTCTGTAGAGGCCTGCGAATCAGAAATAGCGGGTATCAGGGGCTGCGAAAGCGCATCACTGAGTACCGGCAAACTGGCGACTAGCTTAAGAGAAGCGTCGTCGGCAGTTTTGGACCTCGGCGGCCTGTCTCGGTCTTTATCTTTGCGTTTTTTTGGAATACTGGTAGTCGGATGGATAACCGATGACATTTCTGGATAATTAAACCAAGAACCGAAATATTTAGAGGCAAAAATGTACCGACGACAGATAGTGCACTGATTAAATAAAGCACAAAACCGACAGCAATGTACATCATAGTCAGGGCCTAGGCAAGGAATACAGTACGAATTAAAATCTTTATGAGGTATTTGCTTTCCACAAGTAATGCAATTATTAACTTTTACTGAAATCGGTAAGGAGCAAGAAAAAGTTTCCCCAACAGGGTACTTAGCTTTAAGTTGAAGACTTCCGTTCTGAAACTCGAAAACGAAAATTTCAGGAGTCGGCTGACCAGCACTTGCGAACTGCTTCGGGCACCGCACTGCAAGAAAGACTGATGTAATGGCGTCGGCTGCATGTCTTATACCCTTGACGACCTGACATCATGGAGGAAGGGACAGCAACCAATGCAGGACCCAAAACTTTGTTAATCAGGCCGACTGAGGGCAACCTGCCAGCAGATTACCCAAATGTAATGAATGCAACAGTGAAACACGAATAACATCTCCAGGAAGCAGCTTCTAGGATGTCCCTGGTAGAGATGCCCCTGAGAAAGACTGTAGATGTAGATGCAGCCCTGGTTGAATGGGGTCTGTTGTCCTGTAGGATAGGTTTTCCGTGGTGCTTATAGAAGAAATGAATGCAGTGGCCTATCCATTTTGAAATTGTTTGCTTTGAAATAGCTTTCCCCTCTGTCCCTGCAGCAAATGCCACCTGCAGTTTTCAGATTTCTTTTGAGGTTTAGTCCTGTCCAAGTAGAATCTAAGTTGTCTGTGAACATCTAAGGCGTGCAGTATCCATTCCCCTTTGTTCTGTGGGTTAGGAAAGAAGGTAGGATGAATGGACTGATTAAGAGCAAGAGCCACACTGAATACCACCGTGGGCGTGAAGGAGGAATTGTTCCCGAGGGACACCCTGTCCGAATGAAAGATGATGAAAGGCTCCACTGCCATAAGGGCCTGAAATTCAGATACCCGCAGAAGTGACTGCTAAAAGAAAAGCCGTTTTCCAGGAAAGGAATTTTAAATTTGCAGCAGCAGTAGGCTCGAAAGGAGGAAAAGTGAGTTTCTTCAAGACAAAGTTAAGGTCCCAGGCTGGAGGTGGAACTCTCTTGGGTGGCCTTACATTTTTGGCCCTTCTGAGGAACTGCTTGAGCAGTGGGTGAGAGAAGAGGGGAGGCTCTGTGCTATAATGACCTGAAATGGCTGAGGCTTGAATTCTGATAGAGGAAAAGGACAAGCCCTTAAGAAGCATCTCAGTCAAGTATTGTAGAATCTGAGGTAAATTGGGCACTGCTGCGCTCATCCCTTGAGATTGATTCCAGGCATAAGATTTTCTAGTACTAGGCCTCCTTGCCTCTAAAATGATATCCATCACTGATGAAAATCTTTGTGAGGTATTTGCTTTCCAGAAGTAATGCAATTATTAACATTTACTGACATCGGTAAGGAGCAAGAAAAAGTTTCCCCAATGGAGTACTTAGCTTTAGTTGAAGACTTTGGTTCTGAAACTCGAAAACGAAAATTTCAGGAGTCGGCTGACCGGCACTTGCAAACTGCTTGTGCATCGGGCACCACACTGCAAGAAAGAATGGTGTAATGAAGTCTGCTGCATGTTTTACACCCCTGACGACATGGAAGAAGGGACAGCATCCGACGCAGGACCCAAGACTTTGTTAATCAGGCCAACTGAGGGCTACTGCAAGCAGAAAACCCAAATGCAATGACTGTAACAGTGAAACATGAAGAACATCTGTACTATGTTCTTCATGTTTTACTGTTGCAGTCATCACATTTGGGTAGATTCCCAAAGCTAACGCTGGGGGGAGGAACTTAGATAGGATTAGGACCAGCTATAAGGCCCTGCAGGACTGCAGTGGCAAAGCCAGCTCTGGATTTAGAGAAAATTGGCAAATGGTTATGCTTGATGAAAGTATGTACAGAACTCCAGGTAGCAGCATCTAGGATGTCCCTGGTAGGGACACCTCTGAGAAAGGCTGTAGAGGTAGATGCAGCCCTGGTTGAATGGGGTCTGATCCTCTGGGGGATAGGTTTTCCACAGTGCTTACAGCAGAAATTAACGCAATGGCCTATCCATTTAGAAATGGTTTGCTTTGAAATAGCCTTCCCCTCTGCCCCTGCAGCAAATGCCACCAGCGGTTGTTCAGATTTCCTTTGAAGTTTAGTCCTGTCCAAGTAAAATCTAAGTTGTCTGTGCACATCTAAGGAGTGCAGTATCCATTCCCCTTTGTTCTGTGGATTAGGAAAGAAGGTTGGTAAATGAATGGACTGATTAAGAGCCACACTGGATACCACCTTGGCTATTAAGGAGGAATTGACTCTGAGGGACACCCTATCCACATGAAAGATGAAAGGCTCCACTGCCATAATGGCCTGTAATTCATATATCCTTCTTGCTGAAGTGACTGCTAAAAGGGAGGCTGTTTTCCAAGAAAGGAATTTTAAATCTGCACTAGCAGCTGGCTCGAAAGGAGGAAAAGTGAGTTTCTCCAGTACAAAGTTAAGGTCCCAGGTTGGAGTTGGGGCTCTCCTGGGTGGTCTTAAATTTTTGGCCCCTCAGGAACTGCTTGAGAAATGGATGAGAGAAGAGGGGAAGTTCTGCGTTGTAATGAGCTGAAATGGCTGAGGCATGAATTTTGATGGAGGAAAAAAGAAAGGCCCTTGTAAAGCATCTCAGTTATCAGTTAAGTATTGTAGAATCTGAGGTAAGTTGGGCGCTGCTGTGCTCATCCCTTGAGATTGGTTACAGGCACGGAATCTTTTCCATTTTTCAGCATAAGATTTTTTAGTACTAGGCCTCCTTGCCTCTAAAATGATATCCATCACTGGTTTACTGAGGGATGATAAAGGAGAGATTAAGTAATTAGCCAGGCTGCTAGGTTCAGGGTTTGAAGCGGACGGTGCAGAATCTGGTTCTTTTGCTAAGACAACAGGGTAGGGGTCTGAGGCAGGTGCCATGGGGCCAACAGTGACACTGCGTAGGAGGGGGTACCAGTGTTGGCGTGGCCAGTCGGGTGCAATTAACATCGTCCTTGGTTTGTCCTATTTGATCTTTAGTAGTACTTTGGAGAGAAGAGGCAGCGGAGGGAAAGCATAAACTGATAGGTTGTTCCAGCTGAAGGACACAGCATCCACTTTCCAAGCTTGTTTGTGGGGAGTCCTAGTGCAAAATTTGTCTAATTGGTAGTTCTGGGGGAAGGCAAAGAGGTCTATATCTGGGCTCCCCCATTTGTTTGTCAACATGTTGAAAGTATGTGGCTCCAGTTTCCACTCATGTGGGTCCATGAGGTTTCTGCTTAGTCCGTCTGCCAGAGTATTTAGTTTTCCTAGCAGGAATTGAGCTTGTAGATGCACTTGGTAGCTCAAGGCTGTGTTCCACAGTGCCATGGCTAGTCTGCAGAGGAGGTTAAGAATGGGTACCCCCTGCTTGTTTATGTACCACATAACAGTGTTGTTGTCCATCTTTACCATTACTTGTCGTGGAAGAATGTGGTCCTTGAAGGCTGTCAGAGCATTCTGTACAGCTAACATTTCTTTTTGATTGATATGCAGGTGCATTTGACTTGGGTTCCATTTGCCCTGAATGCATTTACCTGCCAGGTGAGCCCCCCCATGCATAGTCTGATGCGTCTGTTGTTAGGGTTTGGGCATCAGGGGGTAGAGTGAATGGTAGTCCCTTGTTTTGGTGGCAGGCCTCTGCCCACCAAAGGAACTCTAACCGTATGCAAGGTATGATAGGAATCATTGCTTCCAGATCCTGAGAATGTTGACACTATAGGCATTTTAGATACCATTGTAGTTTCCTCATATGCAGTCTTGCATATGGAATTAGAAGAATGCAGGAGGCCATGAACCCCAAGGCTTGCAGTATTTGCCTTGCAGATAGCAGGGTTTTTGTGGCCACTAGTTTGAAGTAGGTTGTCAAATGAATTTGTTTCTCTGGCTTGAGGAAAGTCATCCGGAAAGTTGTATTCAAGTTTGCTCCCAGGAATATAATTTGTTGACAGGGTACCAGGTGTGATTTCTTTTAGTTTATGGTGTACCCCAGACAAGTTAGAACCCTTTGTACAAAAGCCAGGTGATTCAAAAGTATGTCCTGGCTTTCTGCCTGAATGAGACAATCGTCCAGGTATGGGTATATTTGAATATTTCTTTGCCTGCAAAATGCAATGACTGGAGCTAGGCACTTTGTGAATACCCTGGGCGCAGTAGATATGCCAAAGGGCAGTGCAGAGAACTTATAATGCGTGTAGCCTGCTTTGAAGCATAGGTATCTTCTGTAAGATTTCCTGATTGGGATGTGCAGGTATGCTTCCGTTAAATCTAGTGTTGCCAACCAGGAGTCTTTGCCTAGCATAGGGAGCAACTGGTGAAGAGTCAGTGTCTTGAATTTTGGAATCAACAAAAAGGTGTTTAGAGTAGACAGGTCCAGGATAGGACGCCATGAATTGTCTTTCCTGGGTACCAGGAAAAGTCTTGAGTAGAAACCTTGTCTCTTTTCCTCTTCTGGTACAGTTTGAATAGCCTTTATGCTTGAGAGAGAGAGTACTTGCTTATGAGCCTCTGCCCACTGATGTGGGGGTAGATCTGGCCAACCGTTTGGGACTGGTAAAGTACAATTGTGTACACTTACCATAAATGTAGATGTTCGAGTGTATTCACTGCTGCAGTCATTACATTTGGGTAATCCTGCTGGCAGGTTGCCCTCAGTCGGCCTAAATTCCAAAGTCCTGGGTCCTGCGTCGGCTGCTGTCGCCCCTTCCCTGTCGTCAGGGGTATAAAAGATGCGGCCGATGCCATTGTCTTTAGTTTTTCTTGCCCCAGATGTCAGGTGCCCCCTAAAAGGGTAGCCAAAATTTATATATGTGTAAATACATGCACCAATATAAACTTTACCTTCATCTACAAGCAAATACACCACATAGGTTCCATCAGAAGAAAGGGGGATGGCGGGTGGGTAACCTGGACTGCAACAGTGAATACACTCGAACATCTACATTTATGGTAAGTGTACACAACTGTACTATGTTCTTCGTGTTACACTGTTGCAGTCATTACATTTGGGTAGAGTCCCAAAGCTATGGATGGGAGGCTGGAACTAAACAGCATTAGGAGCGGCTATGAGGCCTTGGAGAACTGCAGTGGCAAAGCCTGCCCCGGATTTAGAGTATTGTGGCAGATGATAGTGCTTTGTAAAGGTGTGTACGGAACTCCAAGTAGCAGCCTCAAAAATGTCCTTGGTTGGTACTTCCCTGAGAAAGGCTGCTGAAGTGGCTGCTGCTCTGGTTGAATGTGGCCTAATGCCCTTAGGCACTGGCCTGCCATGGTGTAAGTAGCAGAAACTAATGCAGTGGCCTATCCACTTTGAAATAGTCTGCTTTGAGATAGCCTTTCCTTGTGATCCTGCAGCATATGCCACTAGTAATTGCTCTTTCTGAAAATAAGAAGTTATGTACTCACCATAACGTTCCATCTGAGTAGGTAGCTTCATTTGTCTGCAACCTGTGGGTCTTGGATCCGATATCGGATCCTAGCCGGCAACTTGTTTCAAGCTAATGGATCCGAGCTCCTAGCTCCTCCCCTCACCCATAATCCCCTGCTAACCCTCCATGACCTCAGATCGAGTTTGCCCCTCAATATATACCCAAAAAAATGGGTATCCAACTAAAAATAGATCCGAAGAAGGCCAGGGAGAAGGAGGGGGGGATGGTTGCAGACAACTGAAGCTACCTACTCAGATGGAACGTTATGGTGAGTACATAACTTCTTAATCTGAAGTAGGGAGTTCATTTGTCAGCAACCTGTGGGACAGAGTCCCCAGCTACCTACACCTTGGGTGGCCATCATGCAAGGATATTGCGAAGCACCGCAGAGCCAAAGGATGCTCTCCCTCTAGAAATCACGTCCAGTTTGTAGTGGTTAATAAAGGTATGAGATGAGGCCCAAGTGGCTGCCGAACAAATATCATCCAATGGAACTCTAGACTTGAAGGCCGCAGAAGTAGAGATGGAACGAGTGGAATGTACACCAACTCCTTCCAGTGCGGGTCTCCCAGAGACTTGATACGCCCATAGGATACATTGAGAAATCCAGCGTGATGAAGATACTTTTGAAATTGCTTTCCCCAAATTAAATTTGGCAAAGGAAACGAATAGCTGGTCGGATTGTCTATGACCAGCTGTTCTATGAGTATAAAAGCGAAGCTGCCTATGAACATCTAATGAGTGCAGCTTGTACTCTCCCTTATTCTGATATTTAGGGAAGAAAACCGGTAAATTTATGGATTGATTTATGTTGGTTTCCGATGCTATCTTGGGAAGAAAAGAAGGATTGATCCTGAGGTACACTCTGTCTGGGTGAAAGATCAAATAAGGAGGCTTCACAGAAAGAGCTTGAAGCTCGAAACTCTTTTGCTGAAGTGATGGCTACAAGGAATGCTGTTTTCCAAGACAAGAATTTGTGATCTACTGAAGCAGCGGCTTCGAAAGGTGGAGCAGTCAAGGCTTGAAGAACTAGTGAAAGATCCCATGGTGATGCGGCTTCTTTTATAGGGGGTCTAAGTAAGAAGGTGCCCTTGAGAAAGGTTTTACACAACTTGGCCGACATCAACGGCCCTGTATCATGTCCCACATGGTAATGTGATATGGCTGCCAATTGCACTTTGACAGTTGAACAACTAGCGCCTTCCTGAAAGAGTTCGGTTAGGAAGTCTAATATGGACGGAAGAGGAGCCGTAAAGGGATCTAGATCATGATGCTCCGCCCAGATGGGGAAACGTTTCCATTTACTGCTGTACACTTTCCTGGTGGAGGGCTTATGCGCTGCCACAAGGATGGCTTTGACTGGTGAAGAGATACCGGGAGTCCTAACTAGGAGTGGAACTGGAGCAACCAAGCTGTCAGTTTCAGATTGTCCAGCTTTGGGGTCGGTAAGTTCGACGGATGGGAGATGAGATCTGAACTGGGATCTAGAATCCAAGGAGGATTCACAAAGTGAGACCACAGGTAAGGGAACCAAATTTGCTGAGGCCAGAATGGGGCAACGAGGATCATCCTGCTCCCCAACTGCGAGGCTTTCTGTAAGAGTTGTAGCATCAGGGGTAGAGGAGGATAGGCATAAAGTAGACCGGGTGGCCAAGCATGCACCAGAGCGTCTCTTGGAGTTTCCCCTGAAGGGGGGATTAGAGTGAAGAAATTGCCGCATTTGGTGTTTGATGGAGACGCAAAAAGATCGCAGCAGGGTTGTCCCCATATTGCGAATATCTGCTTCGCTACTAGTGGATTGAGAGACCACTCGTACAGGGTAAGAAGGGTGCGACTGAGTTTGTCCGCTAGGATGTTGGCCCGTCCCGGAATGTGCGTTGCAATCAGAAAGCAATTGGTGGAGATCGCCCATTCCCACACTCTCATGGCTTCGCGGCATAGAGGGTAAGATTTGGTTCCCCCCTGTTTGTTGATATACCAGACAACCGACATGTTGTCCGACTGAATTGCAATCGTTCCTATGGGGAGGAGATCCTGAAGTGCTTGCAACGCGAACAGCACTGCTCTCATCTCCAGAACGTTGATATGCAGGGAGGTCTCTGTGTCGTTCCACGTGCCTTGGACTGTCCTGCCTGAATAATGCCCCCCCACCCGAGGCGGGAGGCGTTCCTGGTCACCGTGGCGAGAGATGCAGAAGGGACGGCCCGTATGGAGGTCCGAGGCATGGAGCCACCATAATAGAGCCTTCCTGCAAGCCTTGCTGATAGCAATGGGGTGGTGAAGAGGAAGGGATAGAAAAGACCATTGCACTAGAAGTGTCCATTGCAGTACCCGCATGTTCAGACGGGCACATGGAAGGAGCGTAATCACTGCCGCCATGGAGCCTAGTGCCCTCAGGACCAATTTCGCTGGTGCAGTCTCTGATTGGAGGATATCCCGCACATGGAGTTGCAAATTCTGGATTCTCTCGGAAGTTAGAAATGCTCGTAGCTCTCTGGTGTCTATTCTGGCTCCTATGAATTCTATGACTTGTGTTGGGGCCAGAAGGGATTTGTCGGCATTGATAGTGATGCCTAACTGTGGGGCTATGCGGAGAAAGAAATCTCTGGCTGAGCAAAGTAGATGCCTTGTTGGGGCGGTCAGGAGCCAGTAGTCCAGGTACGGAAAGACCTGTATTCCCTGGAGTCTCAGGTGGGCCGCAATCACTGCTAACACATTGGTGAACACCCTGGGGGCTGTGGTGAGGCCAAAGGGAAGGACCCTAAACTGGTAGTGACTGGCTCCCAGCCGGAAGCAGAGGAACCTCCTGGATCGTCTGTCCATTAGAATGTGGTAGTACGCATCCTTGAGGTCTATAGAGCACATCCAATTGTTCTCCATTAGAAGGGGGAGAATAGATTGAAGCGTGACCATTCGGAATTTTTCCTTGGTTACTGACAGGTTCGAGCGGGAAAGGTCTAGGATCGGTCTCAAGTCCCCAGTCTTTTTTGGCACCAAAAAGAACCTGGAGTTAGGACCCTAATCCGAGCTGGTCTTGGGGGACGGGCTGGATGGCTCTTTTTCTTAGCAGCTGCTGAATTTCTGCGGCTGCGGCCTCCCTCCGATTGGGTGGTACATCGGGGAGGTTTTTGAATTTGGGGACATGGAGTAATGGAATTTTGTACCCTCTGGATATAATGCGAAGCACCCAGCGGTCTGTCGTGATGGACTCCCATGCCGCTAGGTGCTTCGAGAAGCGCCCCCCCCCCGACTGCCTCCAGAGTGGAGCAGCCGGGCAACCCTTCAGGGCTGCTGCGCGGGCCGTTCAGAGAAAGGTTCTCTGGACCCAAAGTTTCTCGGAGCCCCTCTGCTCCTGGGGCGGTGTCCTCCCTGTCCTCCTCTGCCACGGAAGGACTGGTTGTCCGGAGTGGGTTGGGAATGTTGCGATTTCCGGAACCACATCTTCTTCTGACCCTTTTGGTTCTTCAAAAAGGACCGCTGGGGAGCAGAGAAGCGGACTCCGACGGCAGACAACGTCTTCCCATCTTTCTCGCTATGGACAAGTGTCTCACGAACCGTTTTGCCAAAAAGGGCAGAACCATCGAAAGGGGCGTTCGCAAAAGACGCTTTAAAAGGCTCCACAAAGTCACAATGACGGAGCCAGGCCTGACGTCTCATGGCTAGGCCTGCTCCGCTAGCCCTAGGGGCTCCCTCTGTGGCGTGGGAAAATAGCCGCATAGAGGTATTTGAAATTGATCTCAGAGTGGCCATTTGGGTGGAGTACAATTGTTTGTCATCCGCCGACATGGACTCGGGAGGGGAAGCAGCTTATTCTTTGATAAGATCCCGCTGCAGCCTGATGACATGTGCCATATAGTTCAGAGACCTTACCGAGAAAGTCGCTGAACTAAAAACTCGCTTCCCTAAGCTGTCCATCAAGTGGGACTCCTTGCTTGGTGGATGGACTGAGGGGCTCTCCTGAGGCAAATCCCTCTTCGTGGCTGCCGCCGTCAACATGGCATCTATGGAGGGGGGGGACTTACTCCAGTGTGATCGGTCTGGGGGGGGCTAAGATTTCTATCCAGGCGTTTTGGTATTGGCTCCACGGTGTCTGGATCCTTCCACGCCCTGGCGGTAAATAGGTCCACCAAGGGGGTCTGCCGGAGGGAACACCCAAGAGGTAGACGGGCCTGCTTCGAATGCCTCCAGAAACATGGACTCGTCGGAGGAAGACTTGGGGGCAGACCACCCACCTCTGATCCTCAGCATCTCCATGATGTCTCCAAAGGAGACATCCTCAGGGGGTGATCTTGGGGAGCCTTCCCCTTCCTCCAAGTCCGTGTCCTCAGTTAAGGACTCAGGGGAGTCCATGTGCCTCCTCTTGCACTTATGCTTGCGGGGCACTTCCTCGGGGGGACTGTCCGAGGAGGCCTCACCAGCTACATCCTGTTCCAATGGAACCATCTGGGACATTGAAGCAGGCTGTCCCTTTGGCCGGGTGATGTAAGCTTGGCCCAGCAGAGAAGAGGGAGTGCAGGTAGGAGCCGAGACAAGGACCGGGGGTCCAGATGCTCTAAAGAAAAGTAATGTAACACACACACACAGGCCCCAAAACACAACACACACACTCTAACGACCAGCGAAGGGAGGGAAAACTACTTAAAAGAAAATATATTACTCTAAAGGGTACCTAACACTTACACACAGAAGATTTTTGAGAAAAATTAAGAAAGTTGACAGAAAAATAACAACTTAACTGTCAAGACTAGATGAGCTTGCAAGAATCAAGCTATCCACAAGCGCGGCAAACTAGATCTGAGGTCATGGAGGGTTATAGCAGGGGATTATGGGTGAGGGGAGGAGCTAGGAGCTCGGATCCATTAGCTTGAAACAAGTTGCCGGCTCGGATCCGATATCGGATCCAAGACACACAGGTTGCTGACAAATGAACTCCCTACTTCAGATCACTGGTTCTGTCCAAGTAGAATCTAAGCTGTCTGTGTACGTCCAAAGAATGCAGAATTCTCTCCCCCTTGTTCTGTGGATTTGGATAAAAAGTTGGCAGATGAATAGTTTGGTTAAGAGCCACACTGGACACCACCTTAGGCATAAATGTTGGGTTTGCACTCAGAGAGATCCTGTCTGGATAAAAAAATGATAAAAGGTTCCACAGCCGTGAGTGCATGTAGCTCTGATACTCGTCTTGCAGAAGTTATTGCTAGGAGCAGAGCTGTTTTCCAAGATAAAAACTTTATATCAGCAGTAGCAGCTGGCTCAAAAGAAGGCAGGGAGATTTTTTCCAAGACATAGTTGAGGTCCTATGCAGGCATTGGTGATCTCCTTGGAGGCCTTAAATTTTTGGCTCCTCTGAGGAACTGTTTTAATAAGGGATGAGAAAAGATTGGTGGCTCTGTATTGTAATGAGCCAAAATGGCAGAGGCATGAATTTTAATAGATGAAAAAGATAGGCCTTTGTCCAGCATCTCAGTTAAGTATTGCAAAATCTGACGAATATTTGAGACAGCTGTATCAGTTCCTTGTGCCTGGTTCCAAGCACAGAATCTCTTCCATTTTCCAGCATAAGATTTTCTAGTACTAGGCCTTCTGGCCTCCAAAATGACATCCATCACAGCTTTACTGAGAGGTGTGTTTTGTATGACTACATTATCCGCCATGCTGCCAGGTTTAAAGTGCTGAGTTGGCTGTGCAGGATCTGATTGTTTTGCTGGGACAGTAGATGAGGTATTTGAGGTAAGGTCCAAGCTGGACACTGAGACAAGTTCTTTAGGATTAGAAACCAGTACTGGCGGGGCCAGTCTGGGGCAATCAGTATCATTTTTGTCTTCTCTTGTCTGACCTTTAGGAGTACCTTGGGGAGGAGAGGCAGTGGGGGAAAGGCATACACTGATAGTTTTTTCCACCTAAAAGACAGGGGGTCCACTTTCCATGCTTGTCTGTGATAAGTCCTTGTGCAAAATCTTTTTAGTTGGTAGTTGTGAGGGGGAGGCAAATAGATCTATGTCCGGGCATCCCCATTTCCTTGTTATCATGCTGAAGACTTGTGGATCCAGCTGCCACTAGTGGGGATCCATGAGGTTTCTGCTTAGTTCGTCTGCCAGAGTATTTTTCCTTCCTGGCAAGAATTGTGCCTGCAGGTGTACTTGGCAAGTTAATGCTGTGTCCCACAAAATCATGGCTAGTCTGCAAAGGGGGTAAGAATGTGTGCCCCTCTGCTTGTCCCGGATGAAGTATGTCCTTGAAGGCTGTCAGGGCATTCTGAACAGCTAGCATCTCTTTTGGATGGATATGTAGATGCATTTGGGTTGAAGACCATGTGCCCTGAATGCATCTTCCTGCCATGTGGGCCCCCCAGGCATAACCTGATGCATCCGTTGTTAGTGTCTGCCTGGCTGGGGGTAACGTGAATGGCTGTCCCTTGTTTTGGTGACAAGCCTTTGCCCACCATCGAAACTCCTGTTGCAGGCAGGGAATAAGAGTAATCATTGTTTCCAGGCTGTGGCAATGTTGAGTCCAAACACTTTTTAGGTACCATTGAAGTTTCCTCATATGCAGTCTTGCATATGGAATTATAGCAGGATGCAGGATGCCATGAAGTCCAAAGCCTGCAGAATTTTTCTTGCAGATAACTGGGCCTTTGTTGCCAACATTTTGAAATAGGTAGTCAGTTGCCTTTGTTTGTCTGGCATGAGATAAGCCACCTGGGCAGTTGTATTTAAGCTTGCACCCAGAAATATTATCTCTTGAGAGGGTACTAGTTTTAATTTCTTTTCGTTGACTGTGTACCCTAGGCATGTTAGAAGTCTTTTCACAAACGCCAGATGCTGTAGAAGAATGTCCTTGTTCTCTGCTTGAATTAGACAGTCGTCCAAGTAAGGATATATCTGTATTCCTCTTTGTCTGCAGAATGCAATTACTGGTGCCAGGCACTTTGTAAAGACCCTGGGAGCAGTAGATAAGCCAAAGGGCAGTGCAGAGAATTGATAACGCATTGAGCCAGCCTTGAATCTGAGGTATCTTCTGCATAACTGTGATTGGGACATGCAGCTATGCCACTTTTAGGTCTAGAGTCACCAGCCAAGCGTTCTTGCCCAGCATGGGCAGAAGCTGCTGCAAAGTCATAATCTTGAATTTTGGTATATCCAGGAATGTGTTCAGAATAGATAGGTCCAGTATTGTTCTCCAGGTCTTGTCCTTTCTGGGAACCAAGAAAGTACAGTTTTGTACCTACCATAAATGTAGATGTCCGATAGATATGCAACTGCAGTCATAACATATGGGTTTGTCCTGCCTCAGGCAGCCCTCGGTCAGCCGAATTCCAAAGTCTGGGTCCAGCGTCGGCTGGTGTCGCCTCCTCTCCAACGTCACAACGGCTGGCGTATAAAGGCATCGGCCGACGCCATCTTCTTCAGTGTTTCTTGCCCCAGATGCCAGGTGCCCTCCTAAGAAGGCTAAATTTGGAGAATGGATAAACAATTCCAGACATGCACAACAATAATAAACAGATACACCATAGGAAATACACCCAGCTAAAGGGAACAGGGGGAATGGACCCAAATGAAGGAAAAGAGGGGAAGGAGGGAGGGAAAATCCGACTGCAGTTGCATATCTATCGGACATCTACATTTATGGTAGGTACAAAACTGTACTATGTCCTTCAAGAATGCAACTGCAGTCATAACATATGGGTTGAATACCATAGCCAAGCTGGGGGTGGATGGAGCTAAGAAAAAGAAGGTGTAGCTAAAATGCCCTGCAAGACTGCCGAAGCAAAGCCTGCTCGGGATCTGGAGTATAAAGGCAGGTTGTAGTGTTTGGTAAATGTATGCACGGAGCTCCATGTAGCAGCCTCTAGAATGTCCTTTGTAGCCACTCCTCTTAGGAAAGCTGTGGATGTGGCTATAGCTCTGGTGGAATGTGGCCTAATATTGGCTGGCACACTTTTCCCATGGTGAGAATAGCAGAATCTGATGCAGTGTCCAATCCATTTTGAAATCGTTTGCTTGGAGATTGCTTTTCCTTGTATTCCAGCAGCATAGGCTACAAACAGCTGGTAAGACTTTCTGGTGGCCTTAGTTCTGTCCAAGTAGTAGCGTAGTTGCCTGTGTATGTCCAAGGTATGTAGCAGTCTTTCCCCTCTATTTTGAGGATTGGGGAAGAAGGTAGAAAGGTGAATAGCTTGATTTAGAGACACCCTGGAAATCACCTTTGGCATGAAAGAAGGATTTGTTCTTAGAGACTCTGTCCTGATGGAAAATGAGGAAAGGAGGTACTGCCATAAGTGCCTGTATCTCCGAGACCCTTCTTGCTGATGTAACTGCCATAAGTGCCTGTATCTCCGAGACCCTTCTTGCTGATGTAACTGCCAATAGAACAAACATTTTCCATGATAGAAATTGCATCTCCGAGGTTGCTGCTGGCTCAAAGGGAGGCAGAGATAATTTTTCCAGTACAAAATTGAGGTCCCATGCAGGTACAGGTTGTTTTCTGGGAGGCTTGATATTCTTTATTCCTCTCAGGAACTGTCTTAGCAAAGGATGTGAGAACACTGGTGGATCACAATTGTATCTTGCTGAGGCATGAATCTTTATGGAAGAATATGAGAGTCCAGAATGAAACATTTCTGCCAAGTATTCCAATATCTGAGGTATACTCAGTACTGTTGTATCCTGACCTCTGTTGGCAGCCCAGATGCTGAATCTCTTCCACTTGGCTGAATAGGCTTTTCCGGTGGATGGTCTGCGTGCTTCCAATAAGATGTCCTGAACTGCCTTGGAAAGATTGGAAGCGGAAGGAGTTAAAGTAACCTCCAGGCTGTCAGATGTAATGTTTTCAGGTTTTGGTGAACAGTCCTGTAGTTGTGTTGTGTTAGGAGCAGGGGCCATAGGGGCAGAGGCCACTGTTTGGTCCGAGTTATGCTCAATAGCAATGGGTACTAGTGTTGCTTTGGCCAGTCTGGAGCTATCAAAATGCCCGTTGGTTGTTCTGCTTTGATCTTCAGGATCACTTTGGTCAACAGTGGCAGAGGGGGAAATGCATACATTTTTAGGGAATTCCAGCTGAAGGAGAGAGCATCCGTTGCCCAGGCTAGTGCATGGTGGGTCCTGGTACAGAACTTTTCCAGGTGATGATTCGTGTGAGACGCAAATAGATCTATGTCCGGTCTTCCCCATGTCTTTGTTATTTGTGAGAACATGTGTGGATGCAGCATCCATTCGTGTGGATCCAAGAAATTTCTGCTCAACCTGTCCGCCAGTACATTGTCCTTGCCTGGCACAAACTGGGATTGCAGGTGTATCTTCCGACTCAGTGCTTTTTCCCAGAGAATCATTGTTAGCCTGCAGAGGGGGTATATGAATGAGTCCCTCCCTGCTTGTTTATATACCACATGACGGTGGTGTTGTCTGTCCTTATTAGTAAATGTCCTTGCTGCAGTGATTTTTCGAAACTCTCGATTGCATGTATGACTGCCAACATCTCTTTTTGGTTTATGTGCAGATGTCTTTCCTTTGGTGTCCATTGACCTTGAACGCATCTGCCCTCCATGTGCGCCCCCCATCCATGATCTGAGGCGTCTGTTGTAATTATTTGACCTGCTTGAGGTCTGTTGAAAAACATGCCTTTATTTAATTGACTTGCTTGAGCCCACCACAGGAATTCCTTTTGCAGACATGGAATAAGTGGGATTACGTCCTCTAGGCTTTGGCTGTGTTGTGACCATAAGCTTTTCAAATACCATTGCAGCTTCCTCATATGAAGTCTTGCCAAAGGTATCAGGAGAATGCATGAAGCCATGAACCCCAGGGCCTGCAGGAGTTTCCTTGCAGTCAGCTGGGGGAGCTGTGCTAGGCCTTTGAAGTACTCTGGTAACTGCTGTTGTTTTTCCTCTGTGAGGTAGGCCATCTGTGTTTGTGTGTCCAGTTTGGCTCCTAGAAAAATAATCTGTTGGGATGGCAGTAGCCTTGACTTTTGAATGTTGACTGTGTATCCCAAGGCCTGTAGTAATTGCATGACATAGTCCAAGTTTTTTATTAAGGTTTGTCTGTTGTCTGCTTGTATGAGGCAGTCGTCCAGGTAGGGGTATATTTGAATTCCCTGGAGTCTGCAGTGTGCCACTACTGATGCCAGGCATTTCGTGAACACTCTGGGCGCAGTAGATAAGCCAAACGGCAATGCTGAGAATTGATAGTGCTCTGTCCCTGCAAGAAATCTGAGGTATCTTCTGCAGCTTTGTCTGACTGGGACATGCAGGTATGCCTCCTTGAGGTCCAGAGTGACCAGCCAAGACCCCTTGCCCAGCATGGGAAGGAGTTGCTGTAACGTTAGCATTTTGAACTTTGGCACAATGAGAAAGGTATTTAGAGTAGACAAGTCCAGCATAGGCCTCCATTTGTTTTCCTTTCTTGGAACAAGGAACAGTCTTGAATAGAATCCCTGGCCTTGTTCCTGGGAGGTACCTTTTCTATTGCTTTTATACTTAATAGCTTTGAAACTTGAATGAGTGCCTCTGCCCTTTGATGGTGTGGCAGGTTTGGCATGCCTTGTCTTGCAGGTAAAGTCTGGAAGTGGAATCTGTAACCCTTGTCTATTAAATCCAGAATCCAACTGTCCTTGGTTAAGATATGCCAGTTTTTTGAGAATAAGGATAATTTTCCGCCCAAGGGTGCTTCTGTCTGAGCCCTTGTAGGCGGTATGAAAGTCAAGTCATTGTGATTGTCCTTGTGGTGCAGCTGGACTGGCTGCAGCACTTCTTTGAGTTGTAGGTTGCCATTGGCGTCCCCTGTAGGAGCCTCGGTGTTGGCCTAGGCCACGCCTGTTCTTTCCCCTTTGAAACCTGTCCGAGTCTGGGAAGGACCAATTTTTTGAAGGCCAGTTTCTACTGAATCTGGGTGGCTGAAAGTACAGTTTTGTACCTACCATAAATGTAGATGTCCGATAGGTATGCATCTGCAGTCCTAACATATGGGTTGTCCTGCCTCAGGCAGCCCTTCGGTCGGCCGGATTCCAAAGTCTGGGTCTGGCCTCGGCTGATGTCGCACTTCACCCGACGTCATAGCTGCTGTTTATTGGGTATAAAGGCATCAGCCGACGCCATTTTCCTCAGTGTTTCTTGCCCCAGATGCCAGGTGCCCTCTAGTAAGGCTAAATTTGGATAAATGTAGATAATTCCAAACAGTAGAGAGCAAACAATATAAATATATATATATATATATATATATACAAACAAATACACCATAATAGATTCCCCCAGCTAGCTACAAGAGGGGTAAATACCCTAGGAATACCACAGAGGGGAAGGAGGGTGGGTAATCCTGACTGCAGATGCATACCTATCGGACATCTACATTTATGGTAGGTACAAAACTGTACTATGTCCTTCAAGGATGCATCTGCAGTCCTAACATATGGGTAGAATACCATAGCCAAACTGGGGAGGAGGCACTAAGATAAAGATGGTGTAGTTAAGATCCCTTGCAAAACAGCAGTTGCAAAACCTGCTCGGGATCTAGAGTATAAGGGAAGATTGTAATGCTTGGCAAATGTATGCACGGAGCTCCAAGTAGCAGCTTCTAAAATGTCTTTGGTAGCCACTCCTCGTAGGAAAGCTGTAGTGGTGGCTGTAGCTCTTGTGGAATGAGGTCTGATATTATCAGGGGTTGTCTTTCCATGAAAAGAGTAGCAAAATCGAATGCAATTTCCTATCCATTTTGAGATTGTCTGTTTTGAAATTGCTTTTCCTTGCATTCCTGTTGCATATGCTACCAGAAGCTGGTCAGTTTTTATGCTTGTCTTAGTTCTGTCCAGATAGTAGCATAATTGTCTGTGCACATCCAAGGTATGTAGCAATCTTTCCCCCCTGTTCTGTGGGTCGGGGAAGAATGTAGGTAAATGAATTGCTTGGTTCAATGATACTCTGGAGACCACTTTTGGCATAAAGGTAGGATTAGTTCTCAGAGAGACTCTGTCCTGATGGAAGATAAGGAAGGGTTGTACTGCCATTAATGCCTGTAACTCAGATACCCTTCTTGCTGAAGTAACTGCTAGCAGGAAAGCGGTTTTCCAAGACAAGAATTGTAATTCTGCTGTTGCTGCTGGTTCAAAAGGGGGAAGTGTTAACTTTTCCAGCACAAAGTTGAGATCCCATGTAGGTAAAGGTGGTTTCCTTGGAGGCTTTACATTTTTGATTCCTCTCAAGAACTGCCTGAGAAGAGGATGAGAGAAGACAGGAGGATCCATGTTGTATTCTGCTGAAATTGCTGATGCATGAATCTTAATGGAGGAGTAAGACAGGCCATTGTGGAACAGCTCTGCTAAATATTCCAGGATGTGTGCTATGTTTGCAAATGAGACATTTTCTCCCTTTGTTGCACTCCAAATGAGGTATCTTTTCCACTTGGCTGAATAAGTCTTCCTTGTGGAGGGTCTGCGTGCCTCCAGGATAATGTCCTTAACCCTCTGAGATAAACCTGGGTTATTTTGTTTTATGGAATATGCCAAGCAGCTAGCTGCAGTGTTTTCTAGTTTGGATGTAGGATCTTGTAGTTGTCCTGTGTTAGTAGTAAGGGACATAGAGGTAGATGCCATGCGTGTGTCCGAGACATGCTTCTCAGTAGCGGGTACCAATGTTGCCTCGGCCAGTCTGGAGCTATCAGAATTACCCTTGGCTGATCCTCTCTGACCTTCAGTAGAACTTTGTACATCAAGGGAAGAGGTGGAAATGCATATGCTGTCAGGTTTTTCCAGCTGAAGGAAAGGGAGTCCACCCTCCAAGCAAGTGGGTGGTATGCTCTTGTGCAGAATTTCTTCAGTTGGTGATTGTGTGGGGAGGCAAACAGGTCTATCTGTGGTAGTCCCCATTTCTTTGTTATGGCTTTGAAGATATCTGGATGCAGCATCCATTCGTGAGCATCCGTGGTAGTTCTGCTTAAGGTGTCTGCTAGAGAATTTTCTTTTCCTGGTACAAATCTGGCCTGAAGTTGAATGTTGAGGTTCAGGGCCACATTCCACAGGTCCATTGCCATCCGGCATAGAGAAAATGAATGTGTACCTCCCTGTTTGTTGATGTACCACATGACTGTGGTATTGTCCGTCCTTATCAGCAGATGACCCTGTTGAAGGAGTGGTCTGAATGCCTGGATCGCATGTTTCACTGCCAGCATCTCCTTTAGATTTATGTGTAGATTCAGCTGGTCTTGGGTCCATAGGCCTTGTATACACTTGTCCACCATGTGTGCCCCCCATCCTAGGTCTGAGGCATCCGTGGTGATGGTCTGGCTTGGCTGTGGTTTGTGGAAAGGCAAGCCTCTGTTCAACTGACAGACCTGAGCCCACCACAGGAATTCTTGCTTCAGGCATGGAGTTATTGGAATCTGGGCTTCAAGACTGTGCTTGTGTTGAGACCATACATTCCTTAGATACCATTGTAGCTTTCTCATATGCAGCCTGGCATGCGGAATTAGAAGTTATGTACTCACCATAATGTTCCATCTGAGTAGGTGACTTCATTCGGATGCAACCTGTGGGTATCGGATCCGACCTCGGATCCGAGCCGGCAATTCAAAAGCTTAGGCTCCGAGCTCCTAGCTCCTCCCTCTTACCCATAACCCCTTGCCAAGCCCTGACTGACCTCAGATTGAGTTTGCCTCAAATACTGACAACAGTACACTAAAACAGCATAAATACTCGCTCTATAAAGGTCAGGGGATGGAGGATGGTTGCATCGAATGAAGTCACCTACTCAGATGGAGCGTTATGGTGAGTACATAACTTCTAAATCTGAAGTAGGCAGACTTCATTCGTCTGCAACCTGTGGGACAGAGTCCCTAGCTACCTGAATCTTGGCGGCCGTCATGGAAGGATGTTCGAGCACCGCTGAGCCAAAGGATGCTCTTCCTCTAGAAACAACATCCACCTTGTAATGAGAAATAAAAGTATGGCGAGGCCCAAGTAGCTGCAGCAGATATCATCCAATGATACCGGGACCTAAAGGCTGGCGTGGAAACTGCCCTAGTAGAATGAGCAGTAACCCTCTGAGGAGCAGGGCTGCCTGAAGTGTCATATGCCTGCAGAATACAATTAGCAATCCACTTAGATAGTGTGACTTTAGATACTGCTTTACCCAGAGCAAATTTAGCAAAGGAGACGAACAGCTGATCTGATTTCCTGTGGCCAGCTGTTCTGTTAATATAAAACGTAATTGTCTATGAACATCCAAGGAATGCAATTTGTATTCTCCTTTGTTTGAGTACTTGGGAAAAAACACAGGTAAATTGATTGACTGGTTAATATTGGATTCAGAAGAGACCTTCGGAAGAAAGGAAGGATTGGTCCTGAGGCACACCCTATCAGGGAAGAAAGAAAGGTAAGCGGTTTGGACAGAGCCTGAAGCTCAGACACTCTTCTGGCTGAAGTGATAGCTACCAGGAAGGCAGTCTTCCAGGAAAGGTACTTTAAATCAGTAGAAGCTGCAGGCTCGAAGGGAGGAGCAGTAAGGGCCTGCAGGACTAAAGTCAAGTCCCAAGGTGGTACAACCTCCTTGACTGGAGGCCTCAACAAAAAAACTCCTTTGAGAAATGTTTTGCATAATTTCGTCATAAGGGAGCTGTGTCATGACCAATGTGATAATGCGAGATAGCTGCCAATTGTACCTTAATCGTGGAAGAACTAGCCCCTTGATGAAAGAGGTCTGTTAGAAAATCCAGCACCGCTGACATAGGTGCCGAGAAAGGATCCAAAGTTCTCTGTACTGCCCATATAGAGAATCTCTTCCATTTACTCCGATAAACCTGCCTGGTGGAAGGTTTATGAGCTGCCACTAAAATGGCCTTGACCGGTGATGAGATACCGGGAGTCCTAATTAAGGATGGAACTGGAGCAGCCAAGCTGTCAACTTCAGGGTCCGCAGATTGGGAACTGACATTCCCAGAGGGTGAGAGATGAGATCCGAAATTGGATCTAGAATCCATGGTGGATTGATTTTGTGAGACCATACGAAGGGGAATTAGAAGTTATGTACCTACCATAACGTTCCATGTTAGTTGTCTTCTCTCGCCTTCTTTCTTGCTGGATGGGTTCGGAGCCGATCCTCGGCTCCGACTCGGCCCTTGCTTTAGCTCGAGAACTCCTTTTACCAGCTCGAGGCAACCCTATATCCCATGATGCAAGGCGGAACTACCTCAGATCTCGTTTGGCAGCTAACTGACCCTGCTAAAGACTTATCCTAACATAATTAGGAACCATGGTTCCTAAAAGAAGTCCTCATAACAACGCTCCAGAGGAAGCAATCTAATAGGAACTCTTCAAGATCTGTCCAGGCCAGGGGGAAGGAGGGAGGGACGCAAGAAAGAAGGCGAGAAGACAACTAACATGGAACGTTATGGTAGGTACATAACTTCTAAATGTTAAGTTGTCAATCTCGCCTTCATTCTTGCTGGATGGGACCGCGTCCCTAGCACCTGTATCCCGGGTGGCTCAATGGAACAGACTCTTGAGAACTGTGGAACCAAAACTGGCCCTATCTCTGGAGGCCAAATCCAACTTGTAATGAGACACAAAGGTATGAGGCGTGGCCCAAGCAGCTGCTGCACAAATAGTGTCAATGGGAAGTCTATCCTGAAAGGCTACAGAAGTGGATAGACTCCTGGTCGAATGTGCTTTTGGCTTAGAAGATAGTTGTTTGCCCCTTAGAGAGTACACATAGGCAATGGTGGAAGTCAACCATCTAGATAAGGTCACTTTAGATACTGGAAGACCTAACCTGTTTTCTGCATAGGAGACAAACAATTGGTCTGATTTTCTAATTTGTTTAGTCCTATGTAAGTAGTACCTGAGCTGACGATGAACATCCAAAAAATGCAGCTTCTGTTCAGCTCTGTCAGAATAGTTAGGAAAGAAAACTGGTAGATCAATAGATTGGTTAATATTGGTTTGAGATACAACCTTGGGAAGAAAGGAAGGGTTAGTTCTGAGCGAAACCCTATCCTTATGAAACACCAGATAAGGTGAACGAATACAGAGGGCCTGAATCTCAGAAACTCTTCTTGCAGAAGTAACAGCCAGCAAAAATAGTTTTCCACGTCAATAACTTTAAAGAACACGTAGCAGACGGTTCGAAAGGAGGTAGAATTAGGGATGCCAACATTAAGTTCAGATCCCATTGCGGAGGAGGATGTTTCACAGGCGGTTTTAGGAGAAAAACTCCTCTTAAAAAGGCTTTGCATAACCTATGAGACATGATGTTATTGTCATGCAAGCCAACATGATACTTGGAAATAGCAGCCAGTTGTACTTTGACTGTAGATGACGAAGATCCCGAATGAAAAACCTCCGCCAGGAAATCCAAAACAGAATGTACAGGAGCGGTAAAAGGATCAATATTTCTGGCGTTTGCCCAAATAGACAAACGTCGCCACTTGCTTGCATAAACAGTTCTAGTGGGCGACCTTAAAGAAGACACTAAAATGTCTCTGGCTGAGTCAGAAATCATTGGAAGCCTAGCTAGCCAAGGAAGTGGAGCAACCAAGCAGTGAGGTTGAGAGAATGAATGGCCCGGTGCTGCTGACCCGACTGGTGGATCAAAAGATCCGGAACTGGGTCCAGATGTCAGGGCTGCACCAGAAGGTGATGATGTAGAGACGGAAACCAAATTTGTCGAGGCCAATATGGAGCAATGAGGATCAATTTGGCTCTCAAAACGGTGGCTTTCTGAATGACTTGTGGAATCAATGGAAAGGGAGGAAAAGCATAAAGAAGACCCCGAGGCCAATCCTGGGTTAGAGAGTCTCTCAAGGGTTGGCCTGGAAGAGGAAATAGTGTGAAGTAATCTGGGCACTTGCTGTTTTGAGGGGTAGTGAAAAGATCGCAACAAGGGGTGCCCCACTTCAGAAAAATCTGATCCACTACAGATTGATTGAGAGACCACTCGTGAGGCATCAGAATAGATCTGCTTAGCCTGTCCGCCAATAGGTTGGACCTGCCGGGGATGTGCGTTGCTATCAGAAACCGCTGAGAAGAGATCGCCCATTGCCAAAGTCTGAGAGCTTCTCGACATAAGGGATAGGACCTGGTTCCGCCCTGTTTGTTGATGTACCAGACCACGGACATGTTGTCCGTCTGTACTGCAATAGTCCCTGTGGGAAGAAAGTCGCCGAGGGCTTGCAACGTTAAAAGCACTGCTCTCATCTCCAGGACATTTATGTGCAGGTGGTATTCTATGGGTTGCCACGTCCGTGGACCATCCTGCCCTGATAATGCCCCCACCCGATCAGAGAGGCATCCGTGGTGACTGTGGCAACTGGAGGAGGGGAACAAAGGGTCGGCCCTGATGAAGAAGAGGGAAGATATCCACCATCGTAGATGAGCCCTGCACACTGTGTCACCAAGATTTCGTGTCTCATGGGCAGATCGTGGTACGACCACTGCGTGAATAACATCCACTGCAGGAGACGATGTGGAAGCGAGCCAGTGGAAGAAGAACAATGGCTGCAGCCATTAGGCCTAGAACTTTCAAGACAAACCTGGCTTTGATCTTGTTGCTTTGTAACAGAAGCTGAACAAATTTCTGGATGTCCAGAATCCTTTGATCTGTTAGCCTGGCTAACATTTTGACGGTATTTAACTCTAAGCCTATAAAGGTGATAGATTGGCAAGGCAGCAGAGAGGATTTTTCAAATTTACGAAATTCCTAGACTCTTGCAAAGCTGTAGGGTGTAGTCTCTGGACGAAGAAGCTGATGCCTGGAGGTGGCGGAGAGGAGCCAGTCGTCCAAATAAGGAAACACCTGGAATCCTCGGCGTCTCAGATGAGCTGTGACCACTGCCATGCATTTGGTGAACACTCTGGGGGCTGAAGTGAGGCCAAAGGGCAGTGCTCTGAATTGGTAATGACTGGCTCCCAGCGAAACCGGAGAAACCTTCTGGAGCGTCTGTGAATCTTTATGTGATAGTACGCATCTTGAAGGTCTATAGAGCACATCCAGTTGTCCTTGCCCAGAAAGGGCAGAATGGATTGCAGCGTGACCATCCGAATCTTGCCTTTCTGACAGACTTGTTTAGTCTGCTTAGGTCTAGTATTGGTCTCCAATCTCCCGTCCTTTTGGGGACCAAAAGAATCTTGAGTAGAAGCCGGATCCTACTTGGTCTGCGGCACTGTTTGGATGGCTCTTTTTCCAGGAGTTTTGAAACTTCCTGTCTTGCCAAATCCCTTTGACCGGGTGAGATGTCTGGAAGGGATTGTAGAGGTACGGGAAACCTTTCGAAGGGGATTTTGTAACCCTCGGATATGATCGACTGTACCCACTTCTCTTGTGATAGGGATTGCCAGGCTACTGGGTACAGCGAAATTCTTCCCCCGACTGCCTCCAAGGGTGGACAGTCGGGCAACACCTCAGGGATGCTGAAAGGGCTTCTCAGGAAGAGACTCCCTGTTGCCCTGGTTCTGAGGACCCCCCTGCCTCTAGGGCGGCGTCTATTGTTGTTACCCCCTCTGCCTCTGGGGGTAAACTGACCACGTGTGTCTGGTGCAGCTCCTTGGTCTTTACGGAACCACATCTTCCCGCCCTTCTGACCCTTGGGATATGGTCTAGAAGGAGTGGAAAACTGGACTCCAACGGCAGAAAGAGTTTTACCGTCCTGCTCGCATCTGGTCAAAGTATCCTTCACCTGAGGTCCGAACAAAGCTGAACCGTCAAAGGGGGTGTTGGTGAAGGACGCCTTAAAGGGGTCCACAAAATTACACAGCCGCATCCAGGCTTGGCGTCTAAGAGCAACACCTGTGCCTGCGGCCCTGCTCGCTCCATCGGCCGCATAAGATAAGAGCCGCATGGAGGAGTTAGATATGGAATTCAGGATAGCAAGCTGAGAGGCAATCTTTTCCTGAGCCCCAGCAGCAGAAGGACCCTGGACTACTTCTCCCAGTTCCTTGAGAATATCTCGTTGAAGCCTGGTGAAGTGACAAAGGTAATTCAGCTTAACGCATAGCAAAGGTCGCTGAAGAAAACATCCGCTTTCCATACCTGTCCATGGTCCTAGAATCCTTATTAGGAGGATGGACAGGTACTGAAGGATCCGCCAGTTCCTTCTTAGTGGCCGCCGCTACCACCATAGCATCCACAGAGACACCTTTGGACAGGAACTGTTTGTCCGAAGGGGCCGTGATGAACTTGGATGGTCTCCTGGGGACAGGTTCCACAGAATCTGGAGCCACGCCTTCGAGCCACTACCTGCATGAGTGGGTCGAAGGCGGAGACACCCAGGAGGTGGAGGGTCGGGATCCAAAGGCCTCCAGGTATACCGACTCATCCTCGGAGGAGTCAATGGAGGGCCAATTCCCCCCCTGTTTGAGGAGCTCAAGGATGTCTGAAAATGAGACATCCTCAGAGGGGGACCAGGAACCCTCCGACTCATCTAAGTCGGTATCAGATGTAGTAGACTCAGGGGAGTCTGTGTGTTTCCTCTTACGCCCTTCCGAGGGGTTCCCCTGCAGGGTCAGGAGAAACCTCGGAAGAGGAGGAAATTCCCAGTGGGGAAACCTGGGGCGATGGATCCCTGGGCCTGAGAGCAAGAGGCTGGCAAGAGGCATCTGCAGGCACTGATGTGGGAGGAGCTAGAGGGATAGACCGCTGACCAGGCTCAGAGGCCAGGACACTCCTCATCACCTCAAAGGCTCCTCTCCCGGGAGACCTGAACACACCCTCGAAGAAACAGGAATGGTCGGCTCCAAGGAGAAAGAAGGCTCGAGGCCGATGTCGCCGAGCTTACCAAAGCCGAAGCCCGAGAGGGAGAGCGGGTCGGACAAGGGTCCGATGCCACTAGCCCCTCGGAGCCGACAGTGGAAACCCGATGACCGGATCCCTCCAAGGAAGGTCTCAAGGAGGAGATCGAGCGAAGATGACGGAGCCGAAGGATGTATCGGCTCCGCATCGAAACAGTCGCTGTCCCAAGAAGCTCCGCCCGAACTCTGGTGTGGAATCGGAGGAGGAATCTCAAGAATCGGGCTATAGCGAAGTCTGTTGAGACGGGCTATGGAGCATTTGGGCCAGTGCCTGAGATTTCAACAGCCTGCTTACCACCCTCTCCAAATCGTGGTCAGACAGCCTGGAAGATCTCGAAGATCGGCTCCGATGGCTCCGCTCCGACAAAGAGGAGACCCGGAGCAGTGAATACTTAGTATCGAAGGGGACCGGGATCTCTTACGGTCGGAGCCATCGGAGCCGAAGTCCCTTGAACCCCAGATGGAGCCGAGGATCTCGCCCGATGCTGATAAAGTGTCGGCTCCAGCCGAGCCGACAAGGCCACAGTAGTCAGGGTATCGGAGCCGCCGGCACCGAACCCACTACTCTAACAGAAGAAGTATCGACTCCAGCCAGAGCGATATCGCCGGCCGGAGCCACCGGAGGAGGCTTGGACACTGTAGCCTGAGCCTTCGGTGGCTTAAGAGGTTTTCCTGCCCCTGGCTTAGGAGGAGAACCTTCAGGTTTTAGTAAACCTCGGAGGATTAACTTGTTCCTCCTTTCCTGCAGGACTCTCTGGCTAAAAGCATGACACAACGCACAGGAGTCCTGCAGGTGCAAAGGCCCCAGGCAATACACACAAGAAGTGTGACCGTCTGTCATGGACATTTTCTGACAGCACTGGTCACACTTCTTGAAGCCTGAGACCTTGCCTTCCCTAGACATCCTAAAAAGGATAGACACAAACAGTCCCCACAAACACACAACTTAATCCCTACACAGACACACAGGAAGGGAATAACTTGGGGAACTAGGCCTGACTAAAACTTTAAACTGAAAAACTATTTTAAAAGTTTAAAAGGAAGGGAATAGGGTGGGCTGTAACTAAGTACAGGCTATCTAACACTAAAGGGAAAAAATAAACCCCTAACTAAACTTTTTCTTCTTTAACAAGAAAAAACTTACCTCAGCTGGCAAAGGAGACCTCTTTCGCTAAGCGGCAAACGAGATCTGGGGTAGTTCCGCCTTGCATCATGGGATATAGGGTTGCCTCGAGCTGGTAAAAGGAGTTCTCGAGCTAAAGCAAGGGCCGAGTCGGAGCCGAGGATCGGCTCCGAACCCATCCAGCAAGAATGAAGGCGAGATTGACAACTTAACATCCAAGGTTGTCGAGGCCAGAATGGGGCAATGAGAATCATTCTGCTCCCCAAACTGTTGGCTTTCTGCAGAAGCCTCTGCATCAGAGGAAGTGGAGGGTAGGCATAAAGGAGACCGGGAGGCCAAGCATGCACCAGAGCATCTCTCGAACTCCTGGTGGGGAAGCAGAGCGAAGAAATTGTGCATTTGGCGTTTGAGGGAGAGGCAAAAGATCGCAACAGGGTTGCCCCAACGGCAAAAAATCTTCTTCGCTACTTGAGGATTGAGAGACCACTCGTGTGGAGAAAGGATGGTGCGACTGAGCTTGTCCGCAAGGATGTTGGACTTTCGGAATGTGCGTTGCTACCAGAAAGCGTTTGGTGGAAATTGCCCATTCCCAGACTCTCATGGCCTCTCGACAAAGGGGTAAGACCTGGTTCCTCCCTGTTTGTTGATATACCAGACTACCGACGTGTTGTCTGTCTGAATCATAATAGTCCCTGAAGGAAGAACGTGGTGAAGTGCTTGCAACGCTAGGAGCACCGCCTCATTTCCAGGACATTTATATGCAATGACGCTCTGTGGGATTCCACGTGCCTTGGACAATCTTTCCGCAGAATGCCCCACCCGAGGCAAGAAGCGCCCGTGGTCACTGTGGCTCGGGAAATGCAGCAAAAGGTGCCCCTGCCAGGGGCTCCAGAGAAAGAAGCCACCAAAGAAGGAGTCCCTGCACGCTCTGCTGACCGCAATCGGAGTTAGAGAAGAACAAAGAGGGGACCACTGAACTTGAAGGGTCCATTGAAGAACCCCCATGCAAACGGGCATGAATGAGAAGCGGAATAGCTGCCGCCATAGAACCTAGGGCCCTCAGGACCAAGCTGCAGTTGGAGATGGTTGCAGGATCGCTGTCACATGACACTTCAGGCTGGCAATACGGTCTGGGGTGAGGAAGGCTCGCATTGATCTGGTGTTTAGTCTTCCTCCTATGAAATCTATAACTTGTGTGGGGTTCAGAAAAGATTTCTCCCAGTTGATCGTGATGCCCAGCCTTGGTGCTAGTTGAAGAAAGTAATCCCTGGCTGAGCACAGAAGATGCCTTGATGATGCCGTCAGGAGCCAGTCGTCCAGGTACGGAAAGACCTGTAATCCCTGGAGCCTCAGGTGGGCCGCTACCACCACTAGCACCTTGGTAAACACCCTGGGGGCTGAGGTGAGACCAAAGGGAGGACCCTGAACTGATAATGACTGGCTCCCAGCCGAAGCGAAGAAACCTCCTGGATCGCCTGTCCATCCGAATGTGGTAGTACGCGTCCTTGAGGTCTATGGAGCACATCCAGTCGTTCTCCCTCAAGAGGGAAGTATAGATTGCAGGGTGACCATCCGAACTTTTGCTTGGTTACTGACAGGTTCAACTGGGAAAGGTCTAAGATTGGTCTTAAGTCCCCGCCTTCTTTGGCACCAAAAGAACCTGGAGTAAAACCCTAATCCGGTTTGATCTGGGGACGCTGGATGGCTCTTTTTCTAGCAGCTGTTCGATTTGATAGCTGCCGCCTCCCTTTGGTCGGGTGGAACATCTGGGAGGCTGCGAGATTTGGGAACCTTGAATAGGGGAATTGAATATCCTCTGGATATGACTCAAGCACCCAACTGTCTGTTGTTATGGACTCCCAAGAAGTCAGGTGCCTCGAACCGCCCGACTGCCTCCAGAGACGGACAGCCGGGCAACCCTTCAGGGCTGCTGCGTGGGTCTATCAGAAAAAGGTTCTCTGGACCCAAAGTTGCCAGGAGCCCCTGCCTCTAGCACGATGACCTCCCGTCCTCCTCTGCCACGGAAGGACTGGTTGTCCGAGCAGGTTGGGACTGCTGCGACTTCGAACCACATCTTGTTCTGTCCCTTTTGGTTCTTAGAGAAGGACCTCTGGGGAGCTGAGAAGCGGACTCGACGGCAGACAGCGTCTTCCGTCCTTTTCGCTCTGGACTAATGTATCGCGAACAGTCTTGCCAAACAAGGCAGAACCATCGGGAGCATTGCGAAGGTCGCCTTGAAGGGCTCTGCAAAATCACAATGGCGGAGCCAGGCCTGTCGCCTCATGACTAGGCCTGCTCCGCTGGCTCTAGCGGCTCCCTCAGTAGCATGAGAAAGTAGCCGCATAGATGTATTGGAAACTGATCTGAGAGTGGCCATTCGGGTGGAGTAAACCTGTTTATCCTCACTCGAGATGGACTCCGGGGGAGATGCAGCGTATTCTTTAATCAGATCCCGCTGCATCCTAATGACATGTGCCATGTAGTTCAGCGCTCTCAAGGAGAAGGTTGCTGAACTAAAAACTCACTTCCCGATGCGATCCATTAAACGGGACTCCTTGCCCGGAGGATGCACGGAGGGACTCTCCTGGGCCAATTCCCTCTTCGTGGCTGCAGCCATCATCATGGCATCTACTGGGGGACCCTTACTCCAGTGGGTGCGGTCCGACGGAGGGGAAAGAATGCGGTCCGGGCGTTTAGGGATAGGCTCAATGGTGTCCGGATCCTTCCACGCCCTGATGGAAATAAGATCCACCAGGGGTTCAGCAGGAGGGGACACCCAAGAGGTAGAAGGGCCCGCCTCGAATGCCTCCAAGAACACAGACTCGTCGAAGAAGCCTTGGGGCAGACCCCCTGATCCTTAACATCTCCATGATGTGTCCAAATGAGACGTCCTCAGGGGGTGACCTAGGGCAGCCTTCCCCTTCATCCAAGTCTGTGTCTTCAGTGACGGACTCAGGGGAGTCCATGTGCCTCCTCTTGCACTTACGCCCGAGGTACTTCATCGGGGCTGTCCGAGGAGTACTCTTCAGCAGTTGGATGTTCCAAGGGAACCACTTGGGACATTGAGGCGGGCTGTCCCTGGGACCGGCTGGTGGGGCCTGGCCCAACTGCAATGGAGTGCGGGATGGAGTCGTGGCAGGGACCGGGGTCCGGATGTCCTCGACAGTGCCCTTTCCACTACGCCGAAAGCCGAGGGGAGCCAGCTTCTCTAAGCCCCGAGAGCCGACCCCACCGGATCCGAGACGGATCTGAGTCGGAGCCGAAACCGCCGGATCCGAGGCCGGTGTGCTCCAACCTGGACGGAGCCGAAGACACACCAGCTCCCTCGATCCGAGGCTCGCCCTCGGCTCGAGGTCGGGTCCGGCACCAAGCACTCAAGGGATGGGACGGATCCGAGGTGCGCCGACCCATCGGATCCGACCCACCCCGATCCAAATCTGCCCAGCGCCGACAGCTCGAACCCGTGGTATGGGTCGGAGAAGGAGCCAAGGGAAAAAGGGGTCAAGCCTCCCGGATGGGGGCTAGGAGCACTCCCATTTGCATTTGGGCCTGGATGAATTTCCTCATCATCCGGTCCATATCAGCTTCACTCATAGAAAATGTTGACTAGTGGAGGCCACCAAGCGGACCTAGAGAGCCTCGGAGACCTCCTGGAAGGGCTAGCCTCCTCCTCGGGTCCAGGAGAGAACCGAGGGAGTGGAGCCGAGGAGGAGGAAAGCTAGAAGGCACAGGGGAGGCCCGCTTAGATGGAGGAGCCGAACTGGAAGTTTCGGCTCTTGTGGTGCTTCTCCCTGTGCCTCTCCTTCTGTCTTTCCCTAGAGGATTCCTTCCTCCGCAACTTAGAGGGAGGTTGAGTCCCAGCCGGAGGGGAGAACTCACAGCAACAGGTTGCTGAGTGGAAGGGCAGAGGCCAAGCGGTATCTGGAGGTAAAAGACCCGCCAGCACCAACTTCGACCTCCGCTCCCTCAAAGCCGGGTTGAACCCTGCACAAATGGTACAACCAGATGACAGGTGTTCAACCCCAAGAGCGACGCATCGAGTGTGGCCATCCGCTGGGGACAGCTTATGGCCACACTCGGTACATTTCGAGAACACAGCCTTATGGGCTTCAGACATCGAACCCTAAGACCTAACACAAAACACACACAAACAAACTATGCAAAACCCGAGAAAATTAAATAAAAGAGAGGAAAGCCTAAACACACTCAACACTAACTATATCAAGAAAGAAAATAAAGATTTTTAAAACTTTTTTAGTCAAAAAATTAGTTCTTATCTTCACCAATGCCAGGAGCTCTGGAATTCCGTAGCTACTTGAAAAGCGGCAAACGAAATCTGGGGTCAGTCAGGGCTTGGCAAGGGGTTATGGGTAAGAGGGAGGAGCTAGGAGCTCGGAGCCTAAGCTTTTGAATTGCCGGCTCGGATCCGAGGTTGGATCCGATACCCACAGGTTGCAGACGAATGAAGTCTGCCTACTTCAGATCCAATATTATGCAGGATGCCATGTAACCCAGGGCTTGCAGGACTTTCCTTGCAGTAAGCTGAGTTTGTGTTGTTAATGTCATGAAGTAGACTGGTAGTTGCTTTTGTTTTTCTTCTGTGAGAAAAGCCATCTGAGTTGATGTGTCTAATTCTGCACCCAAGAATGTTATCCTTTGGAATGGTACTAGTCTTGACTTTTGCATGTTGACTGTGTATCCCAAGGCTTGCAACAGTTGTATGACCTTTTCCAAATCTTTTGTTAACTTTGCCTTGTTGTCCGCTTGTATTAGGCAGTCGTCCAGGTATGGGTAAATCTGAATTCCCTGAAGTCTGCAATGAGCAATTACTGATGCCAGGCATTTCGTGAATACTCTGGGCGCAGTAGATAAGCCAAAAGGCAATGCTGAGAATTGATAATGCTCCGATCCTGCAAGAAATCTGAGGTGTCTTCTGCAATCTGGTCGGATAGGGACGTGCAGGTATGCCTCCTTGAGATCTAGAGTCACCAGCCAAGACTCCTTGCCCAGCATGGGAAGAAGTTGCTGGAGGGTCAGCATTTTGAATTTTGGAACAATGAGGTATGTGTTCAGTGCGGACAAATCTAGAATAGGTCTCCATTGATTTTCTTTTCTTGGTACAAGGAAAAGCCTGGAGTAAAATCCTTGGCCTTGTTCCATAGGTGGCACCTCTTCTATAGCTCTCATCCTTAGTAAGTTGTTGATTTGTCTTAGAGCGTCTGTTTTTTGGCTTGGTGGTAGGTTTGGCATTCCTCTCTTTTTTGGTAGAGTATGGAAGTGAAACCTGTAGTCCTTGTCTATTGTTTGTAAAATCCATTTGTCTCCTGTAATGTAATGCCAGTTGTCGGAGAATAAGGCTAGTTTTCCGCCCAAGGGTGCTTCCAGTTGTTCCCTGGTAGGCGGAACTAGAACCAAGTCATTGTGTCTGCCCTGTAGAAGTGGTTGTAGATGATTCTGTGGCAGTACTTCTCTGGTTGGTAGGTTGCCACTGACGTCCCCTGTAGGCACCCCTAGATTGACCTCTGCCTCTTGGGCGTCTATTTCTGCCTCTCTGCGCTCTGGAGTTGTCTGGAAAGGACCAATTCTTCGAAGGCCAATTTCTGCTAAACCTCGGAGGTTGGACCTGTAAGAAATCCTTGACTGTTTGGACAGATTTTGCTTTTTCTTCCACCTTTTTTAGAACCTTCTGTGCAGGGGAGCCAAACAAACTTTGTTTCTCCATGGGAGCATCTAGGACTTTTGACTTAACATGGTCTGGTAAGGATTGTTCTTTTAACCAGGCATGCCTTCGAATTAGAAGTTATGTACTCACCATAACGTTCCATCTGAGTAGGTGTATTCATTTGTCTGCAACCTGTGGGTTATGGATCCGATATCGGATCCGAACCGGCATGGTTTTCCAGCTATGGATCCGAGCTCTCAGCTCCTCCCCTCTCCCATAATGCCCTGCTCTCCCTACATGACCTCAGATCGAGTTTGCCAACAATATAAATACCCTGAAAAGGGTAACACATAATATGCAGGAAACTGAAAAGGCCAGGGGGATAGGAGGGCGGGATGGTTGCAGACAAATGAATACACCTACTCAGATGGAACGTTATGGTGAGTACATAACTTCTAAATCTGAAGTAGGAGATTCATTTGTCTGCAACCTGTGGGACAGAGTCCCCAGCTACCTGAATCTTGGGCGGCCATCATGGAAGGATATTCGAGCACCATGGAGCCAAAGGATGCTCTACCCTAGATGTAATATCCAACTTGTAGTGGGAAATAAAGGTATGAGATGAAGCCCAAGTGGCTGCTGAACAAATATCATCCAGAGGAATCCTAGCCTTAAAGCCCGCCGAGGTAGAAACTGACCGGGTTGAATGGGCATGTACTCCCTCCGGTGCGGGCCTTCCAGAAGCTTGATAAGCCAATAAGATGCACTGCGAAATCCAGCGTGACAAAGAGACTTTGGAAATTGGCTTGCCCAAATTAAATTTAGCAAAGGAAATAAACAACTGGTCGGATTGCCTATGACCAGCTGTCCTGTTTAGATAAAATCTACGTTGCCTGTGAACATCTAAGGAATGAAGCTTGTATTCACCCTTGTTTTGATATTTAGGAAAGAAAACAGGGTGGTTAATGGATTGATTAATATTTGCTTCAGAAGCTACCTTAGGAAGAAAGGACGGGTTGGTCCTGAGGTATACACGGTCCGGATGAAAGACCAAGTAAGGAGGCTTGGCTGATAAGGCTTGAAGTTCTGAAACTCTCTTGGCCGAAGTAATTGCTACTAAAAAGGCCGTCTTGAAAGATAAAAATTTCAGATCTACCGTCGCCGCAGGTTCGAAGGGGGTAGCGGTCAAGGCCTGAAGGACCAAAGAAAGGTCCCAAGGGGGAACCACTTGCTTTACATGGGGCCTGAGAAGAAAGGTACCTTTTCTGAAAATCTTACACAATTTGGCAGACATCAGTGGACTGGAGTCGTGACCAATATGATAATGAGAAATTGCCGCAAGTTGCACTTTGACCGTAGAACTGCTGGCACCATCATTAAAAAGAGTGGTTAAGAAGTCAAGCACCAGAGGAAGGGGAACTGTGAAGGGGTTTAGGCCTTGCCGCTCCGCCCACATGGAGAACCGTTTCCACTTGCTGCGGTAAAATTTCCTGGTGGATGGTTTGAGCCGCCACCAAGATGGCTTTAACTGGAGACGAAATACCGGGAGTCCTGATCAGGAGTGGAACTGGAGCAGCCAAGCAGTCAGCTTCAGGTTGTCCAGATTCGGGGCTGGTAAGCGGGAAGGGTGAGATATCAGATCCGGAATGGGATCTAGAATCCAAGGAGGATTCACTGAGTGAGACCTTAGGAAAGGGAACCAGATCTGTCGAGGCTAAAATGGGGCAATGAGAATCATTCTGCACCCCAACCGAGAGGCTTTCTGAAGAACTTGGAGCATCAGAGGCAAGGGGGGGTAAGCATAAAGAAGACCGGGTGGCCAAGCATGCACCAGAGCGTCTCTTGGGGTATCTCCGGGAGGAGGTATTAGAGCGAAAAACTGTCGCACTTGGTGTTTGAGGGAGCCACAAAAAGATCGCAACAAGGAGTTCCCCACCGTGCGAAGATGCGTTTCACTACCTGAGCATTGAGAGACCACTCGTAAGGGGTGAGAATGGTGCGACTGAGTTTGTCCGCAAGGATGTTGGACCGACCCGGAATATGCGTTGCTATGAGAAAGCGGTTGGTGGAGATTGCCCATTCCCACACTCTCATGGCTTCTCGACAAAGAGGGTAAGACCTGGTTCCTCCTTGCTTGTTGATATACCAGACGACAGACATGTTGTCCAACTGGATCGCAATAGTTCCCAAGGGAAGAAAGGCCTGAAGTGCTAGCAATGCTAAGAGCACTGCTCTCATCTCTAGAACGTTGATATGCAGTAAGGCCTCTGAATCATTCCACGTGCCTTGGACCGTCCGGCCTGCAAAATGCCCCCCCCCCACCCGAGGCGGGAGGCGTCCGTGGTCACCGTGGCGAGAGGGGGAGAAGCACAAAAGGGGCTGCCTCCGTGGAGATCCGGAGAGTGGAGCCACCACAGGAGGGACCGCTTGCAAGCCTTGCTGATCGCAATGGGATGATGCATAGGAAGAGCAAGATACGACCACTGAACTAGGAATGTCCATTGAAGGATGCGCATATTGAACCTGGCGAGAGGAAGAAGAGCTATCGCTGCCGCCATGGACCCTAGAGCCCTCAGGACCAACTCCGCCAGAACTGAGCTGGAGTGGAGAATGGCCCGCACCTGGAGCTGCAGATTCTGAATTCTGTCTGCAGTGAGGAAGGCTCTTAACCGTCTCGTGTCTAACCTGGCACCTATAAAATCTATGAACTGCGTGGGTGCTAGGTTTGATTTTCCTGTATTTATTGTGATGCCCAGACAAGGAGCTAGATGGAGAAAGGAGTCTCGCTCCAATAATAGTAGATGCCTTGTTGGAGCGGTGAGAAGCCAGTCGTCCAGGTAAGGGAAGACCTGCACCCCCTGAAGCCTCAGGTGGGCCGCTACCACTGCTAATACTTTGGTGAACACCCTGGGGGCTGTGGTGAGACCAAAGGGAAGGACCCGGAATTGGTAGTGACTGGCTCCCAGCCGGAAGCAGAGAAACCTCCTGGAGCGCCTGTCCATTAGTATGTGGTAGTACGCATCCTTGAGGTCTATGGAGCACATCCAGTGATTTTCTCCCAGAAGGGGGAGAATAGACTGCAACGTGACCATTCGGAACTTCTCCTTGGGAACTGCTAGGTTCAAGAGTGAAAGGTCTAAAATTGGTCTTGGATCCCCCGTCTTTTTTGGCACTAAAAAGAACCTGGAGTAGAACCCTGATCCGATCTGGTCTGGGGGGACAGGCTGGATGGCTCTTTTCTTTAGCAGATGGCCAATTTCTGCCAAAGCGGCCTCCCACTGACCGGGTGGAACGTCGGGGAGGGACTTCAATTTTGGCATGTGACGAAATGGGATATGGTATCCTCTGGATATGATTTGGAGGACCCAGCGGTCTGATGTTATGGACTCCCATGCCGCTAGGTGCTCGAACGCCCCCGACTGCCTCCAGAGTGGAGCAGCCGGGCAACCCTTCAGGGCTGCTGCGCGGGCCGTTCAGAGAAGGGTTCTCTGGACCCGAAGTTCCTGGGAGACCCTCTGCCCCTGGGGCGGCGTCCTCCCTGTCCTCCTCTGCCACGGAAGGACTGGTTGTTCGGAGCGGGTTGGGATTGCTGCGACTTCCAGAACCACATCTTCTTCTGGCCCTTTTGGTTCCTAGAATAGGGCCTCTGGGGCACAGAGAAGCGGATTCCGACGGCAGACAGCGTCTTCCCGTCCTTTTCGCTCTGGGTCAAGGTATCACGAACAGTTTTGCCAAAGAGGGCAGAACCATCGAAGGGGGCGTTCGCAAAAGACGCCTTGAAGGGCTCCGTGAAATCGCAATGACGGAGCCAGGCCTGACGTCTGGTAACTAGGCCTGCCCCTGCGGCTCTAGCGGCACCTTCCGTAGCATGGATCAGTAACCGCATAGAGGTATTAGTGACGGACCTGAGAGTGGCCATACGGGTGGAGTGCAAAACTTTGTCCTCCTCCGACATGGACTCTGGGGGGGATGCAGCGTATTCCTTGATAAGATCGCGCTGCATCCTAATCACATGTGCCAGGTAGTTCAGCGCCCTTACTGAGAAGGTCGCTGAACTAAACATCCGCTTCCCCAAGCGGTCCATCATCCGAGACTCCTTGCTCGGGGGATGGACTGAGGGACTCTCCTGAGCAAGTTCCCTCTTGGTGGCTGCCGCCGTCAACATGGCATCTACCGGAGGCCCCTTACTCCAATGGGCACGGTCAGCCGGGAGACTAAGTATACGGTCGGGCCTTTTTGGGATTGGCTCCACGGTGTCCGGTTCCTTCCACGCCCTGGTGGTAATCAGGTCCACCAGGGGGTCGGCAGGAGGGGACACTCAAGAGGTAGACAGGCCCGCTTCAAATGCCTCCAAGAACACGGACTCGTCCGAGGAAGACTTGGGGGCAGACCACCCCCCCTTATGCGAAGCATTTCCATGATGTCTCCAAAGGAGACATCCTCAGGGGGTGATCTTGGGGGGCCTTCCCCATCCTCCAAGTCCGTGTCTTCAGTGAGAGACTCGGGGGAGTCTATGTGCCTCCTTTTGCATGTTTGCGGGGGGCATCCTCCGGGGGGCTGTCAGAGGACTCCTCGCAAACTGTGACCTGTTCCAAAGGAACAACTTGGGGCAAAGGAGTGGGCTGTCCCAATGGCCGGATGGTGGAAGCCTGGCCCAGTGCAGATGGAGCGCGGGACGGAGCCGAAGCAAGTGCCGGGGGTCCGCAAACCCTCAACAGGGCCCTCTCCACTACATCAAAAGCCGAAGGGGAGCCGGCCTCGACCAAAGGATCCGATAATCGGCTCCCCCTGGGATCCGAAGAGTGGATTGGAGCCAGCGCCGAAGCGCTCGGATCCGAGGGGACAGTGCGCTCCGACAGACGGCGCCGAAGGAGCACTGATCCCCCCGGATCCGAAGCTCGGATCCAGGCTCCGAAGCACTCGAGGGCAGGGTCGGATCCGAAGTACCGAGTACTATCAGCGCCGACCCACCCCCGGCTCCGAAGCTGCTCGGTTCCAATTGCTCCGAACCCGGGTAGCGGGTCGGAGAAGGAGCTATAGGTTTAAAGAAAGGGGTCGAACTCCCCCCCAGAGGGGGGGGGGGAGGCAAGAGCACTCCCATCTGCATCTGGGCCTGGATGAACCTTCTCATCATCCGGTCCAGATCAGCATCCGATAAACTATAAGTCGATCTCGACGAGGCTACTGAGGTAGGCCTTGAGTGCCTCCTGGATAGCCTCGACGGAGATCGGGTCTCCTCCTCCTCAGGTCCCGGTGAAAAGCACACGGGCGACCGGAGCCGAGGAGGGGGAGAACCAGCAGACAAGGAGGCCGGAGGAGAAGCCTGCTTGGCAGGCGGGGCCAAAACAGAGGTCTCGGCCCGCCGCTTATGGTGCTTCTCCCTCCGGTCCTTCTTTCTAGCTTTCCTCTCCTCCGAACCACTACAGGGAGGTTGAGTCCCAGGAGGAGGAGGGGGAGCCGGAGAGGAGGGAACCGTAGACATGGTACCCCCCGAAGGAGCGGAAGCCGGAGCCGAGTCCGGGGGCAAAAGTCCCGCCAGGACCAGCTTCGACCTCCGCTCCTTCAATGCCCTGGGGTTGAACCCTGCACAAATGGAACATCCAGAAGTGAGGTGCTCAACCCCAAGGCATCGAACGCACCGAGTGTAGCCATCAGCAGGGGAAAAGCTTATGGCAACACTCAGAGCACTTCGAAAAAATAGCCTTAGGTTGTTCAGACATCCTAAGAGCCTAGCTTTTACTTAAACTAATCTAAAAAAGTAAACTAGTCACACAACACAGGCCCAAACACACACTACGCTACCAGCGAGGGGAGGGAAACTAAATATAAAAAGATTAATAGAACTAAATAACTTTAGCTACAAAAAGGGAACCTAAACTTTCACACAAAACTGTCAAAAAAAATTTAATTTTAGCACTAGAAAAAGCTGAATAAAACACTTAGCTGTAGAGCTCGAGAAACCAATCTGGTCACCAGCGCGGCAAACTAGATCTGAGGTCATGTAGGGAGAGCAGGGCATTATGGAAGAGGGGAGGAGCTGAGAGCTCGGATCCATAGCTGGAAAACCATGCCGGTTCGGATCCGATATCGGATCCATAACCCACAGGTTGCAGACAAATGAATCTCCTACTTCAGATCAGAAATTTCAGAATCCTGGTCAGAAGTATCATAAGCAAACTCAGTCCTAGGTCTCTTAGAGGGGGAAGGTTGGCTTCCCCTGATTAAAGTAATAAGGTTTTCAGCCATTCTCATCATTTGTTTTTTTAGGCATAGAGGCCTGACCATGCGGTCTGGGCGTCAGTTTTCTAAGCATGGTTCGAGTTTTAGGCCTTGAAGAAGAAGACGGCGTCGGCTTAACATGCAAGACAGTAGGCCTGAATACACCCTCAGAAGCCGGTGCTTGCGCAGCGGCTCCGGACCCATCCAAGGTAGAGACATCCGCAGGTTCCACAGTTGAAGCATCTCACGGCATACCGGACTCAGAATGGGTCTCAGTAGAGACCTGTGAATCTGAAGTAGCGGGTATCAGGGGCTGCGAAAGCGCCTGAGTACCGACGAACTAGCGATTGGCTTAGGAGAAGCGTCGTCAGCAGCTTTGGACCTAGGCGGCCTGTCTCTGTCTTTATCTTTGCGTTTTTTCGGAATGTCAGTAGTCAGATGGCTTACCGAAGACATATCTGGATAAAGTACAGTTTTGTACCTACCATAAATGTAGATGTCCGATAGGTATGCAACTGCAGTCCTGACATATGGGTTGTCCTGCCTCAGGCAGCCCTTCGGTCGGCCGGATTCCAAAGTCTGGGTCCGGCGTCGGCTGATGTCGCCCTTTCCCCGACGTCAGAGCACCTGGGGTATAAAAACGTCAGCAGACGCCATCTTCTTCAGTGTTTCTTGCCCCAGATGCCAGGTGCCCTCTAGGGAGGCTAAATTTTGAAAAATAGAGAAAAATTCCAGACAAGTACAACAGCATAAAAACAAATACACCATAAAAGATTACCCCAGGTAGCTAAAATGAGGGGTGGAAACCCAAAAGTATACCACAGAGGGGTAGGTGGGAGGGAAAACCTGACTGCAGTTGCATACCTATCGGACATCTACATTTATGGTAGGTACAAAACTGTACTATGTCCTTCAAGGATGCAACTGCAGTCCTGACATATGGGTTGAATACCACAGCCAACCTGGGGGTGGTAGGCACTAAGACAAAGATGGTGTAGCTAAAATGCCCTGCAGGACTGCAGAGGCAAACCCTGCTCTGGACCTGGAGTATAAAGGCAGGTTGTAATGTTTGGAAAATGTATGCAGGGAGCTCCATGTAGCAGCTTCTAAAATGTCCTTTGTTGCCACTCCTCTTAAAAAGGCTGTGGAGGTGGCTGTAGCTCTGGTGGAATGTGGCCTGATGTCAGCTGGCACAGTTTTTCCATGAAAAGAGTAGCAGAATCGAATGCAATTTCCAATCCATTTAGAAATTACTACCATAAGTACTATGTTTTTAGAAATTGTTAAAGGTGTTATCCTGCTATAACACAGTGTGTTGTGTGTGCAATGTATTATTAATATGGAGCTTTTCTCCCCGGGCCTCCACTGAAAACGGGCTTTCGAGCCCAGTGGACTTCCCCGGTCATCAAACTGGAAATCAAATAAAATAAATAAACATTGTCTGTTTGGAAATTGCTTTTCCCTGCAATCCAGCAGCGAAAGCTACAAAAAGCTGGTCAGATTTTCTGAAAGATTTTGTTCTGTCCAAGTAGTAGCGCAACTGTCTGTGTATGTCCAAGGTGTGCAGAAGTCTCTCCTTTATTTTGAGGATTGGGAAAGAAGGTAGGCAGGTGAATAGCTTGATTCAGGGACACCCTGGATACCACCTTTGGCATGAATGACGGATTGGTTCTCAAAGAAACTCTGTCCTGGTGAAAAATGAGAAATGGTTGTATTGCCATAAGGGCCTGTAGCTTGGAGACTCTTCTTGCTGAGGTTACTGCCAGAAGGAAGGCTGTCTTCCAAGAAATAAATTGCAACTCTGAAGATGCTGCTGGTTCAAAGGGAGGAAGAGTTAATTTTTCCAACATGAAGTTGAGGTCCCATGCAGGCACTGGTGGTTTCCTTGGAGGGTTGATGTTCTTTATACCTCTTAGAAACTGTCTTAGCAATGGGTGAGAAAATACAGGCGGATCAGTGTTATATTTGGCAGATATTGCTGAAGCATGTATTTTTATGGAAGAATATGAAAGGCCATTGTGGAGCATTTCAGCCAAGTATTCCAGGATCTGTGGAATGCTCATCACTGATGGGTCTTGACCCTTTTTGCTGTTCCAGATAAGAAATCTCTTCCATTTTGCTGAGTATGCTTTTCTAGTGGAAGGTCTGCGCGCCTCCAGGATGATATCTTTTATCCTTTTGGAAAGTGTATCCTGAGTAATAGTCATGGAATCTTCCAAGCTGTCAGCTTCAATTTTTTCAAGCTGGGGTGTAGTGTCCTGTAATTGTGCTGTGTCAGAAGAAGCGGCCATTGAGGAAGGAGCCACGGATTGGTGTGTGTCAAGCTCCGTAGCAGTGGGTACCAATGTTGTCTTGGCCATCAGTATGACTTTCGGTTGCTCTGTCTTGATCTTTAGTAACACCTTGGTCATCAAAGGAAGAGGTGGGAAGGCATATAGTGTTAGAGAATTCCAAGTGAAGGAGAGAGCGTCCGCCTTCCATGCTTGAGGATGGTATGTCCTTGTGCAAAACTTTTTCAGATGGTGATTGAAGTGGGAGGCAAAAAGATCTATATCCGGCCCTCCCCATGCTTGAGCTATTTGTAAGAAAATGTCTGGATGCAACATCCATTCGTGTGGATCCATGATGTTTCTGCTTAGGCTGTCCGCCAGAACATTGTCCTTCCCTGGTACAAACTGGGATTGTAGCTCTATTTTCAATTGTAGGGAAATATCCCAGAGATTCATTGCCAGTCTGCAAAGAGGGTAGGAATGGGTACCTCCTTGCTTGTTTATGTACCACATAACTGTGGTATTGTCTGTCTTTATTAGTAGATGGCCCTGATGCATGAACTTTTCAAAGGCCTTGATTGCATGTATCACTGCCAGCATTTCTTTTTGGTTGATATGCAGGTGCTTTTCTTTTTGTGTCCATTGTCCTTGAATGCATCTGCCCTCCATGTGCGCCCCCCATCCATGGTCTGAGGCGTCTGTTGTTATGGTTTGACTTGTATGAGGTTTGCTGAAAGGCAGACCTTTGTTTTTCTGGCTTGCTTGAGCCCACCACAGAAATTCCTTTTGAAGGCATGGAATGAGTGGGATCAATGTTTCCAGGCTGTGGCTGTGCTGAGACCATAGACTTTTTAGGTACCATTGTAGTTCCCTCATATGCAGCCTTGCATGTGGAATCAGAAGAATGCAAGATGCCATGAAACCCAGGGCCTGCAGGATTTTCCTTGCAGTCATCTGGGTGTGTGTTGCCAATCTTCTGAAGTATTCTGGTAATTGTTTTTGTTTTTCTTTTGTCAGAAACGCCAACTGGGTGTTTGTGTCCAGTGTGGCACCCAGGAAAGGTATTTGTTGGGATGGTACGAGACTTGATTTCTGAATATTGACTGTGTATCCCAAGGCCTGCAGTAGGTGAATGACATAGTCCAAGTTTTTTAACAAGGCGTGTTGGCTGTCCGCTTGTATAAGGCAGTCATCCAGATAAGGGTATATTTGTATCCCCTGAAGTCTGCAATGTGCAATTACTGATGCCAGGCATTTCGTGAACACTCTGGGTGCAGTAGATAAGCCAAAGGGCAATGCTGAGAATTGATAATGCTCTGAGCCTGCAAGAAATCTGAGGTATCTTCTGCAACTTTGTCTGATTGGGGCATGCAGGTATGCCTCCTTGAGGTCCAGAGTTACCAGCCAAGACCCCTTGCCCAACATGGGAAGGAGTTGCTGTAAAGTCAGCATTTTGCATTTTGGCACAATAAGGTAAGTATTCAGTGCGGACAAGTCCAGAATGGGTCTCCATTGGTTTTCTTTTCTTGGAACAAGGAACAGTCTTGAATAAAATCCTTGTCCTTGTTCTGCAGAAGGAACCTTTTCTATTGCTCTTATTTGAAGTAGGTTTGTTATTTGTTTGAGTGCCTCTGCCCTTTGATTTGGTGGCAGGTTTGGCCTGCCATGTCTTGTTGGCAGTGCATGAAAATGGAATCTGTATCCTTTGTCTATTATCTCCAGTATCCATTTGTCTTTTGTAATATTGTGCCAATTTTTTTGAGAATAAAGATAACTTTCCGCCCAAAGGTGCTTCTAATTGAGCCCTGGATGGCGGAGTCAAAGTCAAGTCATTGAGATTGTCCTGGCGGAGCAGTGGAAGGTCCTGCCCCACCTCTCTGGTTCGGAGGCTGCCACTGACGTCCTCTGTAGGAGCCTCGAGTTTGCCCTCTACCTCTGCCACGTCTGTTTTTGCCTCTTTGAAATTTGTCTGTGTCAGGAAAGGACCAGTGTTTAGAAGGCCAATTCCTGCTGAATCTTGGAGGCTGTACCTGGAGGAAATCTTTGACTGTTTGCACTGATTTTGCCTTTTCCTCAATTTTCTTTAAAACCTCTTGTGCAGTAGCACCAAATAGCTTATGTTTCTCTAGTGGTGCGTCCAAAAGCTTAATTTTCACATGGTCTGGCAATGTTTGTTCCTTTAACCAAGCATGTCTGCGTATGACCGCACCGCACCTGTCATTGCTGCTCTACATGAAGCTTCCAATGCATCATATCCACACTGAAGGAAATGGCTGATAACCTGCTTAGTATTATGAACCAATTCCTGTAACCCCTTTCTATCTAATGGTTCAGGGGAAGCCAGTTTCTTTTGCAAGTCATCCAACATGTATTCCTGATACTGAATCATATGGAATTGACAATTTAATGCTCGCATAGAAATGGTGGAAGATGTATATACTTTCTTGCCCCACCTTTCTAAAGCCCTAGAATCTCTTTCCGAAGGGAGTGGGTTCTTAGCAGTAGTGGAGGAAACCCCTTTAGGCCCCTGAGAAATAGTTTCAGGGTCAGCAGTATGGCCCTTGTACAGAAATTGATGTGTGTCTGGGACCCTGTAGTACCTGTCTGGCTTGACAGGAGCAGGGGGGAGTGAGCCAGGGGTAACACTAGATTCTAAGTACACATCATCTAAAACATTTAGAACTGGAGGAATAGCTAAGGGTCTATGCTGAGGTAGCTTTAAAAATTCCCTTAACCTTTTCCTAGAATCTGAGTATTCTTGGCTTTGCCATTTGAAGTGTTCCCTCATGGAATGAAGCGTTTCCCCAAAGGAAAACTCCTCAGGAGGAGAAGCAGAGGGAATAGATTCCTCCGCATCAGAATCCTCGTAGGCCGGGAAGGCCTCCTCCTGGTAGTCTGAATGTGCAGAATCACCTGAGGCCTCATCGGAGGACTGGGAGTCTACCTGCTCAACCCTAGGCCTCTTGTCAGCAGGCGGCTGAGAGCCTCTATCTGGATGAGGCTGTGAACCCCAAATCAAAGAAATAAGGTCCTCAGCTAAACTTAAAATTTGAGAACCAGAAGGGGATCCCAGAGAAACAGATCTTGGAGGGAGAGACTTGGCCTGTTTGGCAGCCTTAGCACGTGTGTAGGCCTTAATGAACATAGACACTGGAGGCCTGGCAGCCCCACTTGCTGGAGTAGTCTTATCCACTGAAATGGTGTCAGAAATATCCTGGGCTACGGTCTCAGAGGGGAGCACAGAAACCTGCACCGAGTTGGCATCCGGAACCGAAGTAACCGGTGGAGCGGTGTCGTCTGTCTGTAGCGGTTGCGAAACCGGCTCAGAAGAGACCGAGACACTCGCAGTAGGCCTAAGCGTGGTGTCGGCCGAGACCGCGGGTGTCGGTCCTTATCCTTCCGTTTTTTTAGGTAAATGTGCTGTCGGAAGCTCCGACGGCATGATATAACAGAAATCTTCCCCAAAATAATCCTGTGCAAACTCAGACAGATGCCTAAGAGTGCATCTATTGAAAGAGGCACAAGCTGCACAGGCCGAGACGTTGTGTTCTGGGCCTAGGCAAGGTAGGCAGTAAGAGTGGAAATCCTTATGAGGTATTTGTTTCCCACAAGTTAAACAATTATTAACTTTTTCACTTTTATCTGACATCGGCTGAGGCAAGAAAAGGTCCCCAACGGGGTACTTAGCTTTTTTGAAGACTTCAGTAGCTGAAAACACAGGAGCTGGTCGACCGGCACTTGCGAACTGCTTCTGCTTCGGGTGCCACGCGGCAAGAAAGACTGAAGAAGATGGCGTCGGCTGACGTTTTTATACCCCAGGCGCTCTGACGTCGGGGAAAGGGCGACATCAGCCGACGCCAGACCCAGACTTTGGAATCCGGCCGACCGAAGGGCTGCCTGAGGCAGGACAACCCATATGTCAGGACTGCAGTTGCATCCTTGAAGGATATCTGAACCGAGGACCAAAACATTAAGAAGCGAAAATATACAGACGACTGATAGTTTGTTGTTTAAATAAGGCACAAAACCAACAGCGAGATACATAGTGGTCAGGGCCTAGGGCAAGGAGTACAGTACGAATTAAAATCTTTATGAAGTATTTGCTTTCCACAAGAAATGCAACTATTTACTTTTACTGACATCAGTTTAGAGCAAGAAAAAGTTTCTCCAACGGGGTTACTTGGCTTTTAGTTGAAGACCTCGGTTCTGAAACCCGAAAATGAAAATTTCAGGAGTCGGCTGACCAGTATTTGCGAACTGCTTCAGGCACCGTACAGCAAGAAAGACTGATGTAATGGCGTCGGCTGCATGTTTCATACCCCTGACTACCTGACGTCACGGAAGAAGGGACAGCAACTGACGCAGGACCAAAGACTTTGTTAATCAAGCCGATTGAGGGCTACTGCAAGCAGATAACCCAAATGTGATGACCGCAACAGTGAAACACAAAGAACATCTACAGACCCATTAGTCTGACTAATCTTATTTTCAAAGCTATAGAAAGAATTATCATGGAAATTCTTTCACCAAGGACATAGCAGATCTACAGACACTAGATCCATCCCATTTTGGCTTTGTCAAAGGAAGGTCATGCTTACTGAATCTGGTGGACGACTTTGAAAATGTCACTAAAGCAATGGATGAGGGGGAAAATGGTGATCACTGCCTAACTACATCTGGTTAAAGCATCTGATACAATACCCACTCGTGCCTGTCAACAAATTTATGGGACTAAGTATTAACTCCTTTATAACATTCTAGATAGCTAGCTGACTCACTGATAGGATCCAGGAGGTCAGAATCAGTGAGGCCACTTTTACAAAGACGCCGGTCACCAATGGAGTTCCGTAGCTCTCTATATTAGGCTCACTCCTCTCTGGCATCTACTTCTTGGATGTCAAAGCCAATGTCAATGGGCTCTGGCTAGGCAAGTTCACAGATGACTGCACTGGGAGCAATCATTGAATCTCAAGACGACAACACCCTTAAGGAAGGTCTAACACAGGCAAATGGTTGATGCCAAAGCTTGGCTTAAAACTCAATACCAAGAAATGTATTATAGAACCTTTTGGGGAGTCTGCCAACCTGGGTAACTTCGCCATCAATAAAACATCCCTACAGGTTGATTCACTAGTAAGGGATGTGGGAACTCGTAGACAGTAAACTAGCCTTCGACCAACATGTGTCGAAGGTACTAAAACAATCCTGTGTTGCTCAGCTTATAAGCAAAAGCATGGCGTCTAGATCTAGAGATCATACCACTGTACTCGGCCCTCATCAGATCCATCATAGAATATAATGCCCAATTTGGTATGCACCAGATCAGACATGTGCAGCAACCAGAATATGCACAAAGGTTCCTTACAAAAAGGACACGGAGTTATTACAATGTCCTATGCTGACTGCCTCAAAACTCTGTCTCCCTACTCGATATAATACAAACTTCTGAGAGGTAATCTTTGTCCGGCATACAAGGTAACCCTGGACCCTGTTTTGATGAACCATCTGCAAATCCGCAAAACAAACATCAGAACTACTAGATTAAAAGACCTACATTTTGCCTGTGACATAAAAAGGACATGTTGGACAGACATACGTTTCTCAGAGAATTCCCATTTTCTGGAACAGACTCTCCATTTATGTGAAGAAGAGTTCCTCCCTATCCCTCTTTAAGCATAACTAGGACCAATGAATGAGTAATGGGAAATTTACTCCTGGTCTGGTGCCTATGTTTCTGATGGAAAGAGTCGGTCATTAAATCACCCCTATACAAATCAAACACATTTGGGTTGCATGGCTAGGTTTATAAGGGCCCTACTGGTGATTAACAACAAACCAAACACCAAAACGGAGGTCCACCAAAGGTATATAAAATTTTTACTGAGCACTTATCTCAAAACAGACACTTCATCAGAATAAGTAACATACCTTTGAAAGCATGCACAAATATATATATACACACACACACACATATATATATATATATATATATATAAAAAACTGCCATTGGTCCAAAGTTAATCGCATAATTGATTAATTTAGATAATTAAAACACAGACTAACTACACTTAAAGCTGTACTCTTCCAATTTGTTAAAATACCTACAATCTTTATTTATCCTGTAGTTGACAAACAGTGTAAAAAATGTTATACAAAAATCATTCCAAAATATATGTTTAAATTTTTACCTTAAACTGTAACACTGGTACAACAGATGTACTTTCATTTAAACCGGCTGGGAAATTTGCCGCAATGTAAGTTGCCACACTAATTCTCTAACACTTAAAATACATTTCCAACCCCCCCCCCAGGTTCTGCACAACATGCTCTAAAATACCAAAAGAAAAGAATTGCACAGAAGTGAGTGTTTGTACAAGGCATTCCTCACATTTGTATCCCCAACATCATATAATTACTCATTAAACCGTATTTTAAGAGCTCATTCTGTTTTGCCAACACAAAAAGCTGGGCATACTCTAGTGGTCATTAGCCAAGTATACACCTGTGAACCTGCAGGACTGCGCTACTGACCTAACACAGACTGTGTCCAACTGCCACCTTAGCTACTATATTCAAAAAGCCTAGAACCAGGAAACTCTTATTTGAAGCAGAATTCAGCAAAATCTATTTTCCCTATCCCATAACAGAATAAAAATACAGGTGGATTTTTTAAAACCCTATAATGCAGTTATACAATAGGGATAAGCTAGTTTGAGTTTTTTTCTCCACTACTGGGACACCTCAGTTGATATATTTAAAGTAGTGGTAGCGGAGGGGGTGCAAGGGGGCTTGTCCCTCTGAAGAAAATACATTTATTTTACTTTTGATGTAGACTGTGGGCAGAGTAATATTCAAACAGGCTTGCTATATTGAATAGCCAGTCTAGCGCAAATCAACTGTTTAATATAGACCAACAAAGAATATACAAGCAGATTACCAAATTGTGACACGCAGAAACACTGACATTCATTAAATACATTTCTGCACATCAAAACTAACTGATAAAAAATTGGTCAAAACTACACCATTCACAAAAGGAAAACAAAAGCTCTCCCCTTTTGCAGTTGCTTATATAAATGAAGAACAATCAGTCCAGTTCCACAGGAAACTTAAGCACTTTGGATGCATAAAATGAAATATGTCATCCAAATACAATTACTAGCAGTAACTAAGATACTTATATACATATATATATATATATATATATATATATATACACACACACACACACACACACACACACATATATATATCCCCCACACCAAATAAAACACGGTCACTTTCCCTTTTGTCTGTAAGGACACAATACAGACAATCATATCGGCTTCTAATGTTGCCAATACAATTCTCTCCAGTAAAACATTATTCTAATCTCCCCCTCAGATTTTTCCATCATCTCTAAAACAAACAATAAAAATGTACTGAAAATGGTACAACTTGCACTGACTTGTTTTAAAGCATTTTTCATATCTTTCCTAATCGCATACAGATGCTGGTAGATTCTCTGTTTCAAACATTTGCTAATCATACCCACATAAAAAGTTGGACATGATAAACAAGCAGCAGCATAAACTACTACTGCTGCATTACAATTAAAATAAACCTCAATATAAATAATTACAGCTTCCTATCCCAGTAAAGTATATTTACATACATGAATTAATTCAACTGAAAGCATGAACTACACTGGGACATGGCTAGGGACTGACCATAAAATATTTTTTTCTTTAAAATTATTCTCAATTCTATCACTATTGTTGCCCTTAAAATAAATCTTAATTTAACACCGATCTGGTCTGTAATACCATTAAAATGAATAAATAAATTAAATCATAAATTTTTTTGAATATTGTTATTGTCAACCATAAAAGATAAACACAACAGTTTACTAAAACTTCTATCAGGCATTAACATCCTACTCTTACTTAAAGCTTTTTTAAAACTGGTGCATACAAATCCAAGCATTTAGAACAAATTTAACTGACCATGTCAATTAAACTCTCAGGATAAAATCTATCCAAGAACATTTATTGTAAAATCTTAGCTTCATTGTGAACAATTGTCACACACAAAGCGAGATAATTGGGGGGGGGGGGGTGTATTGCCATAACTTGGAATCTGTGCTATCCAGTGTCATTATTCATCACGGATGGGTCTTGGATCTGACCTCGGATCCGAGCTGGCAACTGAAAGGACAGCTCCTGAGCTCAAGCTCCTCCCCTTCCCAAGATCCCTTGCTACCCACAAGTCGCAGATCAAGTTTGCTGGATAGAAACAAAGGGGGCAGTGAAAACTGCCTATAAAGATAAAAAACTCCTAAGGGAGACATCCCTCCATATCTCCCAAATCTCCAGGAAGAGAGGGAAGAAACGTGATGAATGACACTGAATAGTACAGACTCCAACTTATGGTAAGTGCATAACTGATGCTATCAGTGTCATTACTGATCATGGATGGGTCAGAGTCCCCAGCTACTATGAACCCTGGGAGGTCTCAGTGAAGGATATGCCAGAGCACAGAGGAACCAAAGAAGCCCTGCTCCTATACGCAAAGTCCAACTTATAATGCAAAACAAAGGTGTGGGGGGTTAGACCAAGTAGCAGCAGTGCAAATCTCATCAAAAGAAAGTTTTGCCAAGAAGGCAGAAGATGTGGCTACTTACCTAGTAGAGTGAGCTTTGACTGGTCCGAAAAGCTCTAGATGTCTCCTTTTGTAAATGTAAGAAATACAGCTGGTGATCCAACATGAAATAAGATACCTTAGAAACTGCTTGACCTCTCCTGACCTGAGAAAAGGCAGCAAAGAGCTGATCAGACTTCTGAAAATGTTCAGTTCTCTTAAGGTAAAAACATAATTGTCTATGGACATCCAGACAATGCAACTTATATTCCTCTTTATTAGAAATATTGGGGAAGAACTCAGGAAGCTGAATAAACTGGTTAAGATTAGCCTCTGAAACTACCTTAGGGAAGAATGAAGGATTAGTCCTGAGAGACAACTTATCCCTATGAAACACCATGAAAGGGGTCTTAATGCAGAGGAACCTGCAGTAGATTTGTAGTAATGGGAGAAATAATCAGTTTTCAGCGAAGAATATTACTTATAAGCGGGCACTGGAATTTGATTTGTAACAATGAAGATGTGTTGGGGGGGGGGGGGATATAACAAAGGAGGATAGATTTTTAAATACATTTTATAAAGAAAATAGTTGGCATGGAAGATGTGAATTCAGTAGTAGCAGTTCAGACTGAATTTACACATTATTCCCCAAGATAAAAAATTTGTTATAGACTAGACAGAATTTACATTCCACAGCAAGATGTGCATTTAATTGAATGTCTTGATGAACACCCAATAACTATTTTGGATCATGCGTCAATAATAACTAAAATGAAAACACAGGATAATGAAATAAAAATGAGACACTGTTGCTTTCCCACCTATCTGTTGAAAAGTGAGAAATTTAAGAAATAGGTAGTGGAAATTACTCAGGGGTTATTAGAGAAGATAGAATTGTTTTTCTGAAAATATAGCTAGGGAATGGGATAAAATTTAAAGTGGAGTTTAAAAATAAGATAGAAATAAAACAGGAGTCAGGTGAAGTACCACCAATTACTTAAGAGGGACTGACATAAATTAAAGTATTGCAAAATATGAGGAATCTCACAGAAAAAGAAGACGGGCAACTGCAGAATGCAAAACAGAAAGTAAGGGATTACCTGTATAACATGCATGAGTTTAGAAAGATTGCTGTTAAGCAACTATTTTTTTATGATAACTCTAGACTGCAAAAACGTTTAGTACAACAACTCGGACAACAGAAAGTAGAAACGGCTGTCACCAGGCTTATGGAGCCTGTTACAAGAAAGATAATTAGGGATCCTGTAGAAATATTTTGGAAATTCTATGAAAGTCTGTATAAAGCAGAGAAACATGGAAATCAAGAAAGGGTACAAATGGAAATGTTTGTGGAAGAATTAAATATGTCAAGGTTAGAGGTAGAGGAGGCTCAATTACTAACAGTTGCGATAGGAAGAGATGAGATAAAAATGGTTATGTACAACCAATCTACAGGAAAGTCCCAAGGAATAGATGCTATTCCGGAGGAAGTTTGGAAACTAGGAGAGAAAAAATTGATAAAGATCTGGAATGTTTTAACAGTATTTTAAGAGGAAAAGTGCCAACTTCCTGGAAGAAAGCAGTGGTAGCTGTAATTCCTGAAGACAGTAAAGATCTTATGCAGCGTCATGCAAGTCCATTTCAATACTGAACCATGATTATAAAATGTTTGTGTGTACTGGCTAAAAGAATGGTAAAAGTGATGCCAGGATTGACAGATATGGAAAGTACAGTTGTGTACACTTACCATAAATGTAGATGTTTGAGTATATTCACTGTTGCAGTCATTACATTTGGAGTAATCTGCTGGCAGATTGCTCTGTCGGCCTGATTAACAAAGTCTTGAGTCCTGCGTCGGTTGCTGTCGCTTCTTCCATGACGTCAAGTCGTCAGGGGTATAAAACATACAACCGACACCATTACATCAGTTTTTCTTGCCCCAGGTGTCAGGTGCCCCCCAAATGGGAAGCAAAAAGTACAGATATATATATATATATATATATATATATATATATGTATGGAATAAAAAACATAAAACATATACCTCCAAACAAAAGCAAATACACCAAAAAGGCTTTTAAAGATAGTGACAGAAATGAAAGGTATAGATACAGAAAAAACAGGGGGCTGGAGGTAGGGTAACCAGGACTGCAACAGTGAATACACTCGAACATCTACATTTATGGCAAGTGTACACAACTGTACTATGTTCTTAGTGTTTCACTGTTGCAGTCATTACATTTGGGTAGATTCCCAAAGCTATGGTTGGGAGGACGGATTTATAGAGCATTAGGAGCAGCTGTAAGGCCCTGCAGGACAGCAGTGGCAAAGCCTGCTCTGAATTTAGAGAAGAGAGGTAAACGGTAGTGCTTGGTGAACGTATGAACTGAGCTCCAGGTAGCAGCTTCTAGGATGTCTCTGGTAGGCACCCCTCTGAGAAAGGCTGCAGAAATAGATGCAGCCCTGGTGGAATGAGATCTGATCCCCTTGGGGACCGGTTTACCATAGTGCATATAGCAGAAATGAATACAATGGCTTATCCATTTGGAGATCGTCTGCTTTGAAATAGCCTTTCCCTCTGCCCCTGCTGCAAATGCCACCAGTAATTGTTCATATTTTCTTACAGATTTATTCCTCTTTAAGTAGAATCTTAGTTGTCTGTGTGCATCCAATGAATGCAGAATCTGCTCACACTTGTTCTGTGGATTTGGGAAGAAAGTTGGAGATGAATGGTCTGATTAAGGGCCACACTAGATATCACTTTAGGCATAAAGGATGGATTGGTCCCGAGAGCCACCCTGTCCAGGTAAAAAATAATAAAAGGCTCCACTGCCATAAGAGCCTGTAATTCTGAAATCCTTCTAGCTGAAGTGACTGCTAAAAGAAAAGCTGTTTTCCAAGAGAGAAATTTCAGGTCCGCAGTAGCAGCTGGCTCAAAAGGAGGTAAAGTGAGTTTTTCCAAAACAAAATTGAGGTCCCATGCAGGAGTTGGTGCTCTCCTGGAAGGTCTTAAATTGTTGGCCCCTCTGAGGGACTGCTTAAGCACATGATGAGAAAAAAGGGGAGGCTCTGTATTGTAATGAGCTGAAATGGCAGAGGCATGGATTTTTATACAAGAAAAAGATAGGCCCTTGTGAAGCATCTCAGTTAAGTATTGCAGAATCTGAGGAATATTGGGCATTGCTGTGCTTATTCCTTGTGCCTGGTTCCAGACACAGAATCTTTTCCATTTGTCAGCATAAGATTTTCTAGTACTAGGCCTTCTAGCCTCCAAATTGACATCCATCAAAGGTTTGCCGAGAGATGTAACTGGTGAAATTAGTTGATTAGCCATGCTGCAAGATTCAAAGTTTGGAGCTGAGTGTGCAGAATTTGATAGTTCTGCTGAGATAGTAGGTGAGGTGTTTGAGGCAGGTATCACGGAGGAAGGTGCGACGTACTGCGCAGGAGCGGGTACCAGTGTTGGCAAGGCCAGTCTGGAGCAATCAGACAGAATCATTTTTGGTTTTTCCTGTCTGACTTTTAGTAAGATCTAGGAAAGCAGAGGCAGAAGGGGAAAGGCATAGACTGATAGGTTTTTCCAGCTGAAGGATAGAGCGTCCACTTTCCAAGCCTTTTTGTGATGAATTCTTGTGCAGAATTTGTCTGATAGTTTTGGGGAGAGGCAAAAAGATCTATGTCTGGGGTCCCCCATTTGTGTGTTAACATGCTGAAGAGTCGTGGATCCAGTTTCCATTTGTGTGGGTCCATAAGATTTCTGCTTAGTTCGTCTGCCAGAGTATTTTGTTTTCCTGGCAGGAATTGAGCTTGTAAATGTATTTGATAAGTCAAGACCGTGTTCCACAATGCCATGGCTAGTCTGCAAAAGGGGTAGGAATGTGTACCCCCCTGTTTGTTTATGTACATGACTGTGGTGTTGTCTGTCTTTATTAGTAGTTGTCCTGGATGAAGATAGTCCTTGAAAGCGGTCAGAGGATTCTGTACAGCTAGCATCTCTTTCTGATTGATATGTAGGTGCATTTGATTTGGGCTCCATTGGCCCTGAATGCATCTCCCTGCCAGATGTGCCCCCCCCCCCCCAAGCATAGACTGCTGCGTCTGTAGTCAGGGTTTGGGGGGCAGGGGGTGGAATGAATGACAGTCCCTTGTTTTGGTGGCAGGCCTCTGCCCACCATAGGAACTCTAGTTGCAGGCAAGGAATGACAGGAATCATTGTTTCCAGGCTGTGACAATGTTGACTCCATAAGCTTTTTATGTACCACTGAAGTTTCCTCATATGCAGTCTTGCATATGGAATTAGAAGAATGCAGGAGGCCATGAACCCCAAGGCCTACAGAATTTGTCTTGCAGACAGCTGGGTGTTTGTGGCCACCTGTTTGAAGTAAGTCATCAATTGGATTTGTTTTTCTGGAGTAAGTTAAGTCATCTGGGCAGTTGTATTCAAGCTTGCATCCAGGAATGTAATTATTTGAGAAGGTACCAGTTGTGATTTCTTTTCATTTATGGTGTACCCTAGACAAGTTAGAAGCCTTTTTATAAATGCCAGATGTTTTAGGAGAGTGTCCTTGCTTTCTGCCTGAAATCATCCAGGTATAGATAAATTTGAATATTTCTTTACCTGAAAAATGCAATAGTGCCAGGCACTTTGTGAAGACCCTGGGCGCAGTAGATAAACCAAAGGGCAGTGCAGAGAAAGTACAGTTTTGTACCTACCATAAATGTAGATGTTAGAGTGTTCACACTGCTGCAGTCATCACACTTGGGTTATCTGCCGTCATGCGGTCCCGCAGTCGGCCTGAGTTCCAAAGTCTTGGTCCGGCGTCGGTTGCGGTCACTTCTTCCCTGACGTCAGTGCGACAGGGGTATAAAAGAGGCAGCAGACGCAATTTTCTTCAGTTTTTCTTGCCTCAGATGTCAGGTGCCCCCAAATAGGTAGGCAAAACATTATCCTAAATAAACATAGATAAGTAGAAAACAACAGCTACAGCTATAAGCAAATACACCATATAGAAATACATCATATAGTTTGTATAGAAAGGGAGGTATAGATAATAACCAGCTAAGAAGAGGGGATGGAGGGAGGGTAACCTAGACTGCAGCAGTGTGAACACTCTAACATCTACATTTATGGTAGGTACAAAACTGTACTATGTTCATCGTGTTACACTGCTGCAGTCATCACACTTGGGTTGAATCCCAAAGCTATGGCTGGGCGGCTGGAACTAAACAGGGTTTGGAGTAGCTAGGAGGCCCTGCAGAACTGCAGTGGCAAAGCCAGCTCTGGTTTTTGAGTATAGAGGCAAGAGGTAGTGCTTGGTGAAGGTGTGCACTGAACTCCAAGTTGCAGCCTCCAGAATATCCTTGGTTGGTATCCCTCTGAGGAAGGCTGCTGATGTGGCTGTAGCCCTGGTGGAATGGGGTCTAATATTACCAGACACTGGTTTCCCATGGAGTGTGTAGCAGAAGCGGATACAACATCCTATCCATTTAGAAATGGTCTGTTTTGAAATAGCCTTGTCTTGTGATCCTGTAGCATAGGATACAAACAGTTGGTCAGATTTTCTGAAAGCCTTTGTTTAATCCAAGTAGAAACGTAACTGCCTGTGAATGTCCAAAGAGTGAAGTAGCCTTTCCCCTTTATTCTGGGGGTTTGGATAAAAGGTGGGTAAATGAATGGTTTGGTTTAGAGCTACACTGGAAATCACCTTTGGCATAAAGGTAGGGTTAGTTCGTAGTGAGACTCTGTCTCGATGAAAAATGATGAAAGGTTCCACTGCCATTAGAGCCTGTAGCTCTGAAACTCTCCGTGCTGAAGTTATTGCTAGCAGCAGGGTTGTTTTCCATGATAGAAATTTTAATTCGGCTGAGGAAGCTGGTTCAAAGGGAGGTAGAGTAAGTTTTTCCAAAACAAAATTGAGGTCCCAAGTTGGTGTTGGTGTTCTCCAGGGCAGTCTTATGTTCTTAGCCCCTCTGAGGTACTCTCTTAGTAATGGATGTGAAAATATAGGAGGGTCCGTGTTGCAATGGGCTGAAATAGCTGAGGCGTGGATCTTAATTGATGAGAAGGAAAGGCCTTTGTCCAGCATCTCAGTTAATTATTGTAATATCTGAGGAATGTTTGGGACTAGAGGATTTAGGCCTTTAGCCTGGTTCCAGGCGCAGAATCTTTTCCATTTATCAGAGTACGTTTTCCTGGTGCTGGGTCTCCTGGCCTCCAAAATTACATTCATAACAGCTTTAGAAAGGAGTGGTGACTGGTTGTTTAAGTAATCTGCCATGCAGCCAGATTTAAAGTCTTCAGCTGACTGTAGAATCTGATTATTTTGCTGAGTCAGCAGATGAGGAATTTGAGGTAAAATCCAAGGTGGGTCTTGAGCCATGGTCCTTAATATTGGATACCAGTGTTGGCGTGGCCAGTCTGGAGCAATGAGTATCATCTGTGGCCTCTCTAGTCTGGCTTTCAGGAGCACCTTTGCCAGAAGAGGAAGTGCAGGGAAGGCATACACTTTTAACGTTTTCCAACTGAATGACAATGCGTCCACTTTCCAAGCCAGTGAGTGGTATATCCTTGTGCAAAATTTCCATAGTTGATAGTTCTGGGGGGAGGCAAAAAGATCTATGTCTGGGCTCCCCCATTTTTGAGTTATCATTGTGAATACTTGTGGATTTAGTTTCCACTCATGAGGGTCCATGATGTTTCTGCTTAGATCGTCTGCCAATGTATTTTTCTTTCCTGGCAGGAATTGTGCTTGTAGTTGTACTTGGTAGGTCAGTGCTGTATTCCACAAGGTCACTGCTTGCCTGCATAGGGGGTAGGAATGCATGCCCCCTTGTTTATGTACCACATCACTGTGGTGTTGTCCGTCTATTAGAAGTTGTCCTGGTAGCAGGAGGTCCTTGAAAGCTGTTAGGGCATTTTGTACAGCCAGCATCTCTTTTTGATTGATGTGAAGACGCATTTGATCTGCAGTCCATTTGCCCTGAATACACTGCCCTGCGTGCTCCCCAGGCGTAATCTGATGCATCTGTTGTTGTTGTTATCTGCCTGGCTGTGGGTAAGGTGAAAGGCTGACCCTTGTTGAGGTGACATGTCTGAGCCCACCATAGAAAATCCTGCTGAAGGCAGGGAATGAGTGGCATTATTGCTTCCAAGCTGTGGCTATGTTGAGTCCATACGCTTTTCAGGTACCATTATAATTTCCTCGTATGCAGTCTGGCATATGGTATTACTAGTATGCAAGATGCCATGAACCCAAAGGCCTGCAGAATTTTTCTTGCAGGGACTTGGGTTTTTGTTGCCATCATTTTGAAATATTGAGTCAGTTGTCCTTGCTTGACTGGCGTGAGATAAGCCATCTGGGCCGTTGCATTTAAGCTGGCACCCAGGAATATTATCTCTTGTGAGGGCACTAGTTTTGACTTCTTTTCGTTTACTGTGTACCCTAGGCAACTTAGTAGGTTTTTTACAAATGCCAGATGTTTTAAAAGAATGTCCCTGCTTTCTGCTTGAATAAGGCAGTCGTCCAGATATGGATATATTTGAATTTCCTCTTTGTTTGCAGTACGCAATTACTGGTGTCAGGCATTTTGTGAAGACACTGGGCACAGTAGATAAGCCAAAGGGCAGTGCAGAGAATTGGTAATGAGTTGAACCTGCTATAAATCTGAGGTATCTTCTGCAATTTTGTCTGATAGGGACATGCAGGTATGCCTCCTTGAGGTCCAACGTTACTAGCCAAGCCTTCTTGCCCAGCATGGGAAGACATTGCTGTAGTGTCAACATTTTGAATTTGGGAACTTCCAGTTAAGTATTTAGAATTGAAAGGTCCAGAATGGGTCTCCAGGCTTTGTCCTTTTGGGGAACCAGAAAGAGTCTTGAGTAAAATCCTTGTCCTTGCTCCTGTGTGGGAACCTCTTGAATGGCTCTCATGTCCATGAGTGCTGCAATTTGTCTTTGAGCCTCGGCCCATTGATTTGGTGGCAGATTTGGCATTCCCTTTATCTTTGGTAAAGTGTGAAAGTGGAACCTGTATCCTTGAGATACGATATTTAGAACCCATTTGTCTTTTGTGATAATGTGCCAATTGCCTGCAAAAAGTGCTAGTTTTCCTCCCAAGGGAGCTGCCAAGAGTGATTTGCATGGCAGTCTGAGGGGTAAGTCTTTGTGATTGTTTTCTGAAAGTTTGAGGCCAGTCTTCTCCACCTCTCTGGGTTGTGGTACCCCATTGCCGAGGCTTGTAAGAGCCTTGTGGCTGACCTCTGCCCCTTGGGAGTCTATATTTGCCCCTCTGAGGTCTGTCAGAAGTTGGAAAGGACCAATTTCTGGTTGGCCAGTTTCTGCTAAAACGAGGGGGTTGTACCTGTAAAAAATCATTGACCGTCTGCATAGATTTTTGCCTTATCCTCCATTTTCTTTAAAACCTCTTCTGCTTTCACACCAAATAAAACATCCTGTTGTAAAGGTGCATCCAATAACTTTGCTTTAACATGATCAGGTAAACTTTGTTCTTTTAACCAAGCATGCCTACTAATGACAGACCCTGTTACAGCTGCTCTACAAGAAGCTTCCAATGAATAAAATCCACATTGTAAAGTAAGTTTTCCCACTTGTTCTGCTGCATGCAATAAATCCTGCATTTCCTTGTAATCAGGCTGCTCTGAATGAGTGAGCATTTTTTGTTTTAATTGGGACATCAGATATTGCTGATATTTCATCATGTGAAACTGGCAATTTAAGGCCCTCATGGCTAGAGTAGATGAGGTGTATACTTTCTTTCCCCATCTGTCTAGTGCTCTAGAATCCCTTTCAGAGGGTACAGGATTTTTAGCAATAGAGGCCTTAACCCCTTTGGGACCCTGGGAAATGGTTTCTGGGTCAGCAACAAGGCTTTTGTATAGGAATTTGTGAGAGTCAGGGACTCTGTAGTATGTCTGGTTTGACTGGGGCCGGAGGTAATGAATCTGGATTCAGGCTAGATTCTGAATAATCATCATCCACAATGTCTAGCACTGGTGGAATAGCAAGAGGTCTGTGCTGAAGTAGTAAAAGGAACTCTGAGCCTTTTCTTAGAATCAGAGTAATCCTGGCCTTCCCAGTGGAAATGTTCCCTCATGGTATGCAAGGTTTCCCCAAAAGAGTAGTGCTCTGGGGGAGATGCTGAAGGGATTGACTCTTCGGCATCGGAGTCTTCATAAGGGGGAAAGGAGTATTCCTGTTCCTCAGAAGAATCTGAGGAAATGGAAACCTGGTCAGAAGAGGCGTAGTCTTCCTCCTGTCTAGGCCTTTTATCAGGAGGGGGATGGGAACCCCTGATCAGGGTAATTAAGTCTTCAGCCATTTTAAGCATCTGTTTCTTAGGCATGGGGCCTTGTACTGGAGAATGCTGAACTGGCTTTCTTACTTTTAATGGAGTTTTCAGCTTAGCATAGGACTTTATAGTAAGAGTAGTTGGTCTGAAGACACCTTCAGCAACTGAAGGCCTTTCAACTACACCGGATTCCCCTTTAGCAATGGAGTCAGTAGGGCCTAAAGATAAAGGCTCCGGAGGCCCAGCAATCTCCGCTTGGGAGTCGGAGGCAGCCTGTGGTTCTAAATCAGCAGTCGTCAGGGGCTGCATAGGCGCCTCACTGAAAACCGGAGAACCGGCGACTGGCCTAGCAGAGGTCTCGGTATATGGTTTGGGTCTCGGCTGCCTGTCCTTATCTTTGTGCTTTTTATGCATCCCGGACGTCGGTTGCTCCAACGGCATGGTGTAGTTAAATTTTCTACCAAAATAATTTCGGGCGAAATCAAACCGACGTTTAACAGTACGTTTGTTAAAACTAGCACAAAACCGACAACCTGTGACGTCGTGGTCTGGGCCTAGGCATGGAATACAATAAGAATGAAAATCCTTATGAGGTATTTGCTTCCCACAAGAAATGCAATTATTAACTTTTTCTGACATTGGTCTGAGGCAAGAAAAGTTTCCCCAACGGGGTGCTTAGCTTTATAGAAGACTTCAGTCTGAAATTCGATTTGAAAATCTCAGGAGTAGGCCGACTGGCACTTGTGAACTTGCTTCTGCTTCAGGCATCGCGCAGCAAGAAAGACTGAAGAAAATGTTATCGGCTGCCTCTTTTATACCCCTGTTGCACTGATGTCAGGGAAGAAGCGAATGCAACCGACGCCGGACCAAGACTTTGGAACTTGGGCCGACTGCGGGACCGCCTGACGGCAGATAACCCAAGTGTGATGACTGCAGCAGTGTAACATGATGAACATCTGGTAATGCAAATAGCCTGCTTTAAAACGGAGATATCTACTGCAAGATTCCCTGATTGGGATATGCAGGTAAGCCTCTTCTAAGTCTAGAGTTACTAGCCAGGCATCCTTGCCTAGCATAGGTAGTAGCTGTGGAAGAGTCAGCATCTTGAATTCTGGAATGTCCAGAAATGTATTTAGAATGGATAAGTCCAGAATTGGACGCCATTATTTGTCTTTTGTGGGTACCAGGAAAAGTCTTGCATAAAAACAGTGTCCCTTTTCCTTTTCTGGCACTGGTTGAATAGGCCCCATATTCATGAAAGACATAACTTGTTTCTGGGCCTCTGCCCACTGATTTGGAGGCAGGTCTGGCCATCCATTTGGGACTGGCAACGTGTGGAAATGAAATCTGTATCCCTGGGACACTACATTTAAAACCCATTTGTCCTGGGTAATCAGTTGCCAGTTTCGTGCATGAAGTGCCAGTTTTCCCCCCAAAGGGGCAGCCAAAAGATAAGTGCTTGGTGATTGCAGTGGAAAGTCATTGAGACTGTTTACCATAGGAAGGTGCCTTGTTGCCTCCAGATTTGGAGGTGGAGACACCCCATTGCTTTGCTCTAAAAGTTCCTTGCGACCAAAACCTGGAGACTTTGGAATGTCTGGGTTTGACCTGAGCTGCTCTAGTGGGTACTGGAAAGGACCAGTCCTTTGTAGGCCATTGCCTACTAAACCTGGGTGGCTGCACTTGTAGGAAATCTTTCACAGTTTGCATGGATTTAGCTTTATCTTCCATCTTTTTCAAAACTTCTTCAGCCTTATTACCAAATAGACTGCCCTGTTGTAAAGGAGCATCCAACAATTTTGCTTCAACATGGTCAGGCAGACTTTGCTCTTTGAGCCAAGCATGCCTTCTTATCACAGAGGCCTCCAAGGAATCAAAATCACATTGCAAAGTATGTTTCCCAACTTCTTCAACTGAATGCAATAAATCCTGCAACTCCTTATTCTCCACACAGTCAGAAATCAACACCATTTTCTGTTTAAGTAAACCCATGACATGCTGCTGATATTTAAGCATATGAAATTGACAATTTAAAGCCCTGATTGCCAAGGTTGCAGACGTGTAAACCTTCTTACTCCATCTATCCAGCGCCCTGGAATCTCTATCTGAAGGGGTAGGATTTTTAACACCCTTGGGACCCTGTAAAATGGTTTCAGGGTCAGCAGTAGGGTTTTTAAAAAGGAATTTGTGGGAGTCAAGAACTCTGTAGTATCTGTCTGGCTTACTAGGAGCCGGAGGCAGGGAATCAGGAGCCATACTAGATTCTGCGAAAACATCATCAACAATGTCTAGAACAGGAGGTACAGCCAAAGGCCTATGCTGAGGAAGAAGAAAACCCACAAATCTCTTTTTAGATTCAGAGAAATCCTGACTCTCCCAGTGAAAGTGCTCCCTTAAGGTATGCAAAGTTTCTCCAAAAGAAAAATCATCAGGACGAGAGGCAGAAGGGATGGAATCTTCTGCATCAGAGTCCTCATAAGTGGGAATAGATAATTCCTGATCAGAAGAAATAGAAACCTGATCTGAAGATTCATAGTCAGTGCCTTGCCTAGGCCTCTTAACAGGAGGAGGATGGGTACCCCGGATCAAGGTAATTAAATCCTCAGCCATTTTGATCATTTGTTTTTTAGGCATCGGGGCCTGTACACGTGGCCCAAGCGTTGTTATTTTAGACATAGTAGTTTTTGCCCTTAGTTTTGAAGATGGCGTTGGTTTAATATACAAATCTTTAGGCCTGAAAACACCCTCAGAAGTCGGTGCCTGCTCAGCGGTTCTGGACACATCTAAGGTACAGACACATCCGCGGGTTCAATATTTAAAGTATCTCGTGGCATACCGGACTCTGAATGGGTCTCAGTAGAGGCCTGCGAATCAAAAGTAGCAGGTATCAGGGGCTGCGAAAGCGCCTCACTGAGTACCGGTGACTGGTTTAGGAGAAGCTTCTTCGTCGATTTTGGACCTTGATGGTCTGTCTCTGTCTTTTTCTTAGCATTTTTTAGGTATTCTGATAGACGGATTGCTAACAGACGACATTTCTGGATAGCTAAATCTTGAGCCAAAATATTTAGAAGCAAAAATATACCGACGTTTAATAGTGCTTTGATTAAATTTAGCACAAAACCGACAGCAAGGCACGTTGTGGTCAGGGCCTAGGCAAGGAACAGAGTACAAATTAAAATCCTTATGAGGTATTTGCTTCCCACATGTAATACAATTATTAACTTTTACTGACATCGGTAAGGAGCTAGAAAAAGTTTCCCCAACAGGGTTACTTACCTTTTAGTAGAAGACTTTGGTTCTGAAACTCGAAAATGAAAATTTCAGGAGTCTGCCGACCGGCACTTGTGAACTGCTTCTGCTTCGGGCACCGCGTGGCAAGAAAGACTGATGTAATGGCGTCGGCTGCATGTTTTATACCCCTGAAAACCTGACGTCATGGAAGAAGGGACAGCAACCGACGCAGGACCCAAGACTTTGTTAATCAGGCCGACTGAGGGCAACCTGCCAGCAGATTACCCCAAATGTAATGACTGCAACAGTGAAACATGAAGAACATCATTGTGGTTTTTTGGAGGGGAGGCAAGAATTTGACAACATTAACAGAACATTGATGATCCAGAGGGAAGAAGAATGTAAGAAAGTATCACTGTTGGTGGGTCTTAATGCAGAGAAAACTTCTGACTGAGGTAGCTGGGACTTTAAGAGCAGAGCAATGGAAGCATTTGCATTCCCTGATAAAATTATAAAGCGGATTAGGAGGATATATGAGGGACTGGAGGCAAAAATTAAAGTAGGTGGGGTCCTCTGATAATCTCTGCTTGAGCAGAGGAACCAGGCAGAGGTGTCCTCTCTCCCCTTTATTTGCATTTTATTTAGAACCATTGGCAAAGAAAATAAGGGACTTGTAAATTCAGGGATATAATTGGTATAGTAGTCAAGAAATGCTGGCTGTATTTGCATAAGACATTATTTTACACCTGACAAAACCAGAAAGGGACATTACAGTGCTGTGGAACATATTGAGACAGTTAAAGATATTTTTTGGATACAACATTAATGAAGTTAAAACAAAGACAATAGTGGTAAAATATGTACCCACATACAAATTGGGTTAGTGATAGCTATACTTATGCTTGTGGGACCTCTAGTATAAACTATTTGGATGTACATTTATTTAAGGACCTTGTCAAAGGTTGTTTCCAGTCTTGTGTTTATAGGAAGGCTACTTTTTCTAATGATTAACTTGCCTTTACTAGTTGTCATCCCTACTATGTTAAGAGGAACATAGTTAAGGGACAAATGGTCCGTGTAGTTAGAATGTGTTCAAATAAAGATTTGGTGACACCCGAGACAGATAAGTTGGTTGATATGTTTACAGCTAGGGGTTACCCTATGAAATTTGTTATGGACATCAAGGAACAAGTGGTTAGAGAATGGGGTTTGAGGTACAAACCATTACTCGGGACCACTGAAATTTCCTTAGTACAAGGTTGTAGTACTACTATTGATTACACCAAATCTATGGTGTTAACTGAGGGTGAAACATCTTCCCAAGTTAGGAATGTTATCATGAATAATTGGAGTATTTTCAAGTCCAACCAGGAAATATGGTCCATAGTTGGCAATCAACCCTCCTTTACTTACAAAGTTAATAGGAATTTAAAAAGTTTATTTGAGAACCATGGTAATGTTTGGAAAGATAATAATAGGGGGACTACAACATGTGGCAACTGTGACTATTGCAAATATATATTAAGAACTCCTACGTTACTGTTGGGACCCTATAATATTGAGGTGATGCTTAGTGCAGGGACTTGCAACACTCCAGGAGTTGTTTATTTAGCATTGTGTCAACTTTGCAAAAATTATTATGTAGGAAAAAAGGAAAGAAAGTTGCGTAGGAGGATATATGAACATCTATATAGTATCTCTAGGAATGATGAGAAAAATGCACTATCCAAACATATTCAAACATTTCCTGACCATAAATTTCAGTTTGGTATTCTTGAAGTGGTAGGAAAGGATGTAAGAGGTGGTGACTGGACCAATAAACTTTTAAGGGCAGAAGTTAAGTGGCAATTAGAATTGAATGCCACAGTCCCTCCTGGATTAAATGACCATATTAGCATCAAACCTGAGCTAAGGTATAGAGCCTATAAATTATGACAAACATCATGTTACAGATGTAGTTTTATCATGAATTTTTACAACTGTTATGCTTATATGTACATATCTTTTTAAGTTTCAATAATGAGGTTTAAACTTATATATACAATTTTTAAATATTTCACTTTGCATAAAATTTCCCTTTTAAGATTTGAATGCATAATTGATTGAATTATTAGCATTAATTAGAAGTTTTGGCATATATAAGAGTGCGTTTCACCTTACATTCTTGTTCTGATGAAGTCAACTGACGAAAGCGCTTAACAACTTAACTTAATTTTTCTGTCTATTAATAAAGTGTGGTTTGAGGTTGAAGGATATTGGCTACGTGGTGTTTCTGTTGGATTTTGGTTGGAGCTTCACCTTTGGCACTATTTGGTTGGGTTATACTTATGGGGACATTATAAAAATGAAGTCTTCATGACTATGAATTACAAAGTCGTCTGTTGTGGCAGCTAAGGATTTGTGGGAAGATACTAACCAAAAGATGATACAAAAACTGGAAAAAATGGTAGCTCTGTTACATAGATATTGGTAGTAAGATACAAGCAGTTAAAATGTTTTTAGTTCCTTTAATCTTATACACAGATCAGTCATATTCTTGTCAACGAGAGGAGAATTTGTTGAAAGCAATTAATAAATAGCTGAAGGATTTTATCTGGGAGGGGAAGACTGCAAGAGTCAAGTGGGTTAAGCTTCTTCTAATGGAACAGGGCAGATTGGGATTACCATATCTGAAGGGGTATTTCAGAGCAACACTGTTAAGGCTCCAATACACAGTGCAAGCAGAAAACTATATAATTTCAAAATGTAAAGAGATGATGATGATGATGATGATGAAATGGGGGGAGGGGGCTCAAGAAACAAGGAGAAACTGGGATTTTGGATGCAGTCCTTCAAGGAGAACAACAATAGTCATACAGAATATTATATTCATAAAGTAGCAGAATATAAACTAAGAACTAAGCCAATACAGGAATGGAGGCTCTGCTCAACAGGGGCACAGGAAAATAATTTTTTTGGGTGGCGAAAGCCAGGGTACCTTTTTGGCTAGGCTTGTATAGGCCCTAGGGCAGATAGCCTAGTAGCTACCTATGAACTTATGAACTCTGACAACCTCCTGGCCAAAGTAACAGCCACCAAGAGAGCTGTCTTCCAGGGCAGGAATTTGAGATGACAGGTCACCGCAGGCTCAAAGGGTTTCTGCATCAAATACTAACACCATAGAAGGGTCCCATGGAGGGGAGGGATACTTAATAGGAGGTCTGAGAAGAAAGATCCCTTTGAGGAACACTTGCATAGCCTGGAAGAGAAGGTGGGACTTTCGTTCAAATGGAACTTTGAGACAGTTGCCAATTGGAGCTTAATTGTAGAGAAACCAGCCCCTTGGTGAAAAAGAGAAGCCAAGAAAGTACAGTTGTGTACACTTACCATAGATGTGGATGTCAGAGTGTATTCACTGTTGCAGTCATCACATTTGGGTTATCCCTACCAGGGTAGCCCTTGGCCAGCCCAAATACCAGAGGCTTAGTATTTTTGCATCAGTTGCTGTCGCTTTAGGACTGACGTCAGGGCGTCAGCAGTATAAAGTAAGGCAGCCGATGCCATTACATCAGTTTTTCTTGCCCTGTCAGGAGCCCCCAAGTGGGAGCCAGGTTATGGTGTAAGAACCCCGCCAGTAGAAAGTAAATACCAAAATGTTCCTTATAAGGAGAGAGAGAGGGGGATGGAGGTTGGGAAAACAGGACTGCAACAGTGAATACACTCGGACATCTACATTTATGGTAAGTGTACACAACTGTAATATGTTCGTGTTTCACAGTTGCAGTCATCACATTTGGGTTGATTCCCAAAGCTGAGGAAAAGGGTGGAGGCAGTCAAGGAGACTAGGGGCTGGCTAGGATCCCCTGCAAGACTGCAGTGGCAAAGCCTGCCCTGGATTTGGAGAAGATAGGCAGGTGGTAATGCTTGGTGAAAGTGTGAACACATGTCCAGGTGGCAGCCTCCAAGATGTCCCTGGTGGGGACTCCTCTGAGGAAAGCTACAGAAGTGGAGGCTGCTCTCGTGGAGCAAGTCCTGACGCCCTTAGGAGGAGATTTCCCATGTTGCTTGTAACATAAATGAATGCAGTGTGCTATCCATTTGGAAATTGTTTGTTTGGAGATGGCTTTGCCCTCTGCCCCTGCAGCAAAGCTAACCAGTAATTGATCAGACTTTATGAATGATTTAGTCCTATCTAGATAGAATATGAGCTGTCTGTGCACATCTAGAGTGCAGGATCCTTCCCCCCTTGTTTTATGGGTTAGGGAAAAAGGTGGGCAAATGAATGGATTAGTTGAAAGTCACACTGGACACCATTTTGGACATGAAGGATGGGTTAGTCCAGAGGTAAACCCTGTCAGCATGGAAGATGAAGAAGGGCTCCACAGCTGGCGAGAGCAGTCTGGAGCAATAAAAATTGTCCTTGGTTTTTCCTCCCTTATTTTGAGCAGTACCCTGGTGATGAGAGGTAGTGGACGAAATGCACAGACCGATAGATTGACCCAGAGGGAGGATAGGGCATCTACTTCCCAAGCCATGCAGTGATGCTCCCTGGTGCAGAACATGCTGAGCTGATGGTTGGTGTGGGAGGTAAACAGGTTGACCTTCGGGGTGCCCCACTTCTGAGTTATTAGGGTGAAGGTTCTTTTTTTCTAGCTGCCACTCGTGTGGGTCCAGAAGATTTCTGCTTAAGTGGTCTGCCAGAGAGTTTAGAGAACCTGGCAGGAATTGTGCTAACAGGTGGAGTTGCATGGCAGAGGCTGTGTGCCAAAGGGTCATGGTCACCCTGCATAGAGGGGAGGAGCGAGTCCCTCCATGCTTGCTGATATAAGACATCATAGTGGTGGTGTCTGTTTTGATCAGGAGTGTCCCTGGGGAGAGAAGGGGCCTGAAAGCTGTCAATGCGTGCTGGACAGCTAACATCTCTTTTTGGTTGATGTGCACATGGATTTGCTGTGGCCTCCAGTGGCCCTGTATGCACCTGCTGTCCAGGTGAGCACCCGAGGCATAGTCTGATGCATCTGTGGTGATGGTCTGGGTGGCGGGGGGGGTGGTGGTGAGAAAGGTAGTCCCTTCTTGCGGGAGCATGCTACTGCCCACCAAAGAAAATCTTTCCTTAGGCAAGGTATCATTGGTATAAGAGTTTCCAGGTCTTGAGAGTGTTGACACCAAAGGCTTTTTAGGTACCACTGAAGTTTCCTCGTATGCAGTCTGGCATATGGAATGAGTAGAATGCAAGATGCCATGAACCCCAGAGCTTACAGGACTTTCCTTGCAGATAACTGGGGTCTGGTGGACAGCTGAGAGAAGAATGCTGTCAGGTAAGTTTGCTTTTCTGGTGTAAGGAATGTCATCTGAGATGCTGTGTTCAGGCTTGCTCCCAGGAATATAATCCTTTGTGTGGGTACTAGTTCAGACTTCTTTTCGTTGATAGTGTACCCTAGGGAGGTCAAGAGGGACTTTACAAAGGCCAGGTGCTTGAGCAGCTTTTCCTGACTGTCTGCCTGAATTAGGCAGTCATCTAAGTATGGGTAAATTTGGATATTCCTTTGTCTGCAAAACGCAATGGCAGGAGCCGCACATTTTTTGAAAAGTCTAGGAGCAGTAGATAAGCCAAAGGGAAGTGCAGAGAACTGAAAGTGCAGAGATCCTGCCCTGAAACGTAGCTATTTCCTGCATGATTCCCTGATAGGAATGTGGAGGTAGGCTTCTTTTAGGTCTAGGGTGGCTACCCAAGCATCCTTGGAGAGCATGTGTAGCAGTTGCTGGAGGGTGAGCATTTTGAATTTTGGCATCACCAGGAAGGTGTTTAGAATGGATAGATCGAGGATGGGGTGCCAGGTGCCCTCTTTTCTGGGTACCAGAAAAAGTCTGGAGTAGAAACCTTGGCCTTTCTAGTCTGCTGGAATGTGCTCTACTGCCCTCATAGAGAGCAAGGAAAGGACTTTCTTTTGTGCCTCTGCCCACTAGTTTGGAGGTTGATCTGGGAACCCTTTTGGGGTTAGAAGAGTGTGGAAAGAAAATTTGTATCCCTGGGACACTGTTGAGGATCCAGCAGTCGTTGGTAATGGTGGCCCAGTTGCTTGTATGAAAGGAGAGTTTTCCTCCTAGGGGTAAAGTGAAGGTGGGCAGAGGGAGGGGGTAGGGGAGGAGAGTCATTGTGAGTTCTTACCATGTTGGGGTGGCTTAGAACTCCCTGGTTTTGAAGTGGAGACATTCCATTGTTTTGATCTCTGCATTCCCTGTGGCTGCTGTCTGGGGGGACTGCTTCCCTGGCGTCTGTGCTGAACTGACCTGGTGGGAGCAGGAAAGGACCAGTGCTTGTAGGGGCAATGCCTGCTGAACCTGCATGGCTAGACCTGTTGGAAATCCTTAACTGTCTGCATAAATGTAGCTTTTTCTTCCATCTTTTTAAGACCTCCGCTGCCTTAGTGCCAAATAAGCAGTCTTTGTACAAGGGTGCATCCAATAATTTAGATTTAATATGGTCTGGCAAGGGCTGTTCCTCAAGCCATGCATGCCATCTAAGGACAGAACCGGTGACTGCTGCCCTGCAAGAAGCTTCTAGGGCATCAAAACCAGTGTAAGGTGTGCTTGGTCACTTGACTTGCAGAATGCATTAACTCTTGCAAATCTTTAGATTCTGCACAAGCAGGAAAGGAAGTCACTGAGGAGTTCCATGGTATGTTGCTGACATTTTGGCATATGGAACTGGCAATTTAGTACTCTGACAGCAAGAGTAGCAGAGGTGTATACTTTTTTACCCCATCTGTCTAGTACTCGGGAATCCCTATCTGAGGGGGTGGGATTCTTAGCAGAGGTTGCTTTAATTCCTTTAGATCCTTGAGAAATTACCTCAAGGTCAGCAGTAGGATTTTTGAAAAGAAGTTTGTGTGAGTCAGGGACTCTGCAATACCTGTCAGGTTTTCTGGGTGCAAGAGCGAGGGTATCAGGAGTCAAACTAGATTCCAGGAAAACATAGTGCACAATACCCAGGACTGGGAGAATGGCCAGGAGTCTGTGTTGTGGAAGATCTAAGAATTCCCTGAGTCCCTTTTTAGACAGAGGGTAGTCCTGACATTCCCATTGGAAATGCACCCTTAAGGTATGAAGGATTTCCCCAAAGGAAAAATCCTCAGGTGGAGAGGCTGAAGAAATGGAATCCTCCGCATCAGAATCCTCATAAGCAGACAGGGGTTGCATGTCTTTATATTCAGATGCATGAGAGTCATCAGACTCCTGTTCAGACATCTTTTGGAAGGGGTAGCTTGGCTTCCCCTGATCAGCGTGATAAGGTCTTCCACCATTTTAAGCATTTGAGACTGAGGCAAGGAAGCAGGTGCCTGAGATTGGGTCGTCGGTTTCTTGGGTTCATACCCTGGACCTTAGAAACTCAGTATTTTTTGAAAGAACAGTGGACACGAAAGAAGTCATTGGTTTGTGTCGAGAATCGGTAGTGCAAAGTAGTTCCTCGGAGGCCGGTGCCTGCTCAGCGGCTCCGGACCCATCCAAGGGAGAGACAATCGCAGGATCCTTAGTCAAGAAGAGTTTTGCGGCATACCGGACTCCGAAAGGGTCTCGGTAGTGGCCTGTGAATCCACAGAAGCGGGCATCAGCAGCTGCGAAAGCGTCTCACTGAGGACCAGAGAACTGACGACTAGCTTAACGGAAGCGTAGTCGGTAGGTTTGGACCTGTGCGGTCTGTCTCTGCCTTTATCCTTATGTTTTTTCGGAAGATCTGCTGTTGGATGGCTTACCGAAGCCATATCGGAATTCGAGGACTGTAAGCGAAAATATCTAGCTACAATAAGGGACAGACGACGTACAGTTCTGGCGTTGAACAAAGCACAAAAGCGACAGCGAGGGATGTCGTGCTCTGGGCCTAAGCAAGTGACGCAGTAAGAATGAAAGCCTCTGTGTGGTATTTACTTTCCACAGGCAAGACAATGGTTAACTTTTTCTGACATCGGTTAGTGCAAGAAAAAAGGATCCCCAACGGGGTACTTAGTAGAAGACTTCAGCTTCAGTTCGGAAAACGAAACTCAGGTAGCAGGCAACTGGCAGTCGTGCAAACTGCTTTTACTTCGGGCTCCATGGCAAGAAAGACTGATTTAATGGTGTTGACTGCCTTACTTTATACTACAGACGCCCTGACGTCAGTCCTAAAGCGACAGCAACCGACTAGAAATACTAAGCCTCTGGTAATCTGGCCGGCCGAGGGCTACCCTGGCAGGGATAACCCAAATGTGATGACTGCAACAGTGAAAACATGAAAAACATCAACAAAATGTTGGGAATAGGATCTGAAAAGGGATCTACTTTGCATTGTTAGCCCAAATAATGAAGCCAAGACAATGCTCTTAACTGGAGAAGGCAGCCAGGACTGGGAAAGGATCACTGGAACTCGAGGAACCAAGTGGACAAATGAAGACACTGGAGACTGGGACAAGGAAGACCCCACAGATGGGAAATGAGATCCGGAATGGGATCTAATATCCAGGGTAGATATTTCAGATGAGACCAAAGGAGGTAAAAACTATGCTTGAGGAGGCCCAAAAGGGGGCAATGAGGATGAGAGGAGTCTTCAGGTGATGGGCTTTCTTGTAAGACTTTGGGGATGAGTGGAGTTGGGAGATAAGAATATAGAAGTCCCAACGGCCAATCGTGAACCAGAGCATCCCTAGGTGACTCCCGCATTGGGGGGCTCAGGGCAAAGTAGTTGCTGCATTTGTGGTTATCCAGAGAGGCAAAAAGATTGCAGCAAGGGAGACCCCAGCAGTCGAATGTCTGATGTGCCACTGATGGGTGCAGGAGCCACTTATGAGGACTCAGGCCAGATCTGCTGAGCTTGTCGGCTAACATGTTGGAACTGCCAGGAATGTGCATTGCAAGAAGAAAGTGCCTGGAAGACATCGCTCATTCCCATACTCTCATGGCCACTCTGCAGAAGGGACAAGACAGTGTCACCCCCCCCCCCCGCTTGCTGATGTACCAGACCATCACCATGTTGTCTGTCTGACCAGCTATAATCCCAAGAGGGAGACAAGTCCTGGAAGGCTTGCAACGTTAGGACTGCTCTCATCTCCAGGACATTTATGTGCAATTTGTTCTCAAAGGAGAACCACATGCCTTGGACCGCCCTTCCTCGAAAATGCCCACCCACCCAAACAGGAAGGCATCCGTGGTCACGGTGGCCTTGGGTTGAGGAAGATAGAAGGGTCTGCCTAGAACGAGATACTGAGCTTGCAGCCACCAAGCAAGACTACATTTGCACACCTGTGAAATCCTGTCATTGACATGGGATGAAACTGAGCTGACCACTGCACCGCTAGGATCCACTGCAGAACTCTCACATATCTAGCGAAAGGCACTAACTGTACTCTGTGTGTGTGTGTGTGTGGGGGGGGGGGGTTCTGCAGTATCTGACACCATATCCAGAAGGACCCCAATAAATTCTAGGTTCTGACATGGGGAAAGATGGGATTTGGGCAGGTTGACTGTGATGCCTAGATCCTAAAAGGCACAGAGTATAATCTGTGGCCAGTGTGAGTTGATGCCATGTGGGGGCCGTGAGGAGCCAATCACCCAGATAGGGGGAAGACCTGCAAACCTTGTAGTCAGAGATGAGCTGCTACCAATGTCATGCATTTGGTTAAAACCCAGGTAGCTGCAGTGAGTCCAAAGGGCAGGGCTCTGAACTGACAGTGGTTGGCCCCTAGCCTAAAGTGCAGGAATCTCCTGGAGCATCTTTCCATTTTGATATGATAGTACGCATCCTTGAGATCCACCGGGCACACATCCAGTTGTCCTTGCACAGAAGAGACAGAATGGACTGAACAGTGACCATCCGGAACTTGGACTTGACTGACAAGTCCAGTTCACTGAGGTCCAAAATGGGACGCAGGTCCCTGGTTTTCTCGGGTACCAAAAAGAAGCGAGAATACGTTCTGGACTCTCGTCGTCCTGTTGGGACTTCTTGGATGGCTTTTTTTTTGAAGGAGGTCTTGGACCTTGAGAAGGGCCAACTCCTTCTGGCAGGGTGGAACATCCGGAAGAGAAATTTGAACTGGAGGGGGATAAAAAAAAGGGGGGGGGGATGAAGTAACTACTGGAAATGTTTAACACCCACTAATCTGAGGTAGTACTTGTCCAGGCTAGTGGGTGGAGGAAGAGTCGACCCCGGACTGCCTCCAGGGCAGGACAGCCGGGCAGTGCTTAAGGAGCACTGAGAGGGCTTCTCCGAGAAGGGTTCTTTGGAGTCCTGGTTCTGGCAGGGCCACCTCTGCCTCTGGGGTAGCACCTGCCATCAAATCCCCTTCCTCAGCCAGAGGAAGAGGATTCCTGAGGAGTAGCCTGGAAGGAAAACAGAGACCTGCGGAACCAAAGTTTCTTAGTACTCTTCTGATTTTTGGAAAAGGATCATTGGGGTGTAGAGAACTTGATCCTCACCATGGACAGAGTCTTTCCTTCCTTCCACAAAGTTTCCTTGACAGAAAGGCCAAACTAGGTTGACCCATCAAAAGGGGCATTAGTGAAGAACGCGTTAAAATGTTCTGCAAACTTCAAAAGCGGAGCTAGGCATGCCACCTGATGGCAATGTCTGTGCCTGCCACTCGAGAGGTGGCTTCCACTGCACTGGAGATCAACCTCATTGAGATGCTAGCCAGGGAAGTCAGAGTGGACAGCTTTGGAGAGACCAATTTGAGACTCTGTAGTGGTAGCAACTTAGAAAGGGAAGTGGAGCGCTCAGATACCAAATCCCTTTGCAGCCAGGTAAAGTGTGCCATGTAATTGGCTGCTCTTAGTCAGAATGAACATGCACTTCCCAAAACGGTCAATCGCCCAGACTCCATGTTCGGGACTGCTCTGCTCAGTGAGTTCATTTTTAGTAGCTGTGGCCAACCACAATAGCATCAACAGGAACAAGCTTGTCAGCAGGGGGAGACCCTCATGTAGATGACGGGCCCATCCCAAAGGCCTTTAAAAACATAGATTCCTCAGAAGACAGAGTGGTGAAAGACCAACTGCCTCTCTGTTTAAGATCTCAAGGATGTCCCCCCACAGGGTACTTCCTTGGACGGAAGTCTGGGGAATCAGTCTCCTTTTGAGGATGTCCCCAAAGGCACTTTCCTGGATAAAAGTCTGGGGAATCAGTCTCCTAACTCCAAGTCTGTGTCTTCAGTGAGGGACTCTCTAGGGGAGTCCAAGTGCCTCCTCTTGCATGTCCTCTTGCAAGGAGGCTCCTCCACGGGGGACTCGGGAGGACTCGGAAGAGGCAGGGACCTCAAGGGGGTAATGCCCATCTGAAAGCACTCATGGGAGGGCTGACCCTGGAAGGATGATAAAGTCTCGACGCCCAAACTCGATAGGGGATGGGGAGGACCTACATATCAGCCCCAAGCTGTCCAGCGCAGAGACCCACGGAGAGAGGGAATGGTCCAAAAACTTCAGGTCCAATCCCACTCCACCTGGGAACCAGCATGGACATCATAGGGCCAAAGCGCAGCCAGTTACGAAGGCAATGGAACCGAGCCTGCCTGGGACCCTGACAGTGTGGGAAGGGAAGATATGCCTGACACAGTCAGCCTCTCACCGGGAATGGTCTGATCCTGAGGGTCCAAACCTGGATGGATCAGATGAGGAGAGAGGAGTCCTGCAGATGGAGAGGATCCCCATGGCAACTGAGCAGGGGATGGCAACAAGCTCAATTCAATTTGGGCCTTGAGAAAGCTCATCATCCTATCCATGTCTGAGGGGAGCAGGTTCCTGGTGGATCTGGAAGAAACAGAGGAATACCCCGACCTGGCTGAAGGCCTGCACTCTTGGGAGGGAGAATAACTGCAATTTGTGGGCCTCAGATCCGATGTGCTGGGTCCGGAGGGAGGGCTCTTGATGATGATCGGATCCGATAAAACTGTCTGATCCGAAGGCCTAACTTCATATGAAGAAACAGTTGGCGCCATAGACAGATTCAGCAGGTGGGTCGGATTGGAGGACCTCAGAGGCCTCGGGATCTGACAAATGGAGCCAGGGCTCTTGGAGAAGAGGAGCCCGGATCCGAAGCCAAAGAGTTTGGACTCTGATCCGGGGAGCTGTAATCCAACAGCCTCAGCTTTTTGGCTGGAGAATCCCTACAGGAAGAAAAAGTACAGTTTTGTACCTACCATAAATGTAGATGTCCGAACTGGATAGCATCTGCAGTCATAACAACTGGGTTGTCCTGTCGTCAGGCAGCCCTGCAGTCGGCCGGATTCCAAAGTCCGGGACCGGCTTCGGCTGATGTCGCACTTCACCCGACGTCATCTCTGCTGGTCTCCGGGTATAAAGGCATCAGCCGACGCCATTTTCTTCAGTGTTTCTTGCCCCAGATGCCCTTCCTGGAAGGCTAATTTTTGGATAAATGCCAATGTTTCCAAAAGGATAGAAGGCAAACTCAGAAAATAAGCATGTATGTACATATATACAAACAAATACACCATAAGAGACTCCCCCCACTAGCTAGCTATTAAGAGGGTAAATACCCTAGGAGTACCACAGAGGGGAAGGAGGGAGGGTAATCCTGACTGCAGATGCTATCCAGTTCGGACATCTACATTTATGGTAGGTACAAAACTGTACTATGTCCTTCATGGATGCATCTGCAGTCATAACAACTGGGTAGAATACCATAGCCAACTAAGGGAGGAGGAAAAATTTAGATTATGGTGGTTAGGATCCCTTGCAGCACAGCAGTGGCAAACCCTGCTCGGGATCTGGAGTATAAAGGTAAGTTATAATGCTTGGCAAATGTATGCTCGGAGGTCCAAGTAGCCGCCTCAATAATGTCCTTGGTTGCCACACCTCGTAGGAAGGCTGTGGTAGTGGCTGTTGCCCTTGTAGAATGAGGCCTTATGTTCTGTGGAATTGGTTTTCCATGGAAGGAGTAACAGAATCGTATGCAATTTCCTATCCATTTGGAGATTGTCTGTTTGGAAATTGCTTTTCCTTCCTTTCCTGTTGCATAGGCTACAAAAAGCTGATCAGTTTTTCTGCTACTTTTTGTTCTGTTTAGGTAGTAGCGTAACTGTCTATGTACATCCAAGGAATGCAGCATTCTTTCCCCTCTGTTTTGTGGGTTGGGAAAGAAGGTAGGTAGGTGGATTGCCTGGTTTAAAGACACTCTGGATATCACCTTAGGCATAAAAGTAGGATTAGTCCTCATGGACACTCTATCTTGGTGGAAGATTAGGAAGGGCTGTACCGCCATTAGGGCCTGAAGTTCAGAGACCCTCCTTGCTGAGGTTATTGCCAGTAGGAAAGCAGTTTTCCACGATAGATGCTGTAGGTCCGCTGTAGCTGCTGGTTCAAAAGGTGCGAGTGTCAATTTTTCTAGCACAAAGTTCAAATCCCAAGCTGGCAATGGTGGTTTCCTTGGAGGTTTTACATTCTTGATTCCTCTGAGGAACTGCCTGAGTAAAGGATGTGAAAAGACAGGTGGATCAAAGCTGTATTCTGCTGAAATAGCTGACGCATGTATCTTGATGGAGGAATAGGACAGGCCTGTATGTAGAAGCTCTGCCAGATACTCCAAAATGTTAGCCATATCTATAATTGACACATCTTTTCCTCTTTCAGTGCTCCAAATGACAAACCTTTTCCATTTTCCTGCATAGTTCCTTCTGGTTGAAGGTCTGTGGGCTTCAAGGATAATGTCTTTAACCCTTTGGGAAAGTTCTGGATTAGCTGCTGCTATGTGATGTTCCATGCAGTCAGTTGCAACGTTTTTAGGTTTGGATGCATGATGCTGTAGTTGTTCTGAGTTAACATCAAAGGCATCAGGGGTATTGGCCACATGTTGTCCCGAGACATGCTCCTCAGTAATGGGTACCAGTGTTGTCTTGGCCAGTTTGGAGCTATCAGGGTTCCTCCTTGATTTTTAGTAATACCTTGTGTATCAAGGGAAGAGGTGGAAATGCATATGCTGTTAGACCTTTCCAGCTGAAGGAGAGCGAATCCACTTTCCATGCAAGTGGGTGGAATTGTCCTTGTGCAGAATTTTTTGAGCTGGTGATTGAGAGGGGAAGCGAATAGATCTATCTGTGGTCTTCCCCATTTCTTTGAGATGGTCTTGAAGATGTCCGGGTGTAGCATCCATTCGTGGGCATCCGATGTGGTTCTGCTCAATATGTCTGCTAGAGTATTGTCCTTTCCCGGTACAAATATTGCCTGTAACTGGATGTTGTAGCTGAGTGCCAGGTTCCAAAGCTCCAAAGTCATTCTGCATAGGGGGTATGAATGAGTGCCTCCCTGCTTGTTGATGTACCACATGACTGTGGTGTTGTCTGTCCTTATCATCAAATGGCCCTCTTTGAGAAATGGTCTGAAATTTTGGATTGCCAGTTTTACTGCCAGCATTTCTTTTAGGTTGATGTGCAGGTGGAGTTGATCCTGCGCCCACAATCCTTGTACGCATTTGTCCAGCATGTGAGCCCCCCATCCTAGGTCTGAGGCGTCTGTTGTGATGGTCTGGCTTGCTTGATAGCTGCGAAAGGGTAGGCCTGGGTTTGACTGGCATGCTTGTGCCCACCATAGGAACTCCTGTTTTAGGCATGGGATCAGTGGAATTTCCGCTTCTAGGCTGTGCCTGTGTTGGGACCATAAATTCTTTAGGTACCACTGTAGTTTTCTCATATGTAGTCTGGCATGTGGAACCAAGATTATGCATGATGCCATGTAGCCCAAGGCCTGAAGGACTTTTCTTGCTGTTAACTTGTTCTGTTTTGTTAGAGCCAAGAAGTAAAGAGGGAGTTCTTTTTGTTTTTCTGCGGTTAGGAATGCCATTTGTTTTACAGTGTCCAATTCCGCGCCCAGGAATGTCCTTGTTTGGGATGGTATCAGCCTTGACTTTTGCAAATTGACTGTGTATCCCAGTGCTTGTAGCAAGTAAATGACCCTTTGTAAATCTGTTGTCAGCTTGCTTTTGTTGTCCCCTTGTAGCAGGCAGTCGTCCAGGTATGGATAAATTTGGATTCCCTGTTGTCTGCAGTGGGCGATTACTGATGCCAGGCATTTTGTGAATACTCTGGGCGCAGTAGATAAGCCAAAGGGCAATGCTGAGAATTGATAACGCTCTGATCCTGCAAGAAATCTGAGGTATCTTCTGCAAATTGGTCGAATGGGGACGTGCAGGTATGCCTCCTTGAGATCTAGAGTTACCAGCCAACACTCCTTGCCCAGCATGGGAAGAAGTTGCTGTAGGGTCAGCATTTTGAATTTTGGGACAATGATGTATGTATTTAAGGTGGACAGGTCGAGAATAGGTCTCCAACTTTTTCCTTTCTTGGAACTAGGAATAGTCTGGAGTAAAATCCTTTGCCTTGTTCTGTTATTGGCACTCTTTCCACAGCTCTCATCTTTGCTAATTGCATTATCTGCTGTAGAGCTTCTGTTTTTGATTTGGAGGCAGGTTTGGCATTCCTCTTTGACTGGTAGAGTGTGAAAGTGGAACCGGTAACCTTGGTGTATGGTTTGCAAAATCCACTTGTCTTTTGTGATGTAGTGCCAGTTTTTCAAAAATAAGGTTAATTTTCCGCCTAATGGAGCTGCTATTTGTTCCCTGGTAGGCGGATGTAGAGTTAAGTCACTGTGATTGTGCTGTTGTAGTGGTAGTGGCTGAGTCTGTGCCTCTGTTATTACCTTGCCACTGTCGCCCTCTGTAGGCACCTCCTCTGGATTGGTTTCTGCCTCTGGAACGTCTATTCCTGCCCCTTTGGGATCTTGTGGAGTCAGGAAAGGACCAATTTTTGGCAGGCCAGTTCCTGCTAAACCTTGGTGACTGAACCTGCAAGAAATCTTTAACCGTTTGAACAGATTTTGCCTTTTCTTCCATTTTCTTCATTACCTGCTGGGCAGGTGTACCAAACAAACTGGTCTTATCCATAGGAGCATCTAATAACTTAGATTTAACATGTTCCGGTAAGACTTGTTCCTTCAGCCATGCATGTCTTCTTATCACTGTGCCAGTCATGGCTGATCTAAATGAAGCCTCCAGTGCATCATAGCCACATTTTAAGGAATGGTTACTAACCTGTTGTATGTTATTTACCATTTCTAATACATATTTCTTATCTATAGAGTCGTCAGAGGATAGTTTTTTAGTTAACCGATCAAGCATAAACTCTTGGTATTGTATCATGTGAAACTGACAGTTTAAAGCTCTAGCTGAGAGAGTAGCTGAGGTATAAACTTTTTTGCCCCATCTGTCTAAAGACCTGGCTTCCCTTTCAGAAGGAATAGGGTTTTTGCTGTGGTCGAGGCTACTGCCTTAGGCCCCTGGGATATAGTTTCGGGTCTGCAAGAGGGGCCTTGTATAGGTGATGATGCGTGTCTGGTACCCTGTAAAATCTGTCTGGTTTGGCAGGGGCTGGAGGTAAGGAATCTGGTGCAGAGCAGACATCATTAAAGGCATCGTCCACAACAGGGAGGACAGGAGGTATAGCTAAGGGCCTGTGTTGTGGAAGGTGCAGAAAAGTCCTAAGTCTTTTTCTGGAGTCTGAGAAATCCTGTTGCTGCCACTGGAATTGTTCTCGCATGGCATGTAAGGTTTCCCCAAAGGAGAATTCTTCTGGTGGAGAAGCAGCTGGAATGGGTTCTTCAGCATCTGAGTCTTCATAATTGGAGAAAGGAGCCTCTGGCTGGTCTGTAATATCTGAGTCATCCGCAGAATCATCAGAGGACACAGGCTCGGGGGGCTCTGCCCTAGGTCTCTTCTCTGGGGGCTGAGAGGCCCTGTCTGGGTGAGATTGAGATCCCCTAATTAAGGGTATTAAATCTTCTGCCAGAGTAAGCATTTGTGAACTAGAGGTAGGCCTGGTTGAGGGGGGTTTAACAGGCACTGATTTAGTAGACTTGGCTGCTTTAGCCCTGGCAAAGGCCTTAATGGACATGGCTGCAGGAGGCCTAGCTGCACCACGTGCTGGGGTAGAGACATCCAAAGGGATGGTGTCTGATAATTCACTAGAAGCCACTGTAGTAGGTAAAATTTCAGAGGCCGATTCAAGTAAGGTAGCAGGAACCTCAGAAGTAGTCAAAGATTCAGCTGTGCTTTGAACAGTTTTCTCGGTTTCGGCCGAAACCAAGACACTCGCGGTTTGCTTCACCATGGTTTCGGCCGAAACCGTGGACCGCGAGTGTCGGTCTTTTTCTTTGCGTTTAACAATTTGGGTAGTCGGAGGATCCGACGGCATAATGTACGCAAATTCAGAACCGAAAAACTGTTCAGCAAACTCCGACTGACGCCTAAGCGTTCGTCGATTGAAGGAAGCACAGGCCGAACAGGCTGCTACGTCGTGGTCTGGGCCTAAACAAGGCAAACAGTAAGAGTGGAAATCTTTATGAGGTATTTGTTTCCCACAAGTTAAACAGTTATTGACTTTTTCTGACATCGGCTGAGGCAAGAAAGAGTCCCCAACGGGTACTTAGCTTTAGAAGTCTTCAAGTAGTATTCGGTAGTAGAAATCTCTGGATCCGACCGACCGGCACTTGCGAACAGCTTCTGCTTGGCCACGGCAAGAAAGACTGGAGAAAATGGCGTCGGCTGATGCCTTTATACCCGGAGACCAGCAGAGATGACGTCGGGTGAAGTGCGACATCAGCCGAAGCCGGACCCGGACTTTGGAATCCGGCCGACTGCAGGGCTGCCTGACGACAGGACAACCCAGTTGTTATGACTGCAGATGCATCCATGAAGGACATCTTCCTTTTGGGATCGGAGGACAGCTTGGAAGGGGAACCAGAGATTAGAGGACGCCCTTTGAGCAGGAGCTTGTTTCAGCATTTTAAGAGAGCCCTGGGGTTAAACCTGGCACAAATGTCACATTCAACCTCTAGGTAAGGCTCTCCCAGACAATAAACCCACTCCTCGTGCAATTCGGAACGAGGCATTTTCTGACTGCATGAGGAGCACCTTTTAAACCCAGAGGGCTACTCAGACATCACCCACACACACACACCAAACACCCACCACCCACAAATGGCACAGATAAAAGGGGAGTAGAGAAGGCAAAAGGCAGGAAAAGTTAGAAACTACCCAAAGGATCCAGAGGAGAAAAAGGGCGGGAAAGTACAGTTTTGTACCTACCATAAATGTAGATGTCCGAACTGGATAGCATCTGCAGTCATAACAACTGGGTTGTCCTGTCGTCAGGCAGCCCTGCAGTCGGACGGATTCCAAAGTCCGGGTCCGGCTTCGGCTGATGTCGCACTCCACCCGACGTCATCTCTGTTGGTCTTCGGGTATAAAAGCATCAGCCGACGCCATTTTCCTCAGTGTTTCTTGCCCCAGATGCCAGTAGCCTTCTTGCAGGCTAAAAATTTGGATAGATGCCAATGTTTCCAAATAGATAAAGGTAAACACAGCAATAAGCATATATGTACATATATACAAACAAATACACCATAAAAGACTCCCCCCCAACAGCTAGCTATTAGGAGGGTAAACACCCTAGGAGTACCACAGAGGGAAGGAGGAGGGTAATCCTGACTGCAGATGCTATCCAGTTCGGACATCTACATTTATGGTAGGTACAAAACTGTACTATGTCCTTCATGGATGCATCTGCAGTCATAACAAGTGGGTAGAATACCATAGCCAACTAGGGAGGAGGATAAAAGTAGATTATGGTGTGTTTAGGATCCCTTGCAGTACAGCAGTGGCAAACCCTGCTCGGGATCTGGAATATAGGGCAAATTATAATGCTTGGCAAATGTATGCACGGAGGTCCAAGTAGCCGCCTCAATAATGTCTTTGGTTGCCACTCGTAAGAAGGCTGTGGTAGTGGCTGTTGCCCTTGTAGAATGAGGTCTTATGTTCTGTGGAATTGGTTTTCCATGGAAGGAGTAACAGTATCGTATGCAATTTCCTATCCATTTGGAGATTGTCTGTTTGGAAATAGCTTTTCCTTCCCTTCCTGTTGCATAGGCTACAAAAGTTGGTCAGTCTTTCTGCTATTTTTGTTCTGTCCAAGTAGTAGCGTAGCTGTCTATGTACATCCAAGGTATGCAGTATTCTTTCCCCTCTGTTTTGTGGGTTGGGAAAGAAGGTAGGTAGGTGGATTGCCTGGTTTAAAGACACTCTGGATACCACCTTGGGCATAAATGTAGGATTAGTCCTCATGGACACTATCTTGGTGGAAGATTAGGAAGGGTTGCACTGCCATTAAGGCCTGTAGTTCTGAAACCCTCCTTGCTGAAGTAATTGCCAGTAGGAAAGCAGTTTTCCATGACAGGTGTTGTAGGTCTGCTGTTGCTGCGGGTTCAAAGGGTGATAGTGTCAACTTTTCTAGCACAAAGTTTAAATCCCAAGCTGGTAATGGTGGTTTCCTTGGAGATTTTACATTCTTGATTCCTCTGAGGAACTGCCTGAGCAAAGGGTGCGAAAAACAGGTGGATCAAAGCTGTATTCTGCTGAAATAGCTGATGCATGTATCTTGATGGAGGAGTAGGACAGGCCTGAATGAAGAAGTTCGCCAGATACTCCAGAATGTTAGGCATATCTATGTTTGACACATCTTTTCCTCTTTCCGTACTCCAAATGACAAACCTTTTCCATTTTCCAGCATAGTTCCTTCTTGTTGAAGGTCTGCGTGCTTCAAGAATAATGTCTTTAACTCTTTGGGAAAGTTCTGGATTAGCTGCTGCTATGTGATGTTCCATGCAGTCAGTTGCAGCGTTTTAGGTTTGGATGTATGATGCTGTAGTTGTTCTGAGTTAACATCAAAGGCATCAGGGTATTGGCCACATATTGTTCGAGACATGCTCTTCAGTAGTGGGTACCAGTGTTGTCTTGGCCAGTTTGGAGCTATCAGGATTATCCTTGGACGTTCTTCCTTGATTTTTAGTAGTACCTTGTGTATCAAAGGAAGAGGTGGGAATGCATATGCTGTTAGGCCTTTCCAGTTGAAGGAGAGTGAGTCCACTTTCCATGCTAGTGGGTGGAATGTCCTTGTGCAGAATTTTTGAGCTGGTGATTGAGAGGTGATGCGAATAGGTCTATCTGTGGCATTCCCCATTTCTTCGAGATGGTCTTGAAGATGTCCGGTGCAGCTTCCATTCGTGGGCATCCGAAGTGGTTCTGCTTAATATGTCTGCTAGAGTATTGTCTTTCCCGGTACAAATATTGCCTGTAACTGAATGTTGTAGCTGAGTGCCAGGGTCCACAGCTCCAAGGTCATTCTGCATAGGGGTATGAATGAGTGCCTCCCTGTTTGTTGATGTACCACATGACTGTGGTGTTGTCTGTCCTTATCATCAACTGGCCCTCTTTGAGAAATGGTTTGAACTTTTGGATTGCCAGTTTTACTGCCAGCATTTCTTTTAGATTGATGTGCAGGTGAAGTTGATCCTGTGTCCACAATCCTTGCACGCATTTGTCCAGCATGTGGGCCCCCATCCTAGGTCTGAAGCGTCTGTTGTGATGGTCTGGCTTGGTTGACATCTGCAAAAGGGTAGGCCTGGGTTTGACTGGCATGCCTGAGCCCACCATAGGAACTCCTGTTTTAAGCATGGAATTAGTGGGATTTCGGTTTCTAGACTGTGTCTGTGTTGGGACCATAAATTCTTTAGGTACCACTGTAGTTTCCTCATATGTAGTCTGGCAAATGGGACCAAGATTATGCATGATGCCATGAAGCCCAAGGCCTGCAGAACTTTTCTTGCTGTTAACTTGTTCAGTTTTGTTAGTGCCAAGAAGTAAAGAGGAAGTTCTTTTGTTTTTCTGTAGTCAGGAATGCCATTTGTTGTACTGTGTCCAATTCCGCCCAAGAATGTCCTTGTTTGGGATGGTATCAGCCTTGACTTTTGTAAATTGACTGTGTATCCCAGTCCTTGTAGCAAGTAAATGACCCTTTGTAAATCTGTTGTCAGCTTGCTTTTGTTGTCCCCTTGTAGCAGGCAGTCGTCCAGGTATGGGTAAATTTGAATTCCCTGTAGTCTGCAATGGGCGATTACTGATGCCAGGCATTTTGTGAATACTCTGGGCAGTAGATAAGCCAAAGGGCAATGCTGAGAATTGATAGTGCTCTGATCCTGCAAGAAATCTGAGGTATCTTCTGCAGATTGGTCGAATGGGGACGTGCAGGTATGCCTCCTTGAGATCTAGAGTTACCAGCCAAGACTCCTTGCCCAGCATGGGAAGAAGTTGCTGTAGGGTCAGCATTTTGAATTTTGGGACAATGATGTATGTATTTAAGGTGGACAGGTCGAGAATTGGTCTCCAACTTTTTCCCTTTCTTGGAACTAGGAATAGTCTGGAGTAGAACCCCTTTCCTTGTTCTGCTGTTGGCACTCTTTCCACAGCTCTCATGTTTGCTAACTCCATTATCTGGCGTAGAGCCTCTGTTTTTGATTTGGAGGTAGATTTGGCATTCCTCTTTGACTGGTAAAGTGTGGAAGTGAAACCGTAACCTTGATCTATGGTTTGTAAAATCCACTTGTCTTTTGTTATGTAGTGCCAGTTCTTTGAAAATAAGGTTAACTTTCCGCCTAGAGGAGCTGCTATTTGTTCCCTGGTAGGCGGATTTAGGATTAAGTCACTGTGGTTGTGCTGATGTAGTGGCAGTGGCTGTGTCTGTGCCTCTGTTGTTACCTTGCCACTGTCGTCCTCTGTAGGCACCTCCTCTGGATTGGTTTCTGCCTCTGAACGTCTATTCCTGCCCCTTTGAAATTTTGTGGAGTCAGGAAAGGACCAATTTTTGGCAGGCCAGTTCCTGCTAAACCTTGGGGTTGAACCTGCAAGAAATCTTTAACAGTTTGAACAGATTTTGCCTTTTCTTCCATTTTCTTCATAACCTGCTGGGCAGGTGTACCAAACAAACTTGTCTTGTCCATAGGAGTATCTAGCAACTTAGCTTTAACATGATCCGGTAAAGCTTGTTCCTTTAGCCATGCATGCCTTCTTATCACTGTGCCTGTCATGGCTGATCTAAATGAAGCCTCCAGTGCATCATAGCCACATTTTAAGGAATGGTTGCTAACCTGTTGTATGTTATTTACCATCTCTAATACATATTTCTTATCAAGAGATTCATCAGTGGTTAGTTTTTTAGTTAACTGATCAAGGATAAACTCTTGGTATTGTATCATGTGAAACTGACAGTTTAAAGCTCTAGCTGAGAGAGTAGCTGAAGTGTAGACCTTTTGAACCCATCTGTCTAGTGACCTTGCTTCCCTTTCAGAAGGAATAGGGTTTTTAGCTGTGGTCGCTACTGCCTTGGGACCCTGGGATATAGTTTCTGGGTCTGCAAGTGGGGCCTTGTAAAGGTGGTGATGAGTATCTGGCACCCTGTAAAATCTGTCTGGTTTGGCAGGGGCTGGGGTAAAGAATCTGGAGCGGAGCAAACATCATTGAAAGCATCATCCACCACAGAGAGAACAGGAGGTATAGCTAAGGGCCTGTGCTGTGGGAGGTGCAGAAAGGTCCTAAGTCTTTTCTGGAGTCTGAAAAATCCTGTTGCTGCCATTGGAACTGTTCTCGCATGGCATGCAAGGTTTCCCCAAAGGAGAATTCTTCTGGTGGGGAAGCAGCTGGAATGGATTCTTCAGCATCAGAATCTTCAAAATTGGAGAAGGGAGCCTCAGGCTGGTCAGTTATGTCTGATTCATCAGCAGAATCATCAGAAGACACTGGCTCAGGGGCTCTGCCCTAGGTCTCTTCTCTGGGGCTGAGAGGCCCTGTCTGGGTGAGATTGAGATCCTCTAATTAAAGAAATTAAATCTTCTGCCAAAGAAAGCATTTGAGAACTAGAAGAGGGCCTGGATGTGGGGGTTTAACAGGCACTGTTTTAGTAGTCTTGGCTGCTTTAGCCCTGGCGAAGGCCTTAATGGACATGGCAGCTGGAGGCCTAGCAGCACCACGTGCTGGGGTAGAGACATCCAAGGGGATGGTGTCTGATAAGTCAACCACCGTAGTGGGTAAAATTTCTGAGGTCGATTCTAGAGTTGTAGCAGGGCCTCAGTTGTAAGAATAGGTTCAGCTGTACTTTGAGCAGTTTTCTCGGTTTCGCCGAAACCGAGACACTCGATTTGCTTTACCGTGGTTTCGCCAAACCGCGGACCGCGAGTGTCGGTCTTTATCTTTGCGTTTTTGGGGGTAGTCGGAGGATCCGACGGCATAATGTACGCAAAATCAGAACCGAAAAACTGTTCTGCAAACTCCGACCGACGCCTAAGCGTTAAATCGGTTGAAAGAGGCACAGGCCGAACAGGCTGCTACGTCGTGGGCTGGGCCTAAACAAGGCAGACAGTAAGAGTGGAAATCTTTATGAGGTATTTGTTTCCCACAGGTTAAACAATTGTTAACTTTTTCTGACATCGGCTGAGGCAAGAAAGAGTCCCCAATGGGGTACTTAGCTTTAGAAGTCTTCGAAGTAGTATTCGGTAGAAGTAATCTCTGGATCCGACCGACCGGCACTTGCGAACAGCTTCTGCTTCGGGCGCCACGCGGCAAGAAAGACTGAGGAAAATGGCGTCGGCTGATGCTTTTATACCCGAAGACCAACAGAGATGACGTCGGGTGGAGTGCGACATCAGCCGAAGCCGGACCCGGACTTTGGAATCCGGCCGACTGCAGGGCTGCCTGACGACAGGACAACCCACTTGTTATGACTGCAGATGCATCCAAGAAGGACATCACAGCAAAGATCAATAAAAAAAGCCTGAACGCTGCAGGAGGGAAGGAAGCCTAACCAGAGAAAAGTAGAAAGAGGAATAGCAAGATAAGGAGGAAAACCCCAGAGAAAAAGGGAAAAAAATGCTACTTAACTGAAAAAGGAAACCTGAGCTGCAGGAGCATTTCCGAAGCGAAATTGTGGCAAACAAGATATGAGGGTTGTGGATAACAAGGGATCTTGGGAGGGGGAGGAGCTTGGACTCAGGAGCTGTCCTTTTAGTTGTCTGCTCAGATCAGAGGTCGGATCAAGACCCATCTGTTATCAATAATGACATGGATAGCATCAGATCTGTCCTTTAATAATGTTTTGTTTGATTCTTACAGAATGATTACTTCAAAAATGAACATAAGAATTTGAAAAAAAGTCAATTTCCTATAAATATTAGACTGATTGCTTAGAAGAAAAGTTAACAGAAATAGTAACATCCAAAAAATGAATGTATTATTTTCAGCATTCACACTGCCTCAGAGGCATATGGGTATATTTACAAAGTTTACTCTACCTGGGAAAAGGAAGGATAAGGATCCAGGAGCCCTTTGAGAATGGTCTTCACAAAGCTTTCTCTGGAACATGAAAAAGAATCCAGTTTGCAGTGCCTTGTAATGGTATGAATAGAGGGCCAGATTGCTGCCCCGCTTCTAAAGTCTACTCATTTCCAATACACCACCAAAGAGAATAAGTCTCTGATAGAGGGTACCTTAACTTTGGCTGGAACAGATTTAGCATGGTGGGAGTAACAAAACACGATAGCAGTGGGCAACCCACAAGCAACTGTTTGCTTAGAAACAAGCTCAGCCTTCTTAGCCCCAGAATAGGAAAAAAAACTGTTCAGCTTTCCTGAAGGTATGGTAGTCAGTGTAGTACCTGAGCTGCTTGTGCACATCCAAAGCCAGAATGTCCTCTCCTTTGTTTTTAGGCTCCAGAAAGAAAACTGGGAGACTGATGGTCTGTTTCAAGGTAAATTCAGAAACAACTTTTGTTGAGAAAGATGGATTAGTGTGTAAAATAACCTTGTCCTTGGGAAAATCAGAGAAGGCTGGCCCATCATGAAAGCTTGCAGCTGAGACATTCGTCTTGGGAAAATCAGAGAAGGCTGGCCCATCATGAAAGCTTGCAGCTGAGTCATTTGCCTTGCAGACGTCACAGCAATAAGCAAAACACTTTTACAAGTAAATTAAAATCAGCCTGAAAAGCTGGATCACAAGAAAATAAGTTACATTTTTCAAGAACAAAGTTGAGATCTCAAGGAGGAGGAATTTGCTTTTGAGAGGGTCTTAAGTGCAACATTTCCTATGTAAACGGTGTGACCACAAAAGAGAGAAAAGGGGATTCAAGGGCTGACAAGCTGGGGAGGCTGCAAGATGCACTTTAACAGATGCATAAGATAAGCCATCAGTGAGTAGTCCACACAAATTTTAAAACCAGTGGTGTACACACCACACTGGGCACCTCTTATCAGTTAGGTACCCCCCTAGAAAACCTCTTCCATTTGTAAACATATTTTCTACTTGCAAGTTGTCTTACCTCCTTAAATAAATGTTGCACTTCCTTTATGGAATAAGTGCTTAAAAGGTATCTATATAGAAGCATCCAGGCTGTCAGATGCAGTTACTTTAAGCTAGGGTGCATCAGTTGCCCCTGAGACTGTGTGAGCAGATCCAAAGCGTGAAGAAGCTTGTGCTAATTGCCCTTGACCAATTCCATTAAAACAGAGAACAAATTTTGTCTGGGCCAAAAAGAGGTCACCACAGTGATCTTTTGTAATTCTTTCTGACTCATCAGAATTACCTTGGATATCAGTGGAAAGGGTGGAAAAAGCATAGGTTCATATGCATAGGTTCATATGCGATACTAGACTACCAGTCTGCAGAGTATTACAAGCCTAGCCAATAACCCCACCCAGTCAGAATAAAACCCTGCACCTTCTGTATGTGAGGTAAAGACATTAACCATTGTGACACCCCCTCCCCCCAACCAAACCAAGAATTAATCTGTCCTCCATGCATGGCTGCAAGGACGTCTCAAACAGAATTTTTACAACTGTCTGTTTTGATTGGAGGTGAACATTTGAGGTGCTCCCCACATCTGGGCAAATTCCTGGAAGGCCTTTGTCCTGCAGTTCCACCTGTGAGGGTCCAGAGTTCTGCTTAATCTGTTTGCCATTACGTTTTGCTATGGGACATATGAAGCCTGAAGAGTCGGAAAATGCTCTACGGCTAGCTCCCAGGCCATCACTGCAAACCAACAGAGAGGATATGACGTATCCCCTTGTTTGTTCAGGTACCATGTAATGTTGTCTGTAACCACTAAAAAGGGACCTGGAGAAAGTACAGTTTTGTACACTTACCATAAATGTAGATGTTCGAGTGCATTTGATGTTGAACCTTGCCAGGGTAGCCCTCGGCTGGCCCGAAAACCAGAGACTTAGTATTTCTGCATCGGTTGATGTCGCTTGAGGACTGACATCAGGTTGTCAGTAGTATAAAGTAAGACAGCCAATGACATTACATCAGTTTTTCTTGCCCTAACCTGTCAGGAGTCCCCAAGTAGGAGGCCAGGGTCTGGTGGAAGAAATCCCACCGGTGGAAAATAAATGGCAATATGTCCTTTGAAAGGAAAGGAGGAGAATAAGTTGGAATGGTAATAAAAGGAGAAAAAGAAGAAAGGGGGATGGGAGGAATCAGGACTGCAACAGTGAAGACACTCAAACATCTATATTTATTGTAAATGTACACAACTGTTCTATGTTCTTCGTGTTTCACTGTTGCAATCATCACATTTGGGTTGATTCCAAAAGCTGAGGAAAAGGGTGGAGGGCAGTCAATGAAAAGTACAGTTGTGTGCACTTACCATAAATGTAGATGTTCGAGTGTATTCACTGTTGCAATCATTACATTTGGGTAATCTGCTGGCAGGTTGCCCTCAGTCGGCCTGATTAACAAAGTCTTGGGTCCTGCGTCGGTTGCTGTCCCTTCTTCCATGGCGTCAGGTGTATAAAACATGCAGCCGATGCCATTACATCAGTTTTTCTTGCCCCAGATGTGAGCTGCCCCCCAAATGGGGAGCATAAAAAAAAAAAAATATATATATATATATATATATACACACACACACACACACACACACACACACACACATAATTAAAAACACAAACAATATACCTCCAAACAAAAGCAAATACACTAAAAAGGCTTTTAAGCACAGTAAAAGAAAGTAGAGGTATAGTAAGAGAAAAACAGGGGGCTGGAGGGAGGGTAACCAGGACTGCAACAGTGAATACACTCGAACATCTACATTTATGGTAAGTGTACACAACTGTACGATGTTCTTCGTGTTTCACTGATGCAGTCATTACATTTGGGTAGATTCCCAAAGCTATGGTTGGGAGGATGGATTTATACAGCATTAGGACCAGCTATAAGGCCCTGCAGAAGAGCAGTGGCAAAGCCAGCTCTAGATTAAGAGAAGAAAGGTAAATGGTAATGTTTGGTGAACGTATGAACTGAGCTCCAGGTAGCAGCTTCTAGAATGTCTCTGGTAGGAACACCACTGAGAAAGGCTGTAGAAGTAGATGCAGCCCTGGTGGAATGAGATCTGATCCCCTGTGGAATAGTTTTACCATGGTGCATATAGCAGAAACAAATACAATGGCTTATCCATTTGGAAATAGTCTGCTTTGAAACAGCCTTTCCCTCTGCCCCGGCAGCAAATGCCACCAGTAGTTGTTCAGATTTTCTTAAAGAATTTGTCCTGTTTAAGTAAAATATCAGTTGTCTGTATACATCCAATGAATGCAGAATCCACTCCCCCTTGTTCTGTGGATTGGGAAAGAAAGCTGGCAAATGAATGGTCTGATTAAGAGCCACACTGGATACCACCTTAGTTATGAAGGATGGATTGGTCCTGAGAGATACCCTGTCGGCATGAAAAATAATGAAAGGCTCTACTGCCATAAGAGCCTGTAATTCAGAAATCCTTCTAGCTTAAGTGACTGCTAAAAAGGAAAGCTGTTTTCCAGGAGAGAAAGTCTGCAGTAGCAGCTGGCTCGTAAGGAGGGAGAGCGAGTTTTTCCAATACAAAATTGAGATCCCAGGCAAGGGTTGGAGCTCTCCTGGGTGGTCTTAAGTTTTTGGCCCCTCTGAGATACTGCTTTAGCAGAGGATGAGAGAAGAGGGGAGGTTCTGTGTTGTAATGAGCTGAAATGGCTGAGGCATGGATTTTTATGGAAGAGAAGGACAGGCCCTTCTAAAGCATCTCAGTTAAGTATTGTAAAATTTGAGGAATGCTGTGCTTATTCCTTGTGAATGGTTCCAGGCACAGAATCTTTTCCATTTCTCATCATAAGATTTCCTAGTACTAGGCCTTCTCGCCTCCAAAATGACATTCATCACAGGTTTGCTGTGGGATGCTAAGGGTGAATTTAGTTGATTAGCCATGCTGCAAGATTTAAAGTTTGGAGCTGAGTCGCAGAATTTGGTTGTTCTGCTGAGACAGTAAGGTGTCTGAGGCAAGTGTCATGGTGGAAGGTGTGACACATTGCGCAGGAGTGGGTACCAGTGTTGGCGAGGCCAGTCTGGAGCAATCAATCAGTAGGAATGGAATCTTCTGCATCAGAGTCCTCATAAGTAGGTATAGACAAAATCCTGTTCATTAGAAGAGTCAGAAGAAATAGAATCCTGTTCAGAATATTCATAATCAATGTCTTGCCTAGTTCTCTTAGGAGGAGGGGGTTGGCTACCCCTGATCAAAGTAATTAAATCTTCAGCCATTTTGATCATTTGTTTTTTAGGCATAGGGGCCTGCACGTGGTCCAGGCGTCGGTTTTTTAGACATAGATTTAGATATTGGCCTTAGTTTTGAAGATGGCGTTAGTCTAATATACAAATCTGTAGGCCTGAAAACATCCTCAGAAGCCAGTGCCTGCACAGCGGCTCCGGACCCATCTAAGGTAGAGACATCCACGGGTTCCATATTTGAAGCATCTAGCTGCATACCGGACTCCAAATGAGTCTCAGTAGAGGCCTGCAAATCAAAAGTAGCGGGTATCAGGGGCTGCGAAAGCACCTCACTGAGTACCGGCGAACTAGCAACTGGCTTTGGTGGAGCGTCATCAGTTTTGGACCTAGACGGCCTGTCTCTGTCTTTTTCTTTGTGTTTTTTAGGTATTCTGATAGTCAGATTGCCAAGTGACGACATTTCTGGATAATTAAATTGTGAGCCTAAAAATATAGACGCAAAGATACCGATGTTTAATAGTGCGTTGATTAAATTTAGCACAAAACCGACAGCAAGGTACGTTGTTGTCAGGGCCTAGGCAAGGAACACAGTACAAATGAAAATCCTTATGAGGTATTTGCTTCCCACAAGAAATGCAATTATTAACTTTTACTGACATCGGTAATGAGCAAGAAAAAGTTTCCCCAACGGGGTACTTAGCTTTTCGTTGAAGACTTCGGTTCTGAAACTCAATTTCAGGAGTTGGCCGACCGGCACTTGCGAACTGCTTCTGCTTCGGGCACCACATGGCAAGAAGGACTGATGTAATGGCATCGACTGCATGTTTTATACCCCTGACGACCTGGAAGAAGGGATGGACATCAACCGATGCAGGAACCAAGACTTTGTTATTCAGGCCGACTGAGGGCAACCTGCCAGCAGATTACCCAAATGTAATGACTGCAACAGTGAAACACGAAGAACATCTAGGGGCTGGTTAGGATGCCCTGCAATATTGCAGAGGCAAACCCTGCCCAGGATTTGGAGAAGAGAGGCAGGTGGTAATGCTTGGTAAAAGCGTGAACAGATGTCCAGGTGGCAGCCTCCAGGATGTCCCTGCTGGGGACTCCTCTGAGGAAAGCCGCAGAGGTGGAGGCTGCTCTGGTGGAGTGTGTCCTGATCCCTTTGTGGGGAGGCTTTCCATGCTGTTTGTAGCAGAAATGGATGCAGTGTGCTATTCTTTTGGAAATGGCTTTGCCTTCTGCCCTGTAGAAAAGCTAACCAGCAATTGATCAGACTTTCTGAAGGATTTAGTCCGGTCTAGATAGAATCTGAGCTGTGTGTACACATCTAGAGAGTGAAGAATCCTTTCCCCCTTGTTCTGGGGATTAGGAAAGAAGGTGGGCAAATGAATGGATTGGTTGAGAGCCACACTGGACACCACCTTGGCCATGAAGGATGAGTTAGCTCTCAGGGATACCCTGCCTGCATGAAAGATGATGAAGGGTTCCACAGCCATGAGTGCTTGCAGCTCAGAGACTCTTCTGGCTGAAGTGATGGCCAGAAGGGATGCTGTCTTCCAGGAGAGAAATGTTAGCTCTGCAGAAGAAGCTGGTTCGAAAGGGAGCAGGGTGAGCTTTTCCAATACAAAGTTAATGTCCCAAGCTGGTGTTGGTGCCCTTCTGGGTGGCCCCAAGTTGCTAGCCCATCTTAAGAACAGTTTGATCAAAGGGTGAGAGAAAAAGGCTACTCAGTGGGAAAATGAGCAGAAATAGCAGAGGCATGATTTTTTATACAGGAGAGAGCGAGACCACTATGCATCAGGTCAGCTAAGTAATCCAGGATGAGAGGGAGGGAGGGCTGTGCCTTACTGGCTCCCTTAGCCTGGATCCAGGTGCAGAATCTTTTCCAATTATCAGCATAAGACTTTCTGGTGCTAAAACATCTGGCCTCACGGATAACATCCAGAACTTGTTTACTGAGGCTGGCAGATTGATTCGGTGTTAGGGAATATGCCAAGTTGCCAAATTGAGTGTCTGCAATTGGGGATGTATGAACTCACCTTCCCTCTGGGTCAGGAGGTTTGGAATCAGAAGATGCCATGGGGGTATAGCTAGGACAGGCAGAGCAGCAAGGGGTACCAATGGTGCCGGGGCCAGTATGGAGCTATAAGAATGGTCCTTGTTTTTTTCCTACCTTATTTTGAGCAGTACCCTGGGGATGAGAGGTAGGGGAGGAAAGGCATAGACCGATAGATTGACCCAGGGGAAGGACAGGGCATCCACTTTCCAAGTCGTGCAGTGATGCTTCCCTGGTGCAGAATTTGCTGAGCTGATGGTTGGTGTGGGAGGGAAAGAGAGCGATCTTCGGGATTCCCCATTTCTGAGTTACTAGGGTGAAGGTACTTCTATTGAGTTGCCACTTGTGTGGGTCCAGAAGATTTACGCTTAATTGGTCTTCCAGAGAGTTGAGAGAGCCTGGTAGGAACTGTGCTAACAGGTGTAGTTGCATGGCAGAGGCTGTGTGCCAAAGGGTTATGGCCAGCCTGCATAGAGGGTAGGAGTGAGTCCCTCCCTGCTTGTTGATGTACCACATCACAGTGGTGTCCGTTTTGATCAGGAGAGCCCCTGGAGAGAAAAGGGACTTGAAAGCCATCAAGGCATGCTGCACAGCCATCATCTCTTTTTGACTGATGTGCAGAGGGATTTGCTGTGGGCTCCATTGGGCCTGTATGCACCTGCCGTCCATGTGTGCACCCCAAGCATAGTCTGGTGTGTCTGTGGTGAGGGGAGAAAGGCATTCTCTTGTTGTGGGAGCATGCTGTTGCCCACCAAAGAACATCTTTTCTGAGGCAAGGAATTATAGGTAGAAGAGTTTCCAGGTCTTGAGTGTTGGCACCAAAGGGCTCTTTAGGTACTTTTGAAGTTTCCTCATATGCAGTCTGGCATATGGAATGAGTAGTATGCAAGATGCCATGAACCCCAGAGCTTGCAGGATGTTTCTTGCACTTAAGCTGGAGCCTGGTGGCTAGTTGGGAGAAGTAAGCTGTCAGGAAAATTTGTTTCTCTGGAGTAAGGTATGCCATCTGGGAAGTCGTGTCCAGACTTGCTCCCAGGAAGATGATCCTCTGGGTGGACACCTGTTTGGATTTCTTTTTACTGTGTACCCTAGGTAAGTTATTAGGGTCTTTACAAACGCCAGGTGCTTGAGCAGCTTCTCCTGGCTGTCTATCTGAATAAGGCAGTTGTCCAAGTACGGGTAAATCTGAATATTTCTGTCTGCAAAAGGCAATGGCCGGAGCCAGACATTTTGTGAAAACTCTGGGAGCAGTAGATAAGCCAAAGGAAAGCGCAGACAACTGAAAGTGTTGAGATCCTAACCTGAAGCAGAGATGTTTCCTGCATTATTCCCTGATAGGAATGTGGATGTAGGCCTCTTTTAGATCTAGGGTGGCTAGCCAAGAGTCCTTGGAGAGCATGGGTAGCAGCTGCCGGAGGGTGACCATTTTGAATTTTGGGATCACCAGGAAGGAGTTTAGTATGGAAAGATCGTGGATGGGTTGCCAGGTGCCCTCTTTTCTAGGCACCAGATAATGTCTGGAGTGGAAACCTTGGCCTATGTGTTCTGCAGGAATGTGCTCTACTGCCCTCAGAGAGCAGGGAAAGGATTTGCTTTTGAGCCTCTGCCCACTGATTTGGTGGTAGATCTGGGAACCCTTTTGGGGTTTGAAGGGTGTAGAAGGAAAATTTGTATCCCTGAGACACAATGTTCAGAACCCAGTGGTCCTTGGTAATGCTGGCCCAGGTGCTTAAGTGAAAGGAGAGTTTTCCTCCTAGGGGTAAGTGAAGGTGGGCAAAGGGAGGGGGTGGAGGAGAAGAGTCATTGCGCGTTTTTACCATATGGGGTGGATTAGAACTCCCTGGTTTTGAAGTGGAGGTAGCCCACTGCTTAGATCTCTGCATTCCCTGGGGCTGCTGTCTGGGGGTTCTGCTTCCACGGGGCCTAGTCTGGGCTGGTTTACCGGAAGAAGGAAAGGACCAGTGTTTGGAGGGACAATGCCTGCTGAACCTAGGGGGCTGGACCTGCAAGAAATCCTTAACTGTTTGCATACATTTTGCTTTTTCTTCCATCTTTTTTAAGACCTCTTCTGCCTTAGTGCCAAATAAGTTATCTTTGTGCAAGGGGCCATCCAGCAATTTAGATTTTACATGGTCTGGCAGGGGCTGTTTCTTAGGCCATGCATGCCTTCTAATGACAGATCCAGTGACTGCTACCCTGCAAGAAGCTTCTAGGACATCAAAACCAAAGCGCAAGATGTGCTTAGTTACTTGACTTGCAGACTGCATTAAGTCTTGTAAATGTTTAGATTCTGCCCAAGCAGGAAAGGAAGACTTTTTTTGTTTAAGGAGTTCCAAGATATGTTGCTGAAATTTCAGCATATAGAACTGACAATTTAGTGTCCTGACAGCAAGAGTAGCTGAGGTGTATACTTCCTTACCCCATCTGTCCAATGCTCGGGAATCCCTGTCTGAGGGGGAGGGATTCTTAGTAGAGGTTGCTTTAATTCCTTTTGGCCCTTGAGAAATGGCCTCAGGGTCAGCTATAGGATTTTTTAAAAAAGATATTTATGTGAGTCAAGGACTCTATAGTATCTGTCTGGTTTTCTGGGAGCAGGAGGAAGGGCATCAGGAGTCAAGATGGATTCGAAGAAAACATCCTCCACAACAACCAGGACTGGGGGATGGCCGAAGGTCTGTGTTGTGGAAGATCTAGGAATTCCCTGAGTCTCTTTTTTTAGACTGAGGGTAGTCCTGAGTCTCCCATTGGAAATGCTCCCTTATGGTATGCAGGGTTTCCCCAAAGGAAAAATCCTCTGGGGGAGAGGCTGAAGGAATGTAATCTTCTGCATCACAATCCTCATCAGTGGAGAGGGGTTGCATGTCTTCATATTCAGATGCATCAGATTCATCTGATTCTTGTTCAGACAAAACTACAAGGGAAATATCTCTATTCCTTTTGGAGGGGGTAGCTTGGCTTCACCTGGTCAGCATGATAAGATCTTCCACCATTTTAAGCATTTGAGACTGAGGCAAGGTAGCAGGTGACAGAGTGGGTCATCTGTTTCCTGGGTGTGGTTCACACCCTGGGCCTAAGAAACTTGGTAGTTTTAGAAAGAATGATAGTCGCGAAAGAAGACGTCGGTTTGTGTCGAAATTCAGTAGTACAAAGGACTTCCTTGGAAGCCGATGCCTGCTCAGTGGCTCCAGACCCATCCAAGGTTGAGACGACTGTAAGACCCTTAGTCGAAGAGTTTTGCGGTATACCGGACTCCGAAAGGCTCTTGGTAGCAGCCTGAGACTCAACAGAAGTGGGCATCAGGGGCTGCGAAAGCGCCTCACTGAGGACCAGAGAACTGACGACTAGCTTAACGGAAGCATCGTCAGTAGGTTTGGACCTGTGCGGTCTGTCTCTGTCTATCTTTACGTTTTTTCGGAAGATCTGCTGTCGGATGGCTTACCGAACCCATATCGGAATTCGAGGACTGCAAAGGAAAATATCTGGCTAGAATAAGGGCCCGATGACAGATAGTTCTGGTGTTGAACAAAGCACAGAAGCGACAACGAGGGACGCCGTTGTCTGGGCCTAAACAAGTGACGCAGTAAGAGTAGAAGTCTCGGTGTGGTATTTATTTTCCACAGACAAGACAATTATTAACTTTTTCTGACATCAGTTAGTGCAAGAAAAAAGATCCCTAACGGGGTACTTCGCTTTACAAGACTTCAACTTCAATTCGGTAGATGAAAACTCAGGTAGCAGCCAACCAGCACTCGTGCGAATTGCTTCTGCTTTGGGCTCCACGGCAAGAAAGACTGATGTAATGCCGTCGGCTGCCTTACTTTATACTACTACCGACCTGGCGTCAGTCCTCAAGCGACAGCAACCAACGCAGAAATACTAAGTCTCTGGTATTCGGGCCAGCCGAGGGCTACCCTGGCAGGGATAACCCAAATGTGATGACTGCAGCAGTGAAACATTAAGAACATCCTAACTCGTGGAGAACTTTTAAGGCCTGAATTACTGCTAACAGTTCTTTGATGTTTATGTGCTTTGTACCATCCAAAGAACCCCATTCGCCTTGCATGAATTCCCCTGGACAATGCACCACATGCAAAGGAAGACGAGTCCATCTGGAATGAATGAACTGGTGCCTGGATAAAGAAAGGTAGGCCTGGATAGACAGATTTCTGATCCTTCCACCACTGTAACTCTCACTTCACAAATGACAGCACTGGTATTTGGAACTCTAAGGGATGCAGGTGCTGGGCCAACAACCTTTTTTTTGAAGTACCACTGAATCGCTTTTGTATGGAGTCTGGTCAGTGGTATCATGAAGATCGCGGATGCTACGAGACTTAGAATTTTGAGAAACTTTAGAGGAGAGGTGGCTTCTTGAACAGAGAAACCCCATAAGTCAGGACTATGTCTTCTGGTAGAAAGGCCATTATTTTTTGTGCATTTATCATACACCCCAGGAAGAAAATTTTTTTGTGAGGGTGTGAAACAAGACTTTTGGTATGTTCAGCTGAAAGCCCGGGTGAGCTAGAATGGTTGAGATGTTGTATAATGATTCTAAACATCTGGAGAGACTGCACAAATCAGCAAGTTGTCTAAATATGGATGCTCTGGGTCCTGCAGTATGCAGCCCCTTGACCCACACACTTCAAGAATAATTGAGGCACAGCAGATAGCCCATAGGGCAATGCAGAAAATTGATAACGTGAGTTAGATACAGCAAGTCTCAGATATTTCCTGTAGTTGACAGCGACTGGAATGCAATAAGTATCTTTTAGATATAAAGTCCCCATGAAAGAGTGGTCTGCAGGAAGGAGTAGAACCATCTTTAAAGTGTTATCATGTTGAATTTGGGTACTTTCAGAAATGTATTCAGATAAGACAAACTAACACTGGTCTCCATGATAGCAACTTTCTGGACATCAAAAAAGATTCTGGAGAAAAATCAGTTTCCTCTTTGTGGTGTAGTAACTGGTTCTATAATCCCTGCTTGCAACATGTGTAGGAGAACCAGAGAAAACAGATGTGTCCAGATTAGGGGTGTGCAGGAGGATTACTCTGAAATAAGGAAGACTTTCTACTACTGCAAAGAGTATCCTCTCTGAATTGTTCGCAGCACTCATTTGTCTGAGATCATTTGTGGTCAGGCTGCAGGGCTGAGCAAAAACCTGAGGGAGGAGGGACAAGAGGAAGAGCTGGGAAGCTCTGAGTCTTGGCACAGTCATGCTTTAGCAAGGGATCCCTTTTGAGAAAGGAATCCCTTTTGTTTGGCTTGGAAGCATTATTCTCCTGCCATTTCATCTTGGCACTCTAACTCTTGTTAGGCTGTGAATTTTACTTATTAGAAGCTGGATGGCTGGTTAGGGGGAATATACCATGCATCTGTTTACCTCTATCAGCTCATTGCTTGAGTATATGGGTAGCAGCAGGACTAAAGAGAAATTAAGAATTTAATGGAGCAATCAAAATGTATTTTTTTTAAATCCTCAGAAAAATTCTGGTTATGTAATCAAGTATACCTTCTCAATAAAACTTAAGGAGCTGCTTTTTTAGAAATGTTGTCTTCACCTTCCAAGACACTTCTTAAAGCATGTTTCAACACCAGAGTCACATTAGAAACAACACTGCTACTCAGCAGGCAAAAAAGCAGCAGTCATGAAAACTGTTAGCACACTGCAAAGAGCCACATCCCCCCCCCCCCCCCGAGATTCTAACTACTTGACAATTTTATCCAGCAGTGTAGTGTTAGAAGCAGCCATGGACCTCTTTTTAGAGTTGGGAGCTGGCGAAACAGCAGCTAGGTCAGCTGAAAAAGCAGCAGAGAGATGCATGACCATAGTACACCATGCACTTCCTCACAGCCTTTTTAGAAAATACCTCACTAGTCAAAGGGGTTTTACATGCAGTTTTACTGACATCATCTAATGTGGGTAACAAAAAGGAACAGCCAAAACATTTGGAATCCCATCCTCAATAAGACCACAAACTCTGCCAATCCCTGGTATAGCTCCAAATATATTCCAATCAAATACATCTCTAAACCTAGCTAACATCGGTGGAAAGGTGAATACCTGCTTGGGTTTTTCAGTCTGTTCACTTTCTGAAGAATCAGACTGGACAGACCCTTGAGTGTTCACTACTGTCTGCATCACAGTCCTCATCAAAATCTGCAGACAGACTGATTTCGAGAGAAGACAGCCCTACAATCATTCTGAGTAGGAGCATAATCTCTGAGGTTAGCGGACTGTAAAACACTCTTAGCTAAGGAAGCCTTGCACATAGTTCTAACCTGACTGCAGTGTGGTGAAGTTTCTATTTCTTCTTACTGTGAACTACACTACTGGACAACACATCTGTGGACAGAGTATTATGTCTGTCAAGGGGTATCTTATCACATGCCTCTCCTACACCTAAAGGATTTGGTTCTCCTATACTGGAACAGCCCCAGAGGAGACGTCTGACTCCCATACCATAAAGGGCTGTGGGTTCACACCAGAGGGTGAATGAGGAAAAAGGTAAATGGTCTGTAGTCTGTCTTAAGGCAGCAACAGATTCAAAGCCAAATCAGGATCCATCAAGTCGGGGGGGGCACCGGCCAGAATAATATATTGACACAATTAAGGGCTAACTAAAGGGTAGTAATACAAAATATAAACTATGTTCCCACACAACAATTAAGGCTAAACTGCATAACATATAGCAGAAACAGTTTAAAACGTGCCAAGCCTTGTTCTACAACCTGTACATTGTAGTAAACAATCACAGACACAAACAGTACCATGTAAAATTCACTTGTCCAAATAGTGCCAAACATCAAATACATGCCCTTAAATCAAATAGAACTATTTTAAAATGGCATAAATAAGCATTTACTAAGAGATTCCAGTCAGAAACGAAAATGTAAAAGTAATTTGCAGTAAAATGGCTATAGCAATGTTAAATCAGTACTAAATACCATACAAATGGATAAAAATATGAAAAAACACTCAAAATGTAGCAGACAAACAGAAACAACAGGTGTAATTTTTCTAGTAAAAGTCAAACACTTTAGAAAAGCCCCACAAGTGCATACAAGCAGTATTAAGCACAGAAACACAAAGAATTCCCAAAGGAATAACAGCAGTAGTAAATAGCAAGAATATTAAAAGTTCACACACACACACACACACACACATATATACATTTTATTAAAAAAATATATATATATATATCAAAAGTATATAATAAAGAGAAAAGGAGGTTCCCAGATGGATCTTATCGGAGTCTAGAAGCTGTAATTCACCAATACAGGCTCCTAGGAGACTTAACCACGTGTTCCTACAGCTGGCACTAAAAGACAGAACAACTGACTTCCTGTGACAGCACTTTTAGGCTTTTCCTGAAGGGAGAGGCTTAGCCAATCCCCTGTCGCAGGGAGTCAGAGGAGGGAATTCTGAGCTCTGGAAAGCTGCCAGTGTATGTTTGTGCAGGCACGGAATCCATATACCAGTAAGTCAGTGTTAACGATCAACATATGAGGCAACGGAAATGCAAAAATTGTAGTACATTCCAAATAAGTAAAAAAGCTCACCCAATCTAACTTCACCACATTTCCACAAAAGAATACATCAACAAAGTAAAAGTGCATAATTATGTCATAGAAAATTCACAATGCTCTTTTTCCCATTTTCATAAGACAAAGTTGAATGGGGGGTGCCACATTTTAGTAGAAATGCATGAGGGAGAAAGACTCAAATATCATCACAGCAAGTTTTTCCTGGGCTCAGAATCAGGCTGCTTTCAAGATGCAAAGATGACATCCTTGACATCAGGATCCGGAGGAGGGATACTCCCAAGGCTTTCTTTCAATTTGCCAAAGGTAAGTATTAAGATTCTTCAGTATGAAATAAAAGGCACAGCTGATTACTATAAAATACATCAACAAAAGGGCCTCAAACCAATAGAGAGTTCTTCAGGGCAGGCACTAGTTGAAGGAAGATTTGCCACCTGTGTCACTGACAAAAGAAAGTTCCATCTCCTCAACATAGATCAATGTGAAAGAGTCGGAATAAGTGATAAATTCCCTCCCACCATGTCTACCATACTGACTCAGTTGATATCCTAGTGCCCTGAGGAAAGAGGAAGACCAGCAAAAGCTTCACGCTTTACTGACCCTTGAAGATGCACAAGTCTAGAATGTACAAAAGGCAGTAACGTACTGTGGCACACTAGCAATGGGTCTAGCAATGGCATCTGTAATACTGTACAGTGACCTCATGCACCTTTTCAGCGATCCATCACCTTCAATGAACTGCTCTACAGTACTGCCCATGCACCTTTTCAAACAATGGCTACCAAGCGATGACAAGATTCCCAAAGTTTAACATGGGGAAAAGGCCAAACACAGGCATGGAAGGACCTACAAGACTAAATGAACCTAACAGCAAGTGGCTAACCTGTTAGTGCAAGTGTGTGAGAGCACTAATTCCCTCAAGTCTAATTTTGGAACCAGAAACTGCTCCTGAAGTTTCAAGGACCACTGCCTCATCTGGAAGGAAGTCTACATCAACCTAGGTGAATGAGGGAAGCAGCAATTTAACTCACAGACTTATTTTATCAGCAGATCCAGAGAGGTGGCGCCAACTTGCTCGACTTAGTACACATATGAATACAAGGATCAAGATGACAATCTGTAGCAGAACAAAGGCTGCTGCTTAGCTGGTGGACTCAGGAATGGAGCAAGGCTTACAATGCATGATCCTGGTCTCTGGATCCCCTATCTTCTTCCTATTGTTTTCCTATACGGGATCACTGGTTGGATAAAGCCCTCTAATTGGTCACTACACTAGAATGCTTCCAATACTGAAGGACAGAGATGAAGGACTCGAGCTTTAATTCGGAGATGAGCCACAGTGCAGAGAACCTGTCAGTGGTAACAACTGTAAGTGGAACAAGTCAGTCTAGTATATTTAAAAAAAAAAAAAAAAAAGCCAGGATCAGAAGTGGTCATGACAGACAACCAGAGCCATACGTGGATGGCCTAAACCATCTGAAACAAAAGTACAGCTTTATAAGTAAAGCTTACCATAACAGTAAATGTTTAAAAGATCACTGGTGCAGTACCCTACGCTACACAGAATATCATGACAAGGACTGTATAATAAGCTAGCTTCCAAAGCTTTAAGGCACCTTCCACACACCTTTGCTAATGTTATTTGCAAAGGAAGTATAAAGTCAGTGGGCTAGGGTGTCAAAACTCAGCTTTCTTTCTCCCAAGGAAGGAACTTGAGCCCTGTCACATAGGGTTCACACTAACAAAACTCCCATACCTAGCATAAATAAAATATATATGGATGGAGGGAGGTAGCACTACCACAGCAGTGATTAATATGAACAAATTCTGTACACGTTTACTTGCATATCTGTACTACATTCATCACTGGATCACTGATGCAGTAGCCTAAGCTACATAGGATGAATACCAAAGCTTAAAAATTAAAAAAATACATCAGAGTCGAGGAGACCATGGGGAAGGGTACTTGCAAAACCTATTCAGGACCTACAGTAGGAACCTTAATTTATAAGGCTTGGTAAATGTGTGCACATAAGACCAAGATGCTGACTCCAGTGTATATCTATAGAGTTCCACCCCTTTCCAAATGCCACAGAAGTAGCAAAAGCGCTGGTAGAAGGGACCACAACCTCACCTGAAGTATCTTATTATGTTGTGGTCTGGGATAACCATTTAAAAGCTGTGTTTTGATATTTCCTAAGAAGGTAAGAAAAAGGGACAAATAGGTTTTAGTTATGTTAATGTAGTATCTGAGTTGCCTATGGGTATCTAGAGTATGTATAGAGAAGTCTCTCATTTTTAAGGCTCTGGAAAGAAAACATCAAGATTAATGTTCAGTGTAAACTACAAAATAACCTTAGGCATACAGGATTTGTTCTCAAAGTAACCCTTCCCTTATGAAAAATTAGACAGTGATGAATCACCACTAAAGCTTTTAACTCAGATACTCTACTTGCAGATATCAGTGCAATCAAAAAAAGACCGTTTTCCAAGACAATAACCTCAATTCAACCTCATGAACTTGTTCACAAGGAAACAGAGGAAGTTTAAGTGGGATATATGCAAATGATCCCTTAAGGATATTGGCTATTTCAGTTATATGGCAGTTCTGAATGCACATGACTTTTTCTTTTAAAGTCTGTTATAGACAAATTCAAGATACAGCCAAAACCCCACTAGCGGTAGACATGCATGTTTCAGCCTTCTTGTGGCCTCATCAGCACAGCATAAGTGGACTTTTTGGCTAACCTATGGAAACGCAGAGTAGTTGTACTGGTGTCGACTGATGTCTATAACCATTAGGTTGTCTGCAAAATATCCCAACTAACAAACAAAAACAATAAGTAAATAGGTCACATAGACAAACCAATTGGTAAAAACTACAACAATCCTGCCAAGCTACAGTTTCCACTGTGATTTCTTAAACCTCTTGTATTAGAGGCACATGAGATATATGCAAATGACCCCTTAATGACATCACGTGTTTCAGCTATACGCAAGTTCTGAATGTCCATGACTTTTTGTTTTTAAGTCCGTTATGGACATCAGTTGGGTATGACTACCTGGGTAGAAAATAATAAAAGGTTCCACGCGCATGAGGGCTTGCAGCTCTGACAGCCTTCTGGCTGAGGTAATGGCTAGTCGGAAGGCTGTCTTCCAGGTCAGGAACCTTTATGCTTGTTCAAAGGATGGAAAGATGAGCTTCTCCAGAATGAAACTGGAGGTTCCAGGGAGGAACAGGATACGTTTCCTAGGTGGCTTAATGTGGACAAATCCTCCAGGGGATGTGAAAAGAGAGGAGGGAGAAAACGCAGACAGGTAGAAATAGTTGAAGCATGGATTTTTACAGAGGAATACGAAAGACCATTTTCAAAAAGGCTGGACAAGTATGATAGGATGAAAAGGATCTGAGCTTGATGAGGGTTTTGTCCTGTCTGTCTGCACCAAAAAATGAATCTTTTCCATTTGGCAGAGTAAGACTTCCTAATGTTGCATCTCCTGACCTCTTTTAGAATGTCCAGGATCTGCCTGATGAGGAGAGAGCCCTTCCATGGAATCAATGTATCATCCAAACTGTCAATTTGAATGTGCACAGGTTGGGGTGCATTATTGTGCCCCTTGCTCTGCATTAGCAGGTCCACTCTCTGTGGCAGCTGCTATGGCTCTCTGTTGGTTAGACTGAGTAACACAGGGTACTAGAGCTGTCTCGGGTAATCTGAGGATATCAGAATTATCCTTGGCCCTTCTTTCGTTATTTTCGGCAATACCCTGGACAGCAATGGCATGGACGTAAGCATAAAAGAAAAGCCTGTCCAGGGAAAGGAAAAGGCATCTGTCTTCCAGGGTGACTATTTTGTTCCTGAAGCAAAATGCTTTCAAATGAGCATTTTCTCTGGTAGCAAAAGGTCTATTTGTGTCAATCCCCATTTTTCAGCTATGCTGAGAAATACTTCCCAATGCAGTTGCCACTGATGGGGATCTGACAGGCTCTTGCTGAGGTGATCCACTAGTTGATTGGTTTCTCCTGGTAATTACTGTGCCACGAGGTGCAGGTCCAGGAAGTTAGCCATTTCCTAAACGTCCATGGCTAGGCGACAAAGGGGCTAAGAGTGGGTCCCTCCTTGCTTGTTTATTTACCACATAACTGTTGTATTGTCTTTCTTCGCCAGGAAGACTCTGAGTTTCCATTTGTTTGTAAGGCAATCAGGCCTTTTTGGGCTGCCATTAGTTCTTCTAGGTTGATGCATTTGTTTTTGAACTTGGAATTCCATTTGCCTTGAGTCCGGAGGTTGCTGAAGTGGGAACTCTATGCTATTTGTCACAGTCTGGTCCTGAGAGATAAACATAAAGGGAAGGCCAAGTCTGAGGGAGCTAGCAAACTTTCCTGAGGCAAGAAAGGAGTTTTATTCTTTAGATGAGAGACTGCAAATGTTGGCACCACATATTTTTGAGATACCACTGCAACTTTCTCATATGCAGTCTGGCCAGGGGAATCATAAGAATACAAGAGGCCATGTAATCCCAGGGCCCAGAGATACTGTCTGGCTGAGGCATTTTCTGTCCAAGAACTTTCTGAAGTAAAGGTTTAGAAAGGTAGCCTTGTCTGGAGGAAGGAAAGCCTTTTAAAGAGTTGAGTCCAGTAAGGCTCCTACAAACACAATCATGCCGGTGTGCTTTTCTTGAGATTTGACAGTGAAACCCACCAAGGTTAGTAAGCATTGGGTATAAAGCAGGTCTGCTCTGAGTTTTTCTAGACTTGTTGCCTGAATGAGGCAGTCATCTAAGTAATGGTAAATCTGAATTCCTTTTGTCCTGCAGAAGGCTATCACTGGGTCTAGGCATTTTGTGAAGACCCTAGGTGCAAGTACATAAGCCAAAAGGCAGAGCACAGAATTGACAGTGTTGCATACCAGCTCTGAAGCACAAGAAACTTCAGTGCAATTCCTCTATGGGAATATGGAAGTATGCATTTATTAGGTCGAATGTTACCATGAAGGTGTTGGGGGTTATATCATGGGCAGTAGTTTTTGCAGAGTTAGCATTTTGAATTTTGGAACCTGTAAGAATCAACTGAGGTTTGACAGGCCTAGAATTGGCCTCCCGGTATCTTCTTTTCTGGTTACCAAGAAAAGTCTGGAGTAAAATCCTTTTTCTTGCAAGGATTTTGATACAAGTTCCAGAGAGTCTTGAGCTCACAGAAGCTCTATTTGGATTAAGGACTCTGTCTTGATTTGGAGGAATGTCTGTGAGGCTTAGCATAATTCAGAGAAGTTACAAACTCAAGTTCAAACAAACCTTGACTGAACTTGTATTTGTAAGTTCTCTGAATTATGCTCAGCATCCATGGATCCCTGGTAATGACAGTCCAATTCTTTTAGAAAAGTGACAGTTTCCTCCCCAGCCTGGGAGATTGTGGGGGGGAGGAGAGTGCTACGCAAGAGTTATGATTGCTTCCTGCTAGGTCTCTGGTGACATGATCCAGGCGGCCTAACGGGGTCATACTGCCACTGCCTTGGCGGTTGGTCTTTTGCTTCTTTCCCTATGAAGTTTCCTTTGTCTACGCTTAGACTTGGAGGCTGGAAAGGACCAATATTTGGAAGGATAATTTCGGCAGAATCTAGGGGGTTAGACCTAAAGGTTTTTGCTTCATCTTGCATGGACTTGGCCTTGCCCTCCATTTTCATAAGGACAGTTTCAGCCTTAGGACCAAAAAGAAAATCTTTGTCTAAGGGGTCATCTAGGAGACTGGATATAACACGCTCAGGAAGAGACTGCTCCCTCAACCAGGCAAGTCTTCTAATGATGGAACCTGTAGCTGCTGCCCTGCTGGAGGGTTCCAAGGCATCATGACAGTGGCATATGACTTGCTGGAACATGGGCTACATTCTTGGCTAGGCTTGTAAGGGCCTCAGGGCCAATAGCCTAGTAACTTCCTATGAGCCTATGATCACAGCCGCAGTGCACCAAATGCTTAGCCACCTGAGAGCAGGAGTTGCATAGATTCATTAACTCCTTTGAGAAGAGTCTTAGTTTCAATCAGCAATAGTTTTTGTCTCATCTGGTCAAGAACAGTTTCCTGGTACTTCAACATACAAAACTGGCACTTCAAAGCTATCGTGACAAGGCTAGCAGAAGTGTACTCGCTTTTCAAACCTATCTAAGGCTCTGCATTCCTCGTCTGTGGGCAAATGATTTTTTGAAGAGCTAGCTTTTGCTCCCTTAGGGCCTGGAGTCCCCACTCCTGGAACTGCCACAGGGTTCTTAAAAAGGTGTCTGTGGAAATTTAGAACCCTGAAAAATCTGTCAGGCTTCTAAAGGACAGGGGGCAGAAAATCTGGCTGTAAAGTAGAATCTAGGAAGATATCAACTAACACCTCTACGAATGGAGGAATGGCAAGGGGCTCAGGGAGATTAAGAAATTCCCCAATCCTTTTCTTGGACTGGGTAGTCTCGAGCTTCCCATTTGAAGTGCTCCCTTAGGATATGCAAAGTCTCCCCAAAGGAAATATTTTCAGTGGAGGCTGTGGCAAGGTTCCTCTCAGAGTCAGAATCCCCATAGGAAACCATGGATGCATCCTCCTTAGGGGTACATTTCATCCTGACCTAAATCATCCTCGGAGTCAAAAGAATCAGAAAATTCCTGTGTGGGGTAATCCTCTTTCTTTTTTCAGGGGATGCTTCAGGGGAAGGGAGGTGTCTGGATATGAACAAGGAAATCAAATCCTCAGCCAACCTCACTAAGTCTTGTTGGTAGGCCTGAAAATGGACGCCGGTAGGTTTAGGCGGAGTCAATATGGGGGCAGCTTTTTTGTGAACAGCCTTAGGTTTTGGCCTAATGCTGACCTACTCACCATCACTTAAAAGAACTGACTCATGCAAATGGTAGACCAAGGCAATCTCCTGACAACGTGAAAAGTGGTCATTGGTTTTAGAGCAGTCTTCAGGAGCTGCAGCCCGTGAAACGGTTCTGGACTCAGTGAGCCAAATGTATTGGCTTGTAAGGAAGTAGAGGACCCAGAGGCATACTGGACTCTGAACAGGTCTCGATAGGGCCCTGTGCCATGACCTAATTCGTTGAAAGGGGCTGCAAAGTCACCTCACCTTCTTCAGCAATCATAAGCTTATGAAGACTGGCCAATGGTGAACGAGTGTTGTCTGAGGTCCCAGATCTGAAGCATTTTTCCTTTTTCTGCCTAGAAAGATGTACATTCAGCTCAACTGGTGGACAACATGTTATCTGAATGCCCTGATGACTCTGAAGCATTTAGCTAGAATCTCACCCCTGTGCTTGATAGTTCTATTGTTAAAGCGAGCACAAAACTGACAGCTGGCCTCAAACAAGTCACACAAAAGGAATGGAAGTCTGAGTGTGGTATCGGTTTGCCACAGTGGAGACTAACTTTCTCTGACATTAGTCAAAAAGCACAGGAAAAGTTCCCCAAAGGGGTATTTGGCTTTAGATGTCTTCATTCCCTGGTGCAGACTGACTGACCAAAACAATGACTAGCACTCCTTTTCAGGCTACGACAACAAGAAATAAGTGAGGTCACAGTGCTGGCTGACTCCCTTTATACCCAAAAGCAATGATGTGGGATAAGGCACCTGCTGGCTTCAGGAGGGGGGGAAAATATTACCCGGTAGTCGGGTCAGTCAATGGTTTCCACGGCAAAAAAATTCCACAAGTCAGGACTGCAACAGTGAAACATTAACATCCATTATTGCCTGGGTCAAAATGAGGTCACCACAATTCTCTCTTTAGAGTCCTTCTCAAACTTTAGAAGAACCCTGGTTATCACAGGAAGAGAGAAAAGGCATACATACATACATGGACATTCCTGTCCAAGGGAATGAAAACGCATCTGTCTTCTAGGCCTAATTGCAAGGAGTCCTGAAGCAGAATTTCTTTGGCTCTTTGTTGTGGCTGGAGGTACACAGATCTACTTGAATTTTCCCTACAGAAAGACCATATCCTGGGAGGCCCTCAGGTTCAACATTCAATCTCAAGAGTTCTGGTCCTGCTTAGAACCCGGCTTAACAAAACAGCATCACCAGGTCCGTTCCCCAGTGCTGGTAAGGACAGCTCTCACCTTGCCCACCAAGGGCAACTGAACAGCCGGAGAGGATATGCCTGCCTTCCAGTCTTAGTGGTTTCAAATGAAGCAACACCAGACAGACAGAGGGAAAAAAGATACTTGGTCCAAGGAACAACTGATGGCGTCAGTGGAGTTGACCACTGACCACTGAGGTAAAAAAAAAAAAAAAAAAAAAAAAAGCCTGAGGGTAACTCTTCTTGCAGTTCTGCTTTGACTGAATGTAGGTAGCCTGGAACGACAGACTATTCCAGTCTACCACAATTAGTTTGCAACAGGGGTTTGAAAATGTGACTGTCCTGCAACTTGCACTTGGCAATTACAGGAGCCAGGCACTTTGTAAGCACTCTTGGAGCTGTATATAACCCAAAAAGAAAAACTGAAAATGTGAACCAGACAGAAAAATACAAAAAGCTTCTGAAAACTTCAAGGATTGCAATTCTTTAAATCCAAGGTTACTAGATGACTGTGAGGTAGAATAGAGAGATAACAGGGACTGAAGAGAAAGTATTTTGAGTTTTTGCATTTCGATGTGAAGGTTTTGAAAAGAAAGGCCTAGGACAGGTCTTCATGTTTCTTCTTTCTTTGGCAGAAAAAATATCCTTGAATAAAAATCCTTTCCTTCTTAGGTCTGAAAAGGGATCCATCAACCCCTGAGACAACATCTAATCTAGACTAGTGAGGTCTGATCTGGTGGATGCACAGGAATCCCTTGGGAAGGTAGAAAGGGAATCCCACTGCCAGTTATAACCTTTTTGAACCCAGGAGTCTTATTTTATATGGTACAAAAAAAAAGTGAGGGCCTGAACTGTGGGAAAGCTTTACAAGACAGCCAGGGTGGGAATGGGGAAACACTAGATGAGCCAGTCAATTTTTCTTAGTTTCTCTTCGGTTTTAGGAGCACCCTCCTTTGATCTTTTTCCTGCCACTGTTTTTTTAACGTTTTTTTTACCAGTGCCATGTTCAGTAATTTGCACTGCTTACTGAAAGAGGAGGCTGAACTGGAAAAAAAAAAGTTTGGTATTCTTTCAAAAGGAAGGTTGAAAATGTGGGTAAGCCCCTGAATTAACTTGCCCCTTTCATCAAACCTGTTTAAATACCTCAGCAAAAGATGGTCCCAATAACATTTCACTATCTAGAGCATTCAGAATTTCAGTTTTCACATTCTTTTGGCAAGCTCGGAGAATGTAGCCAAGCAAAACACCTTCGCACACAGCCAGTGGCATGCATTCTAGATACAGTATCAGTCATGTAATAACCATATTTTAAAGACCTTTTGGTTATCTGTGATGAAGATGAGAGAATTGAATTTAGAGATGCTTTAGTTTCTGATGAAGGCAGCTCAGCAATTAATTTCTTCATACCATCAAAAGAAGCTAACAGAAATTTAGACATATGAGCTTGACAATTTACTACTCTAAAAGTGGAGGAAGAATAAACTTTCTTCACAAACCAATCAAATGCATTTCCCAGTTTGTCAGAAGACTTAGGGTTAGCTGCTGTAATCATCTTAACAGAAGACGACTGTGACAGAAAAACTATTGCAGGATATCAGCTGGGATTAGCAAGAGAGAAGGTGTGTGTGTGTGTGTGTGTGTCTGGGGCATCCTATACAATCTAACTTTCTTGGAGCAAACAGCTGACTATCAGGCAAATTACAAACTGCACAAAAGCATCTTCTAGGACTGGTAAAGGAGGAACAGGTGTGGGCTGAGGAAAATCCACCTGTAACACATCATAACACTTCTGTTGAGATTCTGCACCTTCTTTTTGTTCCCACTGAAAAAAATCCTTCATTCTGGAAATACTACCAGAAAAAGACAACATCTCAAGTTGAGGATCTCAGAATTAACTATCCTCAGAATCCTATCTCTTATGAAAAAAAGCAAGAACAAACACCAACAGAGCAAATGAAGCTTCAAAATATATCCAATTGAAACAACAAAGCTAAAATCCACAAGACAGAACTTGTTTATTCCAAATACACAAATTAGAATAAAACAACAATAAAATGAGGTGGATAAGTGCTTTCGGAAACCCTTCCTAAGATCCATAGAACTATTTGACACAATAGGCTTCTTAAAGGAAGCTTGACCAATCAAACCTGTTTCTTAAGCCAATGCCTCTTCAGTGCCGGTTTTAAAGGGAGAGCACCATTTAAACCTGACTCACAGTAAGCTGTTGTGTCTGCAATCTACTGAAGTTCTTTAAATTCAGTGGTATTAAATAAATCACCTCTCCCAGGACCATCTATAATGCATTTTATCACCATAAAGGAAAATTTATGCCCCGGGAACTGCATAATGTGCTGTGACAATGCATTAGTGTTGACTTTATACTTAATCTCATTAAAATTATTCAAAATCCTAGTCTTAAAACAGTTCATTTTCCCAGTATAAAACTGCACACAGTGCTGACACGTAGTAATATAGACCACATTATTGGTGTTAAGAGTCCACAAAAGTATCCAAATAATAAACTCTCTCAGCATCAACAGGGACTCCTTTGCTTCATTCAGGTCTGTCCTTCAGTGGTACCAACATTTTACCTTGGCGTGGAGGGAATGGTTCAACAGAATCTAGTTCCTTCCATGCCCGGTGTAAGATCAAATTGAGAAGGTCATCTACTGGGGGAGTCACTCAAGACATAGATGGACTGGACCCAAAAGCTTCCAGAAAAACTGACTCCTTTGTGGAGAGAGTATGTGAAGACAGTCCACCTTTTTGTTTAAGGATTTTTAGAATGTCTCCAATGGAGACATCATCCGGTGGAGATCTGGGGTGAAGTCAGTATCTTCAGTACGAGATTCCATAGGGGAATCTGTGTGTCTCCTTTTGCACATTCTCTTTTGGAGAACCTCCTCAGTGGGATGGTCTGGAGAGGTATCCAAGGAAAGGGGAAGTTCCTCAATGGGGACTGTCTGGACACTAGTTGGTACAGGCTGTTCCTATTCAGTTGGTCTGATAGGATCAGAGCTTGGACCCAAAGGAGGAAGGGACACAGGATCCAAGGATAAGAGAGTAATCAAATATCTCGGTCGAGAAAAAGCCCTCTCTACTACCTCGAAGGCAGAAGGGCTGGGAAAAGCCATGGCTAGCCACACACGAGCTGAGACTGCAGAAGTTACCGAGCCCAAACTCTGCCTAGATCTGTGCTTTGAGGAAGGAGTTAGACCTGAGCTGTCCAATGCCAATGTTCCAAGGGGCAAGGATGTCTCCAATAACATCGGATGGAACCCAACCCCCCCACCCCCCCTCCAAGATCTGAAGTGGATATTTCAGCTCCCAAGATTCATCCCGATTCAAAGGAACCAGAGCAGAACTAGTCGGGGAGACTGTCGAAGTCCAAGACCTAGTTGTCTTCAGGTCTGAAACCAAGACTCTCGGGGCTCTCGCATCCAAGGGCTCTGAAACCGTGGTGTGGATGAGAAGAGGACATATTACTATGTAAGAAGTGGAAAGGAGGCTTGGGGATCTGATGAGAGATGGAGACTGAATAACCCCCATTAGAATCCGAGCTCTGAGGAATTTCTTCATTATTCTATACACGCTGGCTTTTGACACATACCTGTAAGTACCAACAATGTGTCTGTTGCTAAGTGCCCTAGAATTAAAAGCAGCATAAATACAGCAGTCAGTGCTGGGGTGTGACACACTCTGGCAGCAGATGCATTCATGTGGGCATCAGAACTGGGAATCTTATGCCCACAGGAAATGCACTTTGTAAAGCCCATTGGTTTTTTGGCCATTTTGAGAAAAGGCCTAGGAAAAGGGAAAAGGAAAACAGTAAAATTAGTACAGAGAATTATTATTATTTTTTTTAATTACGTGGACTACCAACAATGGTAGAAAGAATAACTTCTAAAGGGTAGAAATGTTTGAAAAAAATAAAAGAGCGGTACCAGCTATGGCATGGCAGAAACCACCCAAAGGCAGAAAAGGAAAAGTAGTAAAAGGGAAGTAACTGGAAGAAAACTCGCATATATAACAATTAGGAGAGGAAGGTGATAAATACAGTACAAAATATTAAAAGGTTTAAGGAAAACAAGTACTTACAAAAAACTGCAAAAATAGCCTAACTACCTCTGAGAGAGAGCTCCGCTTCTATACGAGATGGAGGCAAATGAGGTAAGAGGTATTGCTAACTGACCAGGGCATTATGGATAGAGGGAGGAGCTGCAGAGTTGAATCCAACTGCCCAGTGTATGCAGCCAAGTTGGATCCGATACCCAAATGCTGAGGAATGAATGAAAAGGACATCTGATCAATCCGATAGGAATATGCTGAGATGAAAGTTTTAATAGATCTGCCTCAAAACCAAACCGCAAAGCCCCCAACAATAAAATATGAAGTAAAAGTTGAGATTTTCTTCATAAAATTTAAATATTTACAAGAACACCCCTCAGGGAAAGCAGAGTTGTATAACAGCTTACTATAACAGTGGATGACCTACTGATCACTGTTGCAGTATTCCAAAACGTTGCAGGGTTATCTTCCCAGACAACCTGGACATCTGGCGGCGGTAACAAAGCACGAACCTTCCAAACAGCCATATATCTGACATACGATCCAAGTCCACAAGGGTAAGGGTACACAAGTGGACGTAGGAGTGTAAAACCTCAGATAGTCTCCAAGCCAGGAAGCCTACAGACACTGGAGGAAAATAGAGTAACAGGTCAGCGAAGAGTGGAGAAGGCAGAAAATGGCTCATCTTGGGCTCTGAAAGAAGTAAATGAATCCAGAGAAGGGGGGGGGTGCAACAATGATCAGTAGGATGCCTACTATTATGGCAAGTTCTCATACAACTGTACTATGTCTTTCCTTAGAACACTTAAAGTATTCTAAACTACTGGGTAATTCCCAACGCTCAAGTAGTGTATAGGGTGGCAAGATGAGACCTAGGAGAAAGTACAGTTGTGTACACTTACCATAAATGTAGATGTTAAGAGTGCATTCATTGCTGCAGTCCATCACATTTGGGTTATCTGCTTGCAGTAGCCCTCAGTCGGCCTGATTAACAAAGTCTTGGGTCCTGCGTCTGTTGCTGTCCCTTCTTCCGTGATGTCAGGTCGTCAGGTATAAAACATGCAGCCGATGTCATTACATCATTTTTTCTTGCCCCAGATGCCAGGTGCCCCCCTAATGGGAAGCAATTAAATTTATAACACAAGGATACAACTCCAACAAAAAAGCAAATACACCAAAAAGCTTTTTGAGCATAGTAAGTGAGAGTAGAGGTATAGCCAAAAGAAGAAAGGGAGCTGGAGGGAGGGTAACCAGGACTGCAGCTATGAATACACTCTAACATTTACATTTATGGTAAGTATACAGAACTGTACTATGTTCTTCGTGTTTCATTGCTGCAGTCATTACATTTGAGTAGATTCCCAAAGCTAAGGTTGGGAGGAAGAATTTAAATAGAATTAGGACCAGCTATAAGGCCCTGCAAGACTGCAGTGGCAAAACCAGCTCTGGATTTAGGGAAAATTGGCAAATGATAATGCTTGGTATGTACAGAACTCCAGGTAGCAGCTTCTAGGATGCCCCTGAGAAAGCCTGTATAGGTAGATGCAGCCCTGGTTGAATAGGGTCTGATACCCTGTGGAATAGGTTTTCCATGGTGCTTACAGCAGAAATGAATGCAATGGCCTATCCATTTTGAAATGGTTTGCTTTGAAATAGCTTTCCCCTCTGTCCCTGCAGCAAATGCCAACAGCAATTGTTCAGATTTCCTTTATGGTTTAGTCCTATCTAAGTAGAATCTAAGTTGTCTGTGCACATCTAAGGAGTGCAGTATCCGATCCCCTTTGTTCTGTGGGTTAGGAAAGAAGGTAGGCAAATGAATGGACTGATTAAGAGCCACACTGGATACCACTTTGGTCATGAAAGAGGGATTGGTTCTGAGGGACACCCTTGTCCACATGAAAGATGATGAAATGCTCCACTGCCATAAGGGCCTGTAACCAAGATACCCTTCTTGCAGAAGTGATTGCTAAAAGGAAAGGAATTTTAAATCTGCAGTAGCAGCTGGCTCGAAAGGAGGAAGAGTGAGTTTCTCCAAGACAAAGTTAAGGTCCCAGGCTGGAGTTGGAGTTCTCCTCGGTGGCCTTAAATTTTTGGCTCCTCTGAGGAACTGCTTGAGCAGTGGGTGAGAGAAGAGGGGACGCACTGTGCTATAATGAACTGAAATGGCTGAGGCATGCATTTTGATGGAGGAAAAGGACAAGCCCTTATGAAGCATCATAGTCAAATATTGTAGAATTTGAGGTAAATTGGGCACTGCTGCGCTCATCCCTTGAGACTAGCTCCAGGTGCAAAATCTTTTCCATTTTGCAGCATAAGATTTTCTAGTAGTAGGCCTCCTAGCCTCTAAAATGATATCACTGATTTACTGAGGGGTGGTAAAGGAGAGATTAGGTAATTAGGCTCAGCTGAGGTGCAGAATCTGGTTCTCCTGCTGAGACAGGGAAGGAGTCTGAGGCAGGTGCCATGGGGACAAGCGTGCCACACTGTGCAGGAGGGGGAGTACCACTGTTGGTGCGGCCAGTCTGGTGCAATTAAAATTGTCCTTGGCTTGCCCTGTTTGATCTCTAGTAGTACCTTGGAAAGCAGAGGCAGAGGAGAAAAGGCATAAACTGACAGGTTATTCCAGCTGAAGGATACAGCATCCACTTTCCAAGCTAGTTTGTGGGGAATCCTTGCTCAAAATTTGTCCAATTGATGGTTCTGGGGGGAGGCAAACAGGTCTATATCTGGGTTCCCTCATTTGCTTGTCAACATGTTGAAAACCCTTTGTTCCAGTTTCCACTCATGTGGGTCCATGAGGTTTCTGCTTAGTCCGTCTGCCAGTGTATTTAGTTTTGCTGGCAGGAATTGAACTTGTAGATTCACTTGGTAGCTCAAGGCTGTGTTCCACAATGCCATGGCTAGTCTGCAGAGGGGGCAAGAGTGCGTAGCCCCCTGCTTGTTTATGTACCACATGACTGTGGTGTTGTCCGTCTTTACCATTAGTTGTCCTGGAAGAATGTGGTCCTTGAAGGCTGTCAGAGCATTCCGTACAGCTAACATTTCCTTTTGATTTATGTGTAGGTGCATTTGACTTTGGTTCCATTTGCCCTGAATGCACTTCCTTGCCAGGTAAGCCCCCCATGCATAGACTGGTGTGTCTGTTAAGGTTTGGGCGGCAGGGGGTAGTGTGAATGGTAGTCCTTTGTTTTGGTGGCAGGCCTCAGCCCACCAAAGGGAACTCTAGGCATAGGCAAGGTATGATAAGAATCACAGCTTCGAGATCCTGTGAATGCTGACACCATAGTCTTTCGAGATACAATTGCAGTTTCCTCATATGCAGCCTTGCATATGGAATTGGAATAATGCACAAGGCCATGAACCCCAAGGCTTGCAGTATTTGCCTTGCAGATAACTGGGTTTTTGTGGCCACTTGTTTGAAGTAGGTTGTCAAATAAGTCCGTTTCTCTGGCGTGAGGAAAGCCACCTGGGAAGTTTTATTCAAGCTTGCTCCCAGGAATATAATTTGTTGACAGGATACCAGGTGTGATTTATTTTCGATTATGGTGTACCCCAGACAAGTCTGTACCCTTTGAACAAAGGCCAGATGATTCAAAAGTATGTCCTGATTTTCTGCCTGAATTAGGCAATCGTCCTTGAATATTTCTTTGCCTGCAGAATGAAATGACTGGAGCTAGGCACTTTGCAAATACCCTGGGTGCAGCAGATAAGCCAAAGGGCAGTGCAGAGAACTGATAGTGCATATAGCTTGCTTTGAAGCGTAGGTATCTTCTGCAAGACTCCCTGATAGGGATGTGCAGGTATGTTTCTTTTAAGTCTAGTGTTGCCAACCATGCATCTTTGCCTAGCATAGGAAGCAGCTGGAGAAGAGTCAGCATCTTGAATTTTGGAATCACCAGAAAGGTATTTAGAGTAGAAAGGTCCAGGATAGGATGCCATGTACTGCCTTTTCTGGGTACCAGAAAAAGTCTCTAATAGAAACCTTGTCCCTTTTCCTCTTCTGGTATCAAATGAATAGCCCCCATGCTTAAGAGAGAGAATACTTGATTTTGGGCCTCTGCCCACTGATTTGGGGGTAGATCTGGCCACCCGCTTGGTGTTGGCAAGGTGTGGAAGTGAAATCTGTATCCTTGGGACACTATACTTAAAACCTATTTGTCCTGGGTAATGAGTTCCTAGTCTTTGGCCTGCAGACCAATCTTTCCGCCTAAAAGAGCATTCAGTTGGGAAGTGCTTAGAAGTTTTAAAAGCAAGTCATTGAGACAATTTTCCATAGAGGGGAATCTTACTACTCCTTGATTTGGGTGCAGAAATCCCCCACTACTAAGTCTTGTGTGTCCCCTGGGACGGAAACCTGGGGTTTCTGCTGTGCCTAGGTTTGGCTTGAGAAGACCTGGAATGGGCTGGAAAGGACCAGTTCTTAAAGGGCCAGTGCCTACTAAATCTAGGAGGCTGAACTTGTAAGAAATCTTTAACAGTTTGCATAGATTTAGCTTGATCTTCCATCTTTTTAAGAACTTCCTCAGCCTTGTTGCCAAACAGGCGGTCCTGATTTAAGGGAGCATCCAACAATTTAGCTTTAACATGATCAGCCAAAGATTGCTCCTTAAGCCAGGCATGCCTTCTGAGCACAGACCCAGTAACAGCAGCCCTGAACGAGGCCTCTAATGAATCAAATCCACATGGCAAAGTATGTTTTCCAACCTGTTCAGCAAATGCATTAAATCCTGTAATTCTTTATTTTCTGCACAGTCAGGAATCAACATCATTTTCCTTTTAAGCAATCCAGTAACATGTTGCTGATACTTTAACATATGAAACTGGCAGATGAAAGCCCTAATGGCCAAGGTTGCATAAGTGTAAACCTTCTTACCCCATTTATCCAGCGCCCTGGAGTCTCTATCAGAAGGGGTAGGATTTTTAGCAGTAGACGCCTTAATGCCCTTGGGTCCCTGAGAAATAGTCTCTGGATCCGCAATAGGATTTTTAATGTGAGAGTCAGGAACCCTGTAATATCGGTCAGGTTTTCTGGGAGCAGGAGGCAAAGAATCAGGGGCAAAACTAGATTCTGAAAAAGCAAACTCAACAATGTCTAGTACAGGAGGAATAGCTAAAGACATATATGCTGAGGCAGGAGTAAGAAATCCCTAAGCCTCTTTTTTGAATCAGAAAAAGCATGGCTTTTCCAGTGGAAATGCTCCCTTAGAGTATGTAAGGTTTCACCAAAAGAAAAATCGTCTGGAGAGGAAGCAGAGGGAATAGAGTCCTCTGCATCAGAATCCTCATAATTAGATAGGGCAAATCGAGATCATCAGAAGAATATGAAAAATCAGAATCCTAGTCAGAAGATTCATAAACAACTTCAGTCCTAGGTGTCTTAGAAGGGGGATGTTGGCTTCCCCTGATTAGAGTTATAAGATCTTCAGCCATTCTTATCATTTATTTTTAGGCATAGAGGCCTGAGCATGCGGCCTGGGCGTCATTTTTTTAGGCATGGATCGAGATTTAGGCCTAAATGAAGGAGGCGTTGGTTTAATATGCAAGTCTGTAGGCCTGAATACACCCTCAGAAGTCGGTGCCTGCACAGCGGCTCTGGACCCATCCAAGGTAGAAACATCCACGGGTTCCATAGTTGAAGCATCTTGCGGCATACCTGACTCTGAATAGGTCTCAGTAGGTGCATGCAAATCAGAAGTAGCGGGTATCAGGGACTGCGAAAGCGCCTCACTGAGTACTGGCGAACTGGCTTAGGAGAAGCGTTGTCGGCAGTTTTGGACCTCGGTGGCCTGTCTCTGTTTTTATCTTTGCATTTTTTTCGAAATCCCGGTAGTCGGATGGCTAACCGATGACATTTCTGGATAATTAAACAGAGAACCGAAATATTTAGAGCAAAAAATATAGACGATGGATAGTGTGCTGATTAAATAAAATAAAACCTACAGCAAGGTACATCGTGGTCAGGGCCTAGGCAAGTAATACAGTACGAATGAAAATCTTTATGAGGTATTTGCTTTCCACAAGTAATGCAATTATTAACTTTTACTGACATCGGTAAGGAGCAAGAAAAAGTTTCCCCAATGGGGTACTTAGCTTTAGATGAAGACTTTGGTTCTGAAACTCGAAAACGAAAATTTCAGGAGTCGGCCAACCGGCACTTGCAAACTGGTTCTGCTTTGGGCACCGCATGGCAAGAAAGACTGACATAATGGTGTCTTCTGCATGTTTTATACCCCTGACAAAGTACAGTTTTGTACCTACCATAAATGTAGATGTTCGATAGATATGCAACTGCAGTCATAACATATGGGTCATCCTGCCTCAGGCAGCCCTCGGTCGGCCGGATTCCAAAGTCTGGGTCCGATGTCGGCTGATGTCGCATTTCTCTCCGACGTCAGAGCGGCTGGAGTATATAAGCATCAGCCAACGCCATTTCCTTCAGTGTTTCTTGCCCCAGATGCCAGGTGCCCTCCAAGGAAGGCTGTAATCAAATTGTAAGACAAAAACAGGATTCCAGACAAATAAGTAAGCAATAAACAGATACACCATAACAGATATCCCCAGCTAAGAGAAACAGGGATAGGAGTGGACCCAAGGCATAGAGGGGTATGGAGGGAGGGAAAACCCGACTGCAGTTGCATATCTATCGGACATCTACATTTATGGTAGGTACAAAACTGTACTATGTCCTTCAAGAATGCAACTGCAGTCATAACATATGGGTTGAATACCATAGCTTAGCTGGGGGAGGAGGAATGCTCTAGGAAAGAGATGGTGTGGCAATCAAACCCTGCAGGACTGCCGAAGCAAAGCCTGCTCTGGATCTGGAGTATAAAGGGAGATTGTAGTGTTTGGAGAATGTATGCACGGAGCTCCATGTAGCAGCTTCTAGAATGTCTTTTGTAGGCACCCCTCTTAAGAATGCTGTAGAGGTGGCTGTAGCTCTGGTGGAGTGTGATCTGACATTAGCTGGAACATTCTTCCCATGGAAGGAATAACAAAATCTGATGCAAAGTCCAATCCATTTTGAAATAATCTGTTTGGAAATTGCTTTTCCTTGTACTCCAGGGGCGTAAGCTACAAAAAGCTGATCAGACTTCCTACTGGTCTTGGTTCTGTCCAGGTAGTAGCGAAGTTGTCTGTGAATGTCCAAGGTATGCAACAGTCTTTCCCCTTTGCTCTCAGGATTGGGGAAGAAAGTAGGCAGGTGAATAGCGTGATTTAAAGAAACCCTAGATACCACCTTTGGCATAAAAGTAGGGTTGGTTCTTAAGGAGACCCTGTCTCTGTGAAAGATTATGAACGGTGGTATTGCCATTAGGGCCTGTAGTTCTGAAATCCTTCTTGCTGAGGTAATTGCCAACAGGAAAGCTGTCTTCCATGAGAGAAATTGTAAGTCCACTGAAGCTGCTGGCTCAAAGGGGGGTAGAGTCAGTTTTTCTAGGACAAAGTTGAGGTCCCAAGCTGGCACTGGAGCCTTTCTTGGTGGCTTAATGTTCTTGATTCCCCTGAGGAATTGCCTTAACAAAGGATGTGAAAACACAGGCGGATCAGTGTTATATCTAGCTGAAATAGCTGAAGCATGTATCTTTATGGAAGAATATGAGAGTCCATTCTGTAGCATATCTGCCAAATATTCCAGGATGAGTGGGATGTTCAATAATGATGCATCATGTCCCTTGCTGGTATTCCAAATGCTGAATCTCTTCCATTTTGCTAAGTAAACCTTTCTGGTGGATGGTCTTGAGCTTCTGTTAATATCCGCTGAACTTCCTTGGATAGAGATAGATTGAGGTTATTCATGGGATCTCCCAGGCTGTTAGCTGCAGCGTCTGAAGGTTTGGATGCACTGTTTTGAAGTTGTGTTGAGTCAAAAGTAGGGACCATTGGGGAAGGGCCCACTTTTTGTTGTGACATATGCTCCGTAGTAGTGGATACCAGTGTTGTCTTGGCCAGTCTGGAGCTATTAGGATCCCCTTGGGCCTCTCTGCTTTGATCTTTAGTAATACTGTGGTCATCAGTGGCAGAGGTGGGAATGCATAGATTTTTAGGAAGTTCCAGTTGAATGAAAGAGCATCTATTTTCCAAGCTTGTGGATGATATGTCCTTGAATAGAATTTTTGTAGATGATGGTTGAGGTGTGAGGCAAATAGGTCTACTTCTGGCCTGCCCCATGTCGAGGTGAGTTGTGTGAAGATTTTCGGATGTAACCTCCACTCGTGTGGATCTATGAAATTCCTGCTTAGGCTGTCCGCCAGCACATTGTCTTTGCCTGGAACAAACTGGGATTGCAACTGTATGTTTAGGCTCAGTGATTTTTCCCAAAGATTCATTGCCAGTCTGCAAAGGGGGTAAGAATGGGTGCCCCCTTGCTTGTGTATGTACCACATCACAGTGGTGTTGCCTGTCCATATCAGTAGATGGCCTTGCTGAAGTTGTTGTCGAAAGGCCTCGATGGCATGCATTACTGCCAGCATTTCCTTTTGGTTCATATGCAGATGTGTTTCCTTTGGAGACCATTGTCCTTGTATACATCTGCCCTCCATGTGTGCCCCCCATCCAAGGTCTGAGGCGTCTGTGGTCATGGTCTGTGTTATCTGAGTTTTTTTGAATGACATACCTGTGTTTGCCTGGCTTGCCGAGGCCCACCATAGGAATTCCTTTTGTAGGCATGGAATGAACGGTATGGTTGTCTCTAGGTTGTTGCTGTGCTGAGACCATAGGCTTTTTAGGTACCATTGAAGCTTTCTCATGTGTAGTCTTGCTAATGGAACCAGTAGAATGCAGGATGCCATGTAACCCAGGGCCTGTAGGAATCTCCTTGCAGTCATCTGGGTGAGTTTTGCCAAACTTTTGAAATAATGAGTTAACTTCTCTTGCTTGTCTTCTGTCAGGTAAGCCATTTGAGAGGCTGTGTCTAGATTGGCTCCTAAGAAGGTTATTTGCTGGGATGGCTGAAGTCTTGACTTTTGGAAGTTGACTGTGTATCCCAGAGCCTGTAGCAATTGTATGACATAGTTCAAGTTTTTTGTCAAAATCAATTTGTCGTCCGCTTGTATGAGGCAGTCGTCCAGGTACGGGTAAATTTGGATCCCCTGGAGCCTGCAATGAGCAATTACTGAAGCCAGGCATTTTGTGAATACTCTGGGCGCAGTAGAAAAGCCAAATGGCAATGCTGAGAATTGATAATGCTCTGGCCCTGCAAGAAATCTGAGGTATCTTCTGCAGCTGTGTCTGATAGGGACATGCAGGTATGCCTCCTTGAGGTCCAGAGTAATCAGCCAAGACCCCTTGCCCAGCAAGGGAAGGAGTTGCTGTAGAGTCAGCATTTTGAACTTTGGTACTATGAGAAAAGTGTTTAATGCGGACAAATCCAGTATTGGTCTCCATTGAGTTTCTTTTCTTGGAACAAGGAACAGTCTTGAGTAAAACCCCTGGCCTTGTTCTTGTTGTGGAACTCTTTCTATTGCTTTGATCTGAGCAAGAGAAATTTGCTTGATAGCCTCTGCCCTCTGGTTTTGTGGTAGGTTTGGCATGCCTTGTTTTCTTGGTAAGGTATGAAAGTGGAACCTGTAACCTTGGTCTATAATGTCCAAAATCCATTTGTCCTTTGTCAATCTGTGCCAATTGTCTGAAAACAGAGATAATTTTCCGCCCAAGGGTGCTTCTATTTGCTCCTTGGTCAGCGGAAGTAGAGGAAAGTCATTGAGATTGTCCCTGTGGGGCAGGGGAGACCCCTGTGTCACTTCTTTGGTTTGTTGGTTGCCATTGTCGTCCCCTGTAAGAACCTCTGTATTGTCCTCTTCCCCGGCCACGCCTGTTTTTACCCCTTTGAAATCTTTCAGGATTAGGAAAGGACCAGTTTTTAGAAGGCCAATTCCTGCTGAATCTGGGTGGCTGAACCTGGAGGAAATCTTTGACCGTCTGAACTGATTTTGCTTTTTCCTCGATGGACTTTAACACGTCTTTAGCATTAGCACCAAAAAGCTTGTTCTTTTCCAAGGGTGCATCAAGGAGTTTTGCCTTAACATGATCTGGTAGAGGTTGTTCTTTTAACCATGCATGTCTACGAATGACCACCCCTGTCATAGCTGCCCTACATGAAGCTTTCAATGCATCATATCCACACTGCAGAGAGTGATTGCTGACTTGCTGAGAATTATGTACAGCTTCCTGCAAAGACTTCCTGTCTAAAGGTTCAGGAGAGACCAATGTTTTCTGTAAATCATCTAACAGGTAATCCTGATATTGAAACATATGAAAGAGGCAATTCAGAGCTCTCATAGATAAAGTAGTGGAGGTGTAGACCTTTTTCCCCCATCTCTCTAATGACCTAGCTTCCCTGTTGGAAGGCAAAGGATTTTTGGAGGTGGATGCTGAAACCTCTTTAGGTCCCTGAGAAATAGTTTCTAAATCAACAGCATGGGCCCTAAAGAAATGAGAATGTGTTTCTGGGACCCTATAGTATCTATCTGGCTTGGCTGGAGCAGGAGGAAGAGTATCCGGGGTAACACTGGAGTCAGAGTATAGGTCATCCAAAACATCAAGCACAGGAGGTATAGCCAGGGGCCTGTGTTGGGGCTTTTAAGGAAGGTTCAAGGCTTTCTGGAATCAGAATATTCCTGGCCTTGCCACTTAAAATGTTCCCTCATGGTATGCAGAACTTCCCCAAAAGAAATATCCTCAGGAGGGGAGGCAGAGAGGATGGAATCCTCTGCATCCGAGTCCTCATAGGTCTGGAAGAGCTCTTCCTGGCCATCGGAGTGAACAGAGTCCTCAGAATCTTCATCTGAAGGGATAGGGTCAGAGGGTTCAACCCGGGGCCTCTTATCAGAAGGAGGCTGGGATCCTCTCTCAGGATGGGCCTGAGAACCTCTAATCATGGAAATTAAGTCTGCGGCCATAGTCATGATTTGTTTCAGGAGTAGGCTGAGGTAAGGCTTTAGCAGTAAGGTGCTTGGTCTTGCTGGCTGCCTTATCACGTGTGTAGGCCTTAATAGACATGGCCATAGGAGGCCTAGCAGCTCCACGTGCAGGAGTGACCTTATCTACAGCAATGGTCTCGGGCATTTCCTCGGTTTCAGTATCCGGAGGAAAATCTATAACTGGCGTTGGTGTGGCCTCCGGTATCGGTAATGCGGTGTCTTCAGTTCGGAGCGGTGAAATAACCGTCTCAGGGGGAACCGGAGCACTCGCGGTAGGTTTTGGCTTGGAGTCGGTGGAAGACGCGGGCCGAGGATGTCGGTCCCGGTCTTTTCGTTTCTTAGGAGTCTGCGATGTCGGAAGTTCCGACAGCATTGTATAAGCAAATTTATCGCCGAATAAGTCTTCAGCGAACTCCGCCCGGCGCCTGAGAGTGCGCTTATTAAAGCGAGCACAGGCGACACAGGCCGAGACGTCGTGGTCTGGGCCAAGGCAAGGAAGACAGTAAGAGTGGAAATCCTTATGAGGTATTTGTTTACCACAAGACAGACAATTGTTAACTTTTTCAGTAATTTCTGACATCGGCTGAGGCAAGAAAAGGTCCCCAACGGGGTACTTAGCTTTTTTGATGACTTCGGATTCGAAGAATACAAGAGCCTTTCCGACCGGCACTTGCGAACTGCTTCTGCTTCGGGCACCGCGCGGCAAGCAAGACTGAAGAAAATGGCGTCGGCTGATGCTTATATACTCCAGCCGCTCTGACGTCGGAGAGAAATGCGACATCAGCCGACGTCGGACCCAGACTTTGGAATCCGGCCGACCGAGGGCTGCCTGAGGCAGGACAACCCATATGTTGCAGTTGCATTCTTGAAGGACATCCTGACGTCAAGGAAGAAGGAACAGCAACTGATGCAGGACCCAAGACTTTGTTAATCAGGCCGAATGAGGGCTACTGCAAGCAGATAACCCAAATGTAATGACTGCAACAGTGAAACACAAAGAACATCGGGGGATGTCAAAAGTGTCTGTAGCTTAGAAACTCATCTAGCTGAGGTAAGGGCAACTACAAGTATGGCTTTCTACTTATGGAATTTGGGAGAAAGAGGCTGCTGGCTCAAAAGTGAAACAGTGAGTTCTTCCAGAAAAAAAAAGGTTAAGGTCCAAGAAGGCATAATAGCTTTCCTAGGAGGTTTTAGGTGGAGTACATCCTTCAGAAACTGTTTTACCTCTAGTCTAGACAGAACAGGAGGGCAGAGAGGTAATCAAGCATAAATGCCCAAGAGGTGTGCCTTGACTGAGGAGTATGCTAGAACAGCTTTTAACAGTGCACACTAATATGACAGGATAGTGAGAGCACCTGCTTGTATAGGGTCCTGTTTATGAGTGACACCAAACAGAAAATCTTTTCCATTTAGCTATGTAAGATTTCTGGGTAGTAGGTTTCCTTGCCTCCTGAAAAACCCGAAGCATGTCCTCAGAAAACTGGTGTCTGAAAGGGATCAGAATCCAATCCATAATGTCAGGGTGAGAAATGACAGGGTGGGGTAAAGGAGAGAGCCCTTCTGTTATATGAGTAAGTCTACACTGAGGTAAACTGGTAGTGACAACTTCTAGCTAGGTGGTAGAGAAGGGGGAAACCATGCTGCCTTGGCCAAAAGAGAGTCACCAGTAGAAATCTTTGGGACCTTTGGGAAAAGTGAAAGTGGAGGGAAGGCATATGGGAATCTCCCTTTCCAATGAAAGGGTATGGTATCCATTCTCTAAGCTTGAGGACAAGGAGTCCTGGTGCAAAAGAGAGGATCAGGTTCCCCCTTCTTGTTTATGGTACCACATGACATTGGTGTCATCTGTAAAAATTTTGAGAGGTCTTGGGACCCTGAGTGGGAGAAGGTCTGCAGGATCTGAGTTAGTACCCACATGTCCTTCAGGCTGGAGTGTTCTGACTTCAGATTCTGTGGCCACCAGCCCTCAACTCTCAGACAGCCCATCAATGCACCTCATGCAACATATGAAGCATCTGTGTGCAACTCCTGTTGCAGTGTCTGCAATTTGAAAAGGTAGGCCACGGATGAGGTTTACATGTGATAACCATTGGATTTCTTTCATTAAGGAGGAGAAAGGAGAAATATGCATTTCTAGAGACTGGGAGTGCTGGGTACAAATGGATTCCAGGCTCCAATGGATCTTTCTCATATGCAGCCAGGCAAAGGGGATCACAGGAATGATTGCAGCCATGAAACTCAGTGTCCTGAGGATTTCTCTTGCAGTGTAGGTCTAATGAGATAGGAAAGACTGGAAGTAACTGGAGAGAGAGACTGCATCTTGTCCAGAAGCAGGAATGCATGCATGAGTTTGATATATAGTCTGCAACCCAAGAAGACTAGGTCTTAGGATGGTACCAGTGCAAACTTCTTGAAGTTGATTGCAAACCCCATACTTTGAGATTGGGACATGGTGAAGCTGAGATGGAGCAAAATGGTTTGTGGAAAGGATTCCTGCCTTAACAGGTCTTCCAAGTAAGGGAATATTTAAATTCCTGAAGTCCTGTAGAAAGCTATGAAAGCTATTCAAAAAACAAAGCAGGGAACTGAATGTGTGCTGAATAAACTGAAAACCTCAGAAATTTCCTG